>NW_026697924.1:0-327211 GCF_030435755.1 Ochotona princeps | reverse complement strand
CATGTGAAACCCGCATGTGGAGCATTCGTTTGTGTGGGATGCTCTACCAGGTTCATTTCAGTCCTAGCCATACAAAGGGCACTAAGCATAGAGTCTGAAAACTGAGTTTCCTTGAGAGCTGCTTGGAAGCCTGATGGTGTGTGAAGTTAGTGAGCCAAATGGAGTTGTTCTCCCACAAGAACCACTCGGCTGATCCTTCTTCAATATGCCCTTCACCAACATGCAGTGTTTCCTTGATTGAATTAGCTCTCACACCAATATTTGCGTCTAGAGCCTTTGCATTGTGGGCTATCTGAAAACGGCTGTGGCGCTGAAGTTGCCTGTGAATGTGGAGTTGGTGGCATGTGAAACCCGCATGTGGAGCATTCGTTTGTGTGGGATGCTGACCAAGCTTCATTTCAGTCCTAGGCACACAAAGGGCATTAAGCATAGAGTGTGAAAACTGAGTTTCCTTGAGAGCTGCTTGGAAGCCTGATGGTGTGTGAAGTTAGTGAGCCAAATGGAGTTGTTCTCCCACAAGAACCACTCGGTTGATCCTTCTTCAATATGCCCTTCACCAACATGCAGTGTTTCCTTGATTGAATTAGCTCTCACACCAATATTTGCGTCTAGAGCCTTTGCTTTGAGTGCTATCTGAAAACAGCTGTGGCGCTGAAGTTGCCTGTGAATGTGGAGTTGGTGGCATGTGAAACCCGCATGTGGAGCATTCGTTTGTGTGGGATGCTCACCAAGCTTCATTTCAGTCCTAGGCACACAAAGGGCACTAAGCATAGAGTGTGAAAACTGAGTTTCCTTGAGAGCTGCTTGGAAGCCTGATGGTGTGTGAAGTTAGTGAGCCAAATGGAGTTGTTCTCCCACAAGAACCACTCGGCTGATCCTTCTTCAATATGCCCTTCAGCAACATGCAGTGTTTCCTTGATTGAATTAGCTCTCACACCAATATTTGCGTCTAGAGCCTTTGCATTGAGGGCTATCTGAAAACGGTTGTGGCGCTGAAGTTGCCTATGAATGTGGAGTTGGTGGCATGTGAAACCCGCATGTGGAGCATTCGTTTGTGTGGGATGCTGACCAAGCTTCATTTCAGTCCTAGGCACACAAAGGGCACTAAGCATAGAGTGTGAAAACTGAGTTTCCTTGAGAGCTGCTTGGAAGCCTGATGGTGTGTGAAGTTAGTGAGCCAAATGGAGTTGTTCTCCACAAGAACCACTCGGCTGATCTTCTTCAATATGCCCTTCACCAACATGCAGTGTTTCCTTGATTGAATTAGCTCTCGACACCAATATTTGCGTCTAGAGCCTTTGCATTGTGGGCTATCTGAAAACGGCTGTGGCGCTGAAGTTGCCTGAGAATGTGGAGTTGGTGGCATGTGAAACCCGCATGTGGAGCATTCGTTTGTGTGGGATGCTCTACCAGGTTCATTCCTAGATAATGCACTCAAAGGGCACTAAGCATAGAGTGTGAAAACTGAGTTTCCTTGAGAGCTGCTTGGAAGCCTGATGGTGTGTGAAGTTAGTGAGCCAAAATGGAGTTGTTCTCCCACAAGAACCACTCGGCTGATCCTTCTTCATTATGCCCTTCACCAACATGCAGTGTTTCCTTGATTGAATTAGCTCTCACACCAATATTTGCGTCTAGAGCCTTTGCATTGTGGGCTATCTGAAAACGGCTGTGGCGCTGAAGTTGCCTGTGAATGTGAGTTGGTGGCATGTGAAACCCGCATGTGGAGCATTTCGTTTGTGTGGGATGCTCTACCAAGTTCATTCCTGGATAATGCACTCAAAGGGCACTAAACATAGAGTGTGAAAACTGAGTTTCCTTGAGAGCTGCTTGGAAGCCTGATGGTGTGTGAAGTTAGGGAGCCAAATGGAGTTGTTCTCCACAAGAACCACTCGGCTGATCCTTCTTCAATATGCCCTTCACCAACATGCAGTGTTTCCTTGATTGAATTAGCTCTCACACCAATATTTGCGTCTAGAGCCTTTGCATTGAGGGCTATCTGAAAACGGCTGTGGCGCTGAAGTTGCCTGTGAATGTGGAGTGGTGGCAAGTGAAACCCGCATGTGGAGCATTCGTTTCTGTGGGATGCTCTACCAGGTTCATTTCAGTCCTAGCCATACAAAGGGCACTAAGCATGGAGTGTGAAAACTGAGTTTCCTTGAGAGCTGCTTGGAAGCCTGATGGTGTGTGAAGTTAGTGAGCCAAATGGAGTTGTTCTCCCACAAGAACCACTCGGCTGATCCTTCTTCAATATGCCCTTCACCAACATGCAGTGTTTCCTTGATTGAATTAGCTCTCACACCAATATTTGCGTCTAGAGCCTTTGCATTGAGGGCTATCTGAAAACGGCTGTGGCGCTGAAGTTGCCTGTGAATGTGGAGTTGGTGGCATGTGAAACCCGCATGTGGAGCATTCGTTTGTGTGGGATGCTCTACCAGGTTCATTCTAGATAATGCACTCAAAGGGCACTAAGCATAGAGTGTGAAAACTGAGTTTCCTTGAGAGCTGCTTGGAAGCCTGATGGTGTGTGAAGTTAGTGAGCCAAATGGAGTTGTTCTCCCACAAGAACCACTCGGTTGATCCTTCTTCAATATGCCCTTCACCAACATGCAGTGTTTCCTTGATTGAATTAGCTCTCACACCAATATTTGCGTCTAGAGCCTTTGCTTTGTGGGCTATCTGAAAATAGCTGTGGCGCTGAAGTTGCCTGTGAATTGTGGAGTTGGTGGCATGTGAAACCCGCATGTGGAGCATTCGTTTGTGTGGGATGCTCTACCAGGTTCATTTCAGTCCTAGCCATACAAAGGGCACTAAGCATAGAGTCTGAAAACTGAGTTTCTTGAGAGCTGCTTGGAAGCCTGATGGTGTGTGAAGTTAGTGAGCCAAATGGAGTTGTTCTCCCACAAGAACCACTCGGCTGATCCTTCTTCAATATGCCCTTCACCAACATGCAGTGTTTCCTTGATTGAATTAGCTCTCACACCAATATTTGCGTCTAGAGCCTTTGCATTGTGGGCTATCTGAAAACGGCTGTGGCGCTGAAGTTGCCTGTGAATGTGGAGTTGGTGGCATGTGAAACCCGCATGTGGAGCATTCGTTTGTGTGGGATGCTCTACCAAGTTCATTCCTGGATAATGCACTCAAAGGGCACTAAACATAGAGTGTGAAAACTGAGTTTCTTGAGAGCTGCTTGGAAGCCTGATGGTGTGTGAAGTTAGTGAGCCAAATGGAGTTGTTCTCCCACAAGAACCACTCGGCTGATCCTTCTTCAATATGCCCTTCACCAACATGCAGTGTTTCCTTGATTGAATTAGCTCTCACACCAATATTTGCGTCTAGAGCCTTTGCATTGAGGGGCTATCTGAAAACGGCTGTGGCGCTGAAGTTGCCTGTGAATGTGGAGTTGGTGGCATGTGAAACCCGCATGTGGAGCATTCGTTTGTGTGGGATGCTGACCAAGCTTCATTTCAGTCCTAGGCACACAAAGGGCATTAAGCATAGAGTGTGAAAACTGAGTTTCCTTGAGAGCTGCTTGGAAGCCTGATGGTGTGTGAAGTTAGTGAGCCAAATGGAGTTGTTCTCCCACAAGAACCACTCGGTTGATCCTTCTTCAATATGCCCTTCACCAACATGCAGTGTTTCCTTGATTGAATTAGCTCTCACACCAATATTTGCGTCTAGAGCCTTTGCTTTGAGTGCTATCTGAAAACAGCTGTGGCGCTGAAGTTGCCTGTGAATGTGGAGTTGGTGGCATGTGAAACCCGCATGTGGAGCATTCGTTTGTGTGGGATGCTCACCAAGCTTCATTTCAGTCCTAGGCACACAAAGGGCACTAAGCATAGAGTGTGAAAACTGAGTTTCCTTGAGAGCTGCTTGGAAGCCTGATGGTGTGTGAAGTTAGTGAGCCAAATGGAGTTGTTCTCCCACAAGAACCACTCGGCTGATCCTTCTTCAATATGCCCTTCACCAACATGCAGTGTTTCCTTGATTGAATTAGCTCTCACACCAATATTTGCGTCTAGAGCCTTTGCATTGAGGGCTATCTGAAAACGGTTGTGGCGCTGAAGTTGCCTATGAATGTGGAGTTGGTGGCATGTGAAACCCGCATGTGGAGCATTCGTTTGTGTGGGATGCTGACCAAGCTTCATTTCATTCCAGCCTAGTCACACAAAGGGCACTAAGCATAGAGTGTGAAAACTGAGTTTCCTTGAGAGCTGCTTGGAAGCCTGATGGTGTGTGAAGTTAGTGAGCCAAATGGAGTTGTTCTCCCCACAAGAACCACTCGGCTGATCCTTCTTCAATATGCCCTTCACCAACATGCAGTGTTTCCTTGATTGAATTAGCTCTCACACCAATATTTGCGTCTAGAGCCTTTGCATTGTGGGCTATCTGAAAACGGCTGTGGCGCTGAAGTTGCCTGAGAATGTGGAGTTGGTGGCATGTGAAACCCGCATGTGGAGCATTCGTTTGTGTGGGATGCTCTACCAGGTTCATTCCTAGATAATGCACTCAAAGGGGCACTAAGCATAGAGTGTGAAAACTGAGTTTCCTTGAGAGCTGCTTGGAAGCCTGATGGTGTGTGAAGTTAGTGAGCCAAATGGAGTTGTTCTCCCACAAGAACCACTCGGCTGATCCTTCTTCAATATGCCCTTCACCAACATGCAGTGTTTCCTTGATTGAATTAGCTCTCACACCAATATTTGCGTCTAGAGCCTTTGCATATAGGGCTATCTGAAAACGGCTGTGGCGCTGAAGTTGCTGTTGAATGTGGAGTTGGTGGCATGTGAAACCCGCATGTGGAGCATTCGTTTGTGTGGGATGCTCTACCAAGTTCATTCCTGGATAATGCACTCAAAGGGCACTAAACATAGAGTGTGAAAACTGAGTTTCCCCTTGAGAGCTGCTTGGAAGCCTGATGGTGTGTGAAGGTTAGTGAGCCAAATGGAGTTGTTCTCCCACAAGAACCACTCGGTTGATCCTTCTTCAATATGCCCTTCACCAACATGCAGTGTTTCCTTGATTGAATTAGCTCTCACACCAATATTTGCGTCTAGAGCCTTGCATTGTGGGCTATCTGAAAACGGCTGTGGCGCTGAAGTTGCCTGTGAATGTGGAGTTGGTGGCATGTGAAACCCGCATGTGGAACATTCGTTTGTGTGGGATGCTCTACCAGGTTCATTTCAGTCCTAGCCATACAAAGGGCACTAAGCATAGAGTGTGAAAAACTGAGTTTCCTTGAGAGCTGCTTGGAAGCCTGATGTTGTGTGAAGTTAGTGAGCCAAATGGAGTTGTTCTCCCACAAGAACCACTCGGCTGATCCTTCTTCAATATGCCCTTCACCAACATGCAGTGTTTCCTTGATTGAATTAGCTCTCACACCAATATTTGCGTCTAGAGCCTTTGCATTGAGGGCTATCTGAAAACGGCTGTGGCGCTGAAGTTGCCTGTGAATGTGGAGTTGGTGGCAAGTGAAACCCGCATGTGGAGCATTCGTTTCTGTGGGATGCTCTACCAGGTTCATTTCAGTCCTAGCCATACAAAGGGCACTAAGCATAGAGTGTGAAAACTGAGTTTCCTTGAGAGCTGCTTGGAAGCCTGATGGTGTGTGAAGTTAGTGAGCCAAATGGAGTTGTTCTCCCACAAGAACCACTCGGCTGATCCTTCTTCAATAAGCCCTTCACCAACATGCAGTGTTTCCTTGATTGAATTAGCTCTCACACCAATATTTGCGTCTAGAGCCTTTGCATTGTGGGCTATCTGAAAACGGCTGTGGCGCTGAAGTTGCCTGTGAATGTGGAGTTGGTGGCATGTGAAACCCGCATGTGGAGCATTCGTTTGTGTGGGATGCTCTACCAGGTTCATTCCTAGATAATGCACTCAAAGGGCACTAAGCATAGAGTGTGAAAACTGAGTTTCCTTGAGAGCTGCTTGGAAGCCTGATGGTGTGTGAAGTTAGTGAGCCAAATGGAGTTGTTCTCCCACAAGAACCACTCGGTTGATCCTTCTTCAATATGCCCTTCACCAACATGCAGTGTTTCCTTGATTGAATTAGCTCTCACACCAATATTTGCGTCTAGAGCCTTTGCTTTGTGGGCTATCTGAAAACAGCTGTGGCGCTGAAGTTGCCTGTGAATGTGGAGTTGGTGGCATGTGAAACCCGCATGTGGAGCATTCGTTTGTGTGGGATGCTGACCAAGCTTCATTTCAGTCCTAGGCACACAAAGGGCACTAAGCATAGAGTGTGAAAACTGAGTTTCCTTGAGAGCTGCTTGGAAGCCTGATGGTGTGTGAAGTTAGGGAGCCAAATGGAGTTGTTCTCCCACAAGAACCACTCGGCTGATCCTTCTTCAATATGCCCTTCACCAACATGCAGTGTTTCCTTGATTGAATTAGCTCTCACACCAATATTTGCGTCTAGAGCCTTTGCATTGAGGGCTATCTGAAAACGGCTGTGGCGCTGAAGTTGCCTATGAATGTGGAGTTGGTGGCATGTGAAACCCGCATGTGGAGCATTCGTTTGTGTGGGATGCTGACCAAGCTTCATTTCATTCCTAGTCACGCAAAGGGCACTAAGCATAGAGTGTGAAAACTGAGTTTCCTTGAGAGCTGCTTGGAAGCCTGATGGTGTGTGAAGTTAGTGAGCCAAATGGAGTTGTTCTCCCACAAGAACCACTCGGCTGATCCTTCTTCAATATGCCCTTCACCAACATGCAGTGTTTCCTTGATTGAATTAGCTCTCACACCAATATTTGCGTCTAGAGCCTTTGCATTGTGGGCTATCTGAAAACGGCTGTGGCGCTGAAGTTGCCTGTGAATGTGGAGTTGGTGGCATGTGAAACCCGCATGTGGAGCATTCGTTTGTGTGGGATGCTCTACCAGGTTCATTCCTAGATAATGCACTCAAAGGGCACTAAGCATAGAGTGTGAAAACTGAGTTTCCTTGAGAGCTGCTTGGAAGCCTGATGGTGTGTGAAGTTAGTGAGCCAAATGGAGTTGTTCTCCCACAAGAACCACTCGGCTGATCCTTCTTCAATATGCCCTTCACCAACATGCAGTGTTTCCTTGATTGAATTAGCTCTCACACCAATATTTGCGTCTAGAGCCTTTGCATTGAGGGCTATCTGAAAATGGCTGTGGCGCTGAGTTGCCTGTGAATGTGGAGTTGGTGGCATGTGAAACCCGCATGTGGAGCATTCGTTTGTGTCGGATGCTCTACCAGGTTCATTTCAGTCCTAGCCATACAAAGGGCACTAAGCATAGAGTGTGAAAACTGAGTTTCCTTGAGAGCTGCTTGGAAGCCTGATGGTGTGTGAAGTTAGTGAGCCAAATGGAGTTGTTCTCCCACAAGAACCACTCGGCTGATCCTTCTTCAATATGCCCTTCACCAACATGCAGTGTTTCCTTGATTGAATTAGCTCTCACACCAATATTTGCGTCTAGAGCCTTTGCATTGAGGGCTATCTGAAAACGGCTGTGGCGCTGAAGTTGCCTGTGAATGTGGAGTTGGTGGCATGTGAAACCCGCATGTGGAGCATTCGTTTGTGTGGGATGCTGACCAAGCTTCATTTCAGTCCTAGGCACACAAAGGGCACTAAGCATAGAGTGTGAAAACTGAGTTTCCTTGAGAGCTGCTTGGAAGCCTGATGGTGTGTGAAGTTCGTGAGCCAAATGGAGTTGTTCTCCCACAAGAACCACTCGGTTGATCCTTCTTCAATATGCCCTTCACCAACATGCAGTGTTTCCTTGATTGAATTAGCTCTCACACCAATATTTGCGTCTAGGGCCTTTGCATTGAGGGCTATCTGAAAACGGCTGTGGCGCTGAAGTTGCCTGAGAATGTGGAGTTGGTGGCATGTGAAACCCGCATGTGGAGCATTCGTTTGTGTGGGATGCTCTACCAGGTTCATTCCTAGATAATGCACTCAAAGGGCACTAAGCATAGAGTGTGAAAACTGAGTTTCCTTGAGAGCTGCTTGGAAGCCTGATGGTGTGTGAAGTTAGTGAGCCAAATGGAGTTGTTCTCCCACAAGAACCACTCGCTGATCCTTCTTCAATATGCCCTTCACCAACATGCAGTGTTTCCTTGATTGAATTAGCTCTCACACCAATATTTGCGTCTAGAGCCTTTGCATTGTGGGCTATCTGAAAACGGCTGTGGCGCTGAAGTTGCCTGTGAATGTGGAGTTGGTGGCATGTGAAACCCGCATGTGGAGCATTCGTTTGTGTGGGATGCTCTACCATGTTCATTCCTAGATAATGCACTCAAAGGGCACTAAGCATAGAGTGTGAAAACTGAGTTTCCTTGAGAGCTGCTTGGAAGCCTGATGGTGTGTGAAGTTCGTGAGCAAATGGAGTTGTTCTCCCACAAGAACCACTCGGCTGATCCTTCTTCAATATGCCCTTCACCAACATGCAGTGTTTCCTTGATTGAATTAGCTCTCACACCAATATTTGCGTCTAGAGCCTTTGCATTGAGGGCTATCTGAAAAACGGCTGTGGCGCTGAAGTTGCCTGTGAATGTGGAGTTGGTGGCATGTGAAACCCGCATGTGGAGCATTCGTTTGTGTGGGATGCTGACCAAGCTTCATTTCAGTCCTAGGCACACAAAGGGCATTAAGCATAGAGTGTGAAAACTGAGTTTCCTTGAGAGCTGCTTGGAAGCCTGATGGTGTGTGAAGTTAGTGAGCCAAATGGAGTTGTTCTCCCACAAGAACCACTCGGTTGATCCTTCTTCAATATGCCCTTCACCAACATGCAGTGTTTCCTTGATTGAATTAGCTCTCACACCAATATTTGCGTCTAGAGCCTTTGCTTTGTGGGCTATCTGAAAACAGCTGTGGCGCTGAAGTTGCCTGTGAATGTGGAGTTGGTGGCATGTGAAACCCGCATGTGGAGCATTCGTTTGTGTGGGATGCTGACCAAGCTTCATTTCAGTCCTAGGCACACAAAGGGCACTAAGCATAGAGTGTGAAAACTGAGTTTCCTTGAGAGCTGCTTGGAAGCCTGATGGTGTGTGAAGTTAGTGAGCCAAATGGAGTTGTTCTCCCACAAGAACCACTCGGCTGATCCTTCTTCAATATGCCCTTCACCAACATGCAGTGTTTCCTTGATTGAATTAGCTCTCACACCAATATTTGCGTCTAGAGCCTTTGCATTGAGGGCTATCTGAAAACGGCTGTGGCGCTGAAGTTGCCTATGAATGTGGAGTTGGTGGCATGTGAAACCCGCATGTGGAGCATTCGTTTGTGTGGGATGCTGACCAAGCTTCATTTCATTCCTAGTCACACAAAGGGCACTAAGCATAGAGTGTGAAAACTGAGTTTCCTTGAGAGCTGCTTGGAAGCCTGATGGTGTGTGAAGTTAGTGAGCCAAATGGAGTTGTTCTCCCACAAGAACCACTCGGCTGATCCTTCTTCAATATGCCCTTCACCAACATGCAGTGTTTCCTTGATTGAATTAGCTCTCACACCAATATTTGCGTCTAGAGCCTTTGCATTGTGGGCTATCTGAAAACGGCTGTGGCGCTGAAGTTGCCTGTGAATGTGGAGTTGGTGGCATGTGAAACCCGCATGTGGAGCATTCGTTTGTGTGGGATGCTCTACCAGGTTCATTCCTAGATAATGCACTCAAAGGGCACTAAGCATAGAGTGTGAAAACTGAGTTTCCTTGAGAGCTGCTTGGAAGCCTGATGGTGTGTGAAGTTAGTGAGCCAAATGGAGTTGTTCTCCCACAAGAACCACTCGGCTGATCCTTCTTCAATATGCCCTTCACCAACATGCAGTGTTTCCTTGATTGAATTAGCTCTCACACCAATATTTGCGTCTAGAGCCTTTGCATTGAGGGCTATCTGAAAACGGCTGTGGCGCTGAAGTTGCCTGTGAATGTGGAGTTGGTGGCATGTGAAACCCGCATGTGGAGCATTCGTTTGTGTGGGATGCTCTACCAGGTTCATTTCAGTCCTAGCCATACAAAGGGCACTAAGCATAGAGTGTGAAAACTGAGTTTCCTTGAGAGCTGCTTGGAAGCCTGATGGTGTGTGAAGTTAGTGAGCCAAATGGAGTTGTTCTCCCACAAGAACCACTCGGCTGATCCTTCTTCAATATGCCCTTCACCAACATGCAGTGTTTCCTTGATTGAATTAGCTCTCACACCAATATTTGCGTCTAGAGCCTTTGCATTGAGGGCTATCTGAAAATGGCTGTGGCGCTGAAGTTGCCTGTGAATGTGGAGTTGGTGGCATGTGAAACCCGCATGTGGAGCATTCGTTTGTGTGGGATGCTCTACCAGGTTCATTTCAGTCCTAGCCATACAAAGGGCACTAAGCATAGAGTGTGAAAACTGAGTTTCCTTGAGAGCTGCTTGGAAGCCTGATGGTGTGTGAAGTTAGTGAGCCAAATGGAGTTGTTCTCCCACAAGAACCACTCGGCTGATCCTTCTTCAATATGCCCTTCACCAACATGCAGTGTTTCCTTGATTGAATTAGCTCTCACACCAATATTTGCGTCTAGAGCCTTTGCATTGAGGGCTATCTGAAAATGGCTGTGGCGCTGAAGTTGCCTGTGAATGTGGAGTTGGTGGCATGTGAAACCCGCATGTGGAGCATTCGTTTGTGTCGGATGCTCTACCAGGTTCATTTCAGTCCTAGCCATACAAAGGGCACTAAGCATAGAGTGTGAAAACTGAGTTTCCTTGAGAGCTGCTTGGAAGCCTGATGGTGTGTGAAGTTAGTGAGCCAAATGGAGTTGTTCTCCCACAAGAACCACTCGGCTGATCCTTCTTCAATATGCCCTTCACCAACATGCAGTGTTTCCTTGATTGAATTAGCTCTCACACCAATATTTGCGTCTAGAGCCTTTGCATTGAGGGCTATCTGAAAACGGCTGTGGCGCTGAAGTTGCCTGTGAATGTGGAGTTGGTGGCATGTGAAACCCGCATGTGGAGCATTCGTTTGTGTGGGATGCTGACCAAGCTTCATTTCAGTCCTAGGCACACAAAGGGCACTAAGCATAGAGTGTGAAAACTGAGTTTCCTTGAGAGCTGCTTGGAAGCCTGATGGTGTGTGAAGTTCGTGAGCCAAATGGAGTTGTTCTCCCACAAGAACCACTCGGTTGATCCTTCTTCAATATGCCCTTCACCAACATGCAGTGTTTCCTTGATTGAATTAGCTCTCACACCAATATTTGCGTCTAGGGCCTTTGCATTGAGGGCTATCTGAAAACGGCTGTGGCGCTGAAGTTGCCTGAGAATGTGGAGTTGGTGGCATGTGAAACCCGCATGTGGAGCATTCGTTTGTGTGGGATGCTCTACCAGGTTCATTCCTAGATAATGCACTCAAAGGGCACTAAGCATAGAGTGTGAAAACTGAGTTTCCTTGAGAGCTGCTTGGAAGCCTGATGGTGTGTGAAGTTAGTGAGCCAAATGGAGTTGTTCTCCCACAAGAACCACTCGGCTGATCCTTCTTCAATATGCCCTTCACCAACATGCAGTGTTTCCTTGATTGAATTAGCTCTCACACCAATATTTGCGTCTAGAGCCTTTGCATTGTGGGCTATCTGAAAACGGCTGTGGCGCTGAAGTTGCCTGTGAATGTGGAGTTGGTGGCATGTGAAACCCGCATGTGGAGCATTCGTTTGTGTGGGATGCTCTACCATGTTCATTCCTAGATAATGCACTCAAAGGGCACTAAGCATAGAGTGTGAAAACTGAGTTTCCTTGAGAGCTGCTTGGAAGCCTGATGGTGTGTGAAGTTCGTGAGCCAAATGGAGTTGTTCTCCCACAAGAACCACTCGGCTGATCCTTCTTCAATATGCCCTTCACCAACATGCAGTGTTTCCTTGATTGAATTAGCTCTCACACCAATATTTGCGTCTAGAGCCTTTGCATTGAGGGCTATCTGAAAACGGCTGTGGCGCTGAAGTTGCCTGTGAATGTGGAGTTGGTGGCATGTGAAACCCGCATGTGGAGCATTCGTTTGTGTGGGATGCTGACCAAGCTTCATTTCAGTCCTAGGCACACAAAGGGCATTAAGCATAGAGTGTGAAAACTGAGTTTCCTTGAGAGCTGCTTGGAAGCCTGATGGTGTGTGAAGTTAGTGAGCCAAATGGAGTTGTTCTCCCACAAGAACCACTCGGTTGATCCTTCTTCAATATGCCCTTCACCAACATGCAGTGTTTCCTTGATTGAATTAGCTCTCACACCAATATTTGCGTCTAGAGCCTTTGCTTTGTGGGCTATCTGAAAACAGCTGTGGCGCTGAAGTTGCCTGTGAATGTGGAGTTGGTGGCATGTGAAACCCGCATGTGGAGCATTCGTTTGTGTGGGATGCTGACCAAGCTTCATTTCAGTCCTAGGCACACAAAGGGCACTAAGCATAGAGTGTGAAAACTGAGTTTCCTTGAGAGCTGCTTGGAAGCCTGATGGTGTGTGAAGTTAGTGAGCCAAATGGAGTTGTTCTCCCACAAGAACCACTCGGCTGATCCTTCTTCAATATGCCCTTCACCAACATGCAGTGTTTCCTTGATTGAATTAGCTCTCACACCAATATTTGCGTCTAGAGCCTTTGCATTGAGGGCTATCTGAAAACGGCTGTGGCGCTGAAGTTGCCTATGAATGTGGAGTTGGTGGCATGTGAAACCCGCATGTGGAGCATTCGTTTGTGTGGGATGCTGACCAAGCTTCATTTCATTCCTAGTCACACAAAGGGCACTAAGCATAGAGTGTGAAAACTGAGTTTCCTTGAGAGCTGCTTGGAAGCCTGATGGTGTGTGAAGTTAGTGAGCCAAATGGAGTTGTTCTCCCACAAGAACCACTCGGCTGATCCTTCTTCAATATGCCCTTCACCAACATGCAGTGTTTCCTTGATTGAATTAGCTCTCACACCAATATTTGCGTCTAGAGCCTTTGCATTGTGGGCTATCTGAAAACGGCTGTGGCGCTGAAGTTGCCTGAGAATGTGGAGTTGGTGGCATGTGAAACCCGCATGTGGAGCATTCGTTTGTGTGGGATGCTCTACCAGGTTCATTCCTAGATAATGCACTCAAAGGGCACTAAGCATAGAGTGTGAAAACTGAGTTTCCTTGAGAGCTGCTTGGAAGCCTGATGGTGTGTGAAGTTAGTGAGCCAAATGGAGTTGTTCTCCCACAAGAACCACTCGGCTGATCCTTCTTCAATATGCCCTTCACCAACATGCAGTGTTTCCTTGATTGAATTAGCTCTCACACCAATATTTGCGTCTAGAGCCTTTGCATATAGGGCTATCTGAAAACGGCTGTGGCGCTGAAGTTGCCTGTGAATGTGGAGTTGGTGGCATGTGAAACCCGCATGTGGAGCATTCGTTTGTGTGGGATGCTCTACCAAGTTCATTCCTGGATAATGCACTCAAAGGGCACTAAACATAGAGTGTGAAAACTGAGTTTCCTTGAGAGCTGCTTGGAAGCCTGATGGTGTGTGAAGTTAGTGAGCCAAATGGAGTTGTTCTCCCACAAGAACCACTCGGTTGATCCTTCTTCAATATGCCCTTCACCAACATGCAGTGTTTCCTTGATTGAATTAGCTCTCACACCAATATTTGCGTCTAGAGCCTTTGCATTGTGGGCTATCTGAAAACGGCTGTGGCGCTGAAGTTGCCTGTGAATGTGGAGTTGGTGGCATGTGAAACCCGCATGTGGAACATTCGTTTGTGTGGGATGCTCTACCAGGTTCATTTCAGTCCTAGCCATACAAAGGGCACTAAGCATAGAGTGTGAAAACTGAGTTTCCTTGAGAGCTGCTTGGAAGCCTGATGTTGTGTGAAGTTAGTGAGCCAAATGGAGTTGTTCTCCCACAAGAACCACTCGGCTGATCCTTCTTCAATATGCCCTTCACCAACATGCAGTGTTTCCTTGATTGAATTAGCTCTCACACCAATATTTGCGTCTAGAGCCTTTGCATTGAGGGCTATCTGAAAACGGCTGTGGCGCTGAAGTTGCCTGTGAATGTGGAGTTGGTGGCAAGTGAAACCCGCATGTGGAGCATTCGTTTCTGTGGGATGCTCTACCAGGTTCATTTCAGTCCTAGCCATACAAAGGGCACTAAGCATGGAGTGTGAAAACTGAGTTTCCTTGAGAGCTGCTTGGAAGCCTGATGGTGTGTGAAGTTAGTGAGCCAAATGGAGTTGTTCTCCCACAAGAACCACTCGGCTGATCCTTCTTCAATATGCCCTTCACCAACATGCAGTGTTTCCTTGATTGAATTAGCTCTCACACCAATATTTGCGTCTAGAGCCTTTGCATTGTGGGCTATCTGAAAACGGCTGTGGCGCTGAAGTTGCCTGTGAATGTGGAGTTGGTGGCATGTGAAACCCGCATGTGGAGCATTCGTTTGTGTGGGATGCTCTACCAGGTTCATTCCTAGATAATGCACTCAAAGGGCACTAAGCATAGAGTGTGAAAACTGAGTTTCCTTGAGAGCTGCTTGGAAGCCTGATGGTGTGTGAAGTTAGTGAGCCAAATGGAGTTGTTCTCCCACAAGAACCACTCGGTTGATCCTTCTTCAATATGCCCTTCACCAACATGCAGTGTTTCCTTGATTGAATTAGCTCTCACACCAATATTTGCGTCTAGAGCCTTTGCTTTGTGGGCTATCTGAAAACAGCTGTGGCGCTGAAGTTGCCTGTGAATGTGGAGTTGGTGGCATGTGAAACCCGCATGTGGAGCATTCGTTTGTGTGGGATGCTGACCAAGCTTCATTTCAGTCCTAGGCACACAAAGGGCACTAAGCATAGAGTGTGAAAACTGAGTTTCCTTGAGAGCTGCTTGGAAGCCTGATGGTGTGTGAAGTTAGTGAGCCAAATGGAGTTGTTCTCCCACAAGAACCACTCGGCTGATCCTTCTTCAATATGCCCTTCAGCAACATGCAGTGTTTCCTTGATTGAATTAGCTCTCACACCAATATTTGCGTCTAGAGCCTTTGCATTGAGGGCTATCTGAAAACGGCTGTGGCGCTGAAGTTGCCTATGAATGTGGAGTTGGTGGCATGTGAAACCCGCATGTGGAGCATTCGTTTGTGTGGGATGCTGACCAAGCTTCATTTCATTCCTAGTCACACAAAGGGCACTAAGCATAGAGTGTGAAAACTGAGTTTCCTTGAGAGCTGCTTGGAAGCCTGATGGTGTGTGAAGTTAGTGAGCCAAATGGAGTTGTTCTCCCACAAGAACCACTCGGCTGATCCTTCTTCAATATGCCCTTCACCAACATGCAGTGTTTCCTTGATTGAATTAGCTCTCACACCAATATTTGCGTCTAGAGCCTTTGCATTGTGGGCTATCTGAAAACGGCTGTGGCGCTGAAGTTGCCTGTGAATGTGGAGTTGGTGGCATGTGAAACCCGCATGTGGAGCATTCGTTTGTGTGGGATGCTCTACCAGGTTCATTCCTAGATAATGCACTCAAAGGGCACTAAGCATAGAGTGTGAAAACTGAGTTTCCTTGAGAGCTGCTTGGAAGCCTGATGGTGTGTGAAGTTAGTGAGCCAAATGGAGTTGTTCTCCCACAAGAACCACTCGGCTGATCCTTCTTCAATATGCCCTTCACCAACATGCAGTGTTTCCTTGATTGAATTAGCTCTCACACCAATATTTGCGTCTAGAGCCTTTGCATTGAGGGCTATCTGAAAATGGCTGTGGCGCTGAAGTTGCCTGTGAATGTGGAGTTGGTGGCATGTGAAACCCGCATGTGGAGCATTCGTTTGTGTCGGATGCTCTACCAGGTTCATTTCAGTCCTAGCCATACAAAGGGCACTAAGCATAGAGTGTGAAAACTGAGTTTCCTTGAGAGCTGCTTGGAAGCCTGATGGTGTGTGAAGTTAGGGAGCCAAATGGAGTTGTTCTCCCACAAGAACCACTCGGCTGATCCTTCTTCAATATGCCCTTCACCAACATGCAGTGTTTCCTTGATTGAATTAGCTCTCACACCAATATTTGCGTCTAGAGCCTTTGCATTGAGGGCTATCTGAAAACGGCTGTGGCGCTGAAGTTGCCTGTGAATGTGGAGTTGGTGGCATGTGAAACCCGCATGTGGAGCATTCGTTTGTGTGGGATGCTGACCAAGCTTCATTTCAGTCCTAGGCACACAAAGGGCACTAAGCATAGAGTGTGAAAACTGAGTTTCCTTGAGAGCTGCTTGGAAGCCTGATGGTGTGTGAAGTTCGTGAGCCAAATGGAGTTGTTCTCCCACAAGAACCACTCCGTTGATCCTTCTTCAATATGCCCTTCACCAACATGCAGTGTTTCCTTGATTGAATTAGCTCTCACACCAATATTTGCGTCTAGGGCCTTTGCATTGAGGGCTATCTGAAAACGGCTGTGGCGCTGAAGTTGCCTGAGAATGTGGAGTTGGTGGCATGTGAAACCCGCATGTGGAGCATTCGTTTGTGTGGGATGCTCTACCAGGTTCATTCCTAGATAATGCACTCAAAGGGCACTAAGCATAGAGTGTGAAAACTGAGTTTCCTTGAGAGCTGCTTGGAAGCCTGATGGTGTGTGAAGTTAGTGAGCCAAATGGAGTTGTTCTCCCACAAGAACCACTCGGCTGATCCTTCTTCAATATGCCCTTCACCAACATGCAGTGTTTCCTTGATTGAATTAGCTCTCACACCAATATTTGCGTCTAGAGCCTTTGCATTGTGGGCTATCTGAAAACGGCTGTGGCGCTGAAGTTGCCTGTGAATGTGGAGTTGGTGGCATGTGAAACCCGCATGTGGAGCATTCGTTTGTGTGGGATGCTCTACCATGTTCATTCCTAGATAATGCACTCAAAGGGCACTAAGCATAGAGTGTGAAAACTGAGTTTCCTTGAGAGCTGCTTGGAAGCCTGATGGTGTGTGAAGTTCGTGAGCCAAATGGAGTTGTTCTCCCACAAGAACCACTCGGCTGATCCTTCTTCAATATGCCCTTCACCAACATGCAGTGTTTCCTTGATTGAATTAGCTCTCACACCAATATTTGCGTCTAGAGCCTTTGCATTGAGGGCTATCTGAAAACGGCTGTGGCGCTGAAGTTGCCTGTGAATGTGGAGTTGGTGGCATGTGAAACCCGCATGTGGAGCATTCGTTTGTGTGGGATGCTGACCAAGCTTCATTTCAGTCCTAGGCACACAAAGGGCATTAAGCATAGAGTGTGAAAACTGAGTTTCCTTGAGAGCTGCTTGGAAGCCTGATGGTGTGTGAAGTTAGTGAGCCAAATGGAGTTGTTCTCCCACAAGAACCACTCGGTTGATCCTTCTTCAATATGCCCTTCACCAACATGCAGTGTTTCCTTGATTGAATTAGCTCTCACACCAATATTTGCGTCTAGAGCCTTTGCTTTGTGGGCTATCTGAAAACAGCTGTGGCGCTGAAGTTGCCTGTGAATGTGGAGTTGGTGGCATGTGAAACCCGCATGTGGAGCATTCGTTTGTGTGGGATGCTGACCAAGCTTCATTTCAGTCCTAGGCACACAAAGGGCACTAAGCATAGAGTGTGAAAACTGAGTTTCCTTGAGAGCTGCTTGGAAGCCTGATGGTGTGTGAAGTTAGTGAGCCAAATGGAGTTGTTCTCCCACAAGAACCACTCGGCTGATCCTTCTTCAATATGCCCTTCACCAACATGCAGTGTTTCCTTGATTGAATTAGCTCTCACACCAATATTTGCGTCTAGAGCCTTTGCATTGAGGGCTATCTGAAAACGGCTGTGGCGCTGAAGTTGCCTATGAATGTGGAGTTGGTGGCATGTGAAACCCGCATGTGGAGCATTCGTTTGTGTGGGATGCTGACCAAGCTTCATTTCATTCCTAGTCACACAAAGGGCACTAAGCATAGAGTGTGAAAACTGAGTTTCCTTGAGAGCTGCTTGGAAGCCTGATGGTGTGTGAAGTTAGTGAGCCAAATGGAGTTGTTCTCCCACAAGAACCACTCGGCTGATCCTTCTTCAATATGCCCTTCACCAACATGCAGTGTTTCCTTGATTGAATTAGCTCTCACACCAATATTTGCGTCTAGAGCCTTTGCATTGTGGGCTATCTGAAAACGGCTGTGGCGCTGAAGTTGCCTGTGAATGTGGAGTTGGTGGCATGTGAAACCCGCATGTGGAGCATTCGTTTGTGTGGGATGCTCTACCAGGTTCATTCCTAGATAATGCACTCAAAGGGCACTAAGCATAGAGTGTGAAAACTGAGTTTCCTTGAGAGCTGCTTGGAAGCCTGATGGTGTGTGAAGTTAGTGAGCCAAATGGAGTTGTTCTCCCACAAGAACCACTCGGCTGATCCTTCTTCAATATGCCCTTCACCAACATGCAGTGTTTCCTTGATTGAATTAGCTCTCACACCAATATTTGCGTCTAGAGCCTTTGCATTGAGGGCTATCTGAAAACGGCTGTGGCGCTGAAGTTGCCTGTGAATGTGGAGTTGGTGGCATGTGAAACCCGCATGTGGAGCATTCGTTTGTGTGGGATGCTCTACCAGGTTCATTTCAGTCCTAGCCATACAAAGGGCACTAAGCATAGAGTGTGAAAACTGAGTTTCCTTGAGAGCTGCTTGGAAGCCTGATGGTGTGTGAAGTTAGTGAGCCAAATGGAGTTGTTCTCCCACAAGAACCACTCGGCTGATCCTTCTTCAATATGCCCTTCACCAACATGCAGTGTTTCCTTGATTGAATTAGCTCTCACACCAATATTTGCGTCTAGAGCCTTTGCATTGAGGGCTATCTGAAAACGGCTGTGGCGCTGAAGTTGCCTGTGAATGTGGAGTTGGTGGCATGTGAAACCCGCATGTGGAGCATTCGTTTGTGTGGGATGCTGACCAAGCTTCATTTCAGTCCTAGGCACACAAAGGGCACTAAGCATAGAGTGTGAAAACTGAGTTTCCTTGAGAGCTGCTTGGAAGCCTGATGGTGTGTGAAGTTCGTGAGCCAAATGGAGTTGTTCTCCCACAAGAACCACTCGGTTGATCCTTCTTCAATATGCCCTTCACCAACATGCAGTGTTTCCTTGATTGAATTAGCTCTCACACCAATATTTGCGTCTAGGGCCTTTGCATTGAGGGCTATCTGAAAACGGCTGTGGCGCTGAAGTTGCCTGTCAATGTGGAGTTGGTGGCATGTGAAACCCGCATGTGGAGCATTCGTTTGTGTGGGATGCTCTACCAGGTTAATTCCTAGATAATGCACTCAAAGGGCACTAAGCATAGAGTGTGAAAACTGAGTTTCCTTGAGAGCTGCTTGGAAGCCTGATGGTGTGTGAAGTTAGTGAGCCAAATGGAGTTGTTCTCCCACAAGAACCACTCGGCTGATCCTTCTTCAATATGCCCTTCACCAACATGC
This sequence comes from Ochotona princeps, assembly GCF_030435755.1. Classification (NCBI taxonomy): domain Eukaryota; kingdom Metazoa; phylum Chordata; class Mammalia; order Lagomorpha; family Ochotonidae; genus Ochotona; species Ochotona princeps. The sequence goes on along the minus strand of NW_026697924.1, from coordinate 307,887 downwards.
AGTGTTTCCTTGATTGAATTAGCTCTCACACCAATATTTGCGTCTAGAGCCTTTGCATTGTGGGCTATCTGAAAACGGCTGTGGCGCTGAAGTTGCCTGAGAATGTGGAGTTGGTGGCATGTGAAACCCGCATGTGGAGCATTCGTTTGTGTGGGATGCTCTACCAGGTTCATTCCTAGATAATGCACTCAAAGGGCACTAAGCATAGAGTGTGAAAACTGAGTTTCCTTGAGAGCTGCTTGGAAGCCTGATGGTGTGTGAAGTTAGGGAGCCAAATGGAGTTGTTCTCCCACAAGAACCACTCGGCTGATCCTTCTTCAATATGCCCTTCACCAACATGCAGTGTTTCCTTGATTGAATTAGCTCTCACACCAATATTTGCGTCTAGAGCCTTTGCATTGAGGGCTATCTGAAAACGGCTGTGGCGCTGAAGTTGCCTGTGAATGTGGAGTTGGTGGCATGTGAAACCCGCATGTGGAGCATTCATTTGTGTGGGATGCTCTACCAGGTTCATTCCTAGATAATGCACTCAAAGGGCACTAAGCATAGAGTGTGAAAACTGAGTTTCCTTGAGAGCTGCTTGGAAGCCTGATGTTGTGTGAAGTTAGTGAGCCAAATGGAGTTGTTCTCCCACAAGAACCACTCGGCTGATCCTTCTTCAATATGCCCTTCACCAACATGCAGTGTTTCCTTGATTGAATTAGCTCTCACACCAATATTTGCGTCTAGAGCCTTTGCATTGAGGGCTATCTGAAAACGGCTGTGGCGCTGAAGTTGCCTGTGAATGTGGAGTTGGTGGCATGTGAAACCCGCATGTGGAGCATTCGTTTGTGTGGGATGCTGACCAAGCTTCATTTCAGTCCTAGCCACACAAAGACCACTAAGCATAGAGTGTGAAAACTGAGTTTCCTTGAGAGCTGCTTGGAAGCCTGATGGTGTGTGAAGTTAGTCAGCCAAATGGAGTTGTTCTCCCACAAGAACCACTCAGCTGATCCTTCTTCAATATGCCCTTCACCAACATGCAGTGTTTCCTTGATTGAATTAGCTCTCACACCAATATTTGCGTCCAGAGCCTTTGCATTGAGGGCTATCTGAAAACAACTGTGGCGCTGAAGTTGCCTGTGAATGTGGAGTTGGTGGCATGTGAAACCCGCATGTGGAGCATTCGTTTCTGTGGGATGCTCTACCAGGTTCATTTCCGTCCTAGCCATACAAAGGGCACTAAGCATAGAGTGTGAAAACTGAGTTTCCTTGAGAGCTGCTTGGAAGCCTGATGGTGTGTGAAGTTAGTGAGCCAAATGGAGTTGTTCTCCCACAAGAACCACTCGGCTGATCCTTCTTCAATATGCCCTTCACCAACATGCAGTGTTTCCTTGATTGAATTAGCTCTCACACCAATATTTGCGTCTAGAGCCTTTGCATTGTGGGCTATCTGAAAACGGCTGTGGCGCTGAAGTTGCCTGAGAATGTGGAGTTGGTGGCATGTGAAACCCGCATGTGGAGCATTCGTTTGTGTGGGATGCTCTACCAGGTTCATTCCTAGATAATGCACTCAAAGGGCACTAAGCATAGAGTGTGAAAACTGAGTTTCCTTGAGAGCTGCTTGGAAGCCTGATGGTGTGTGAAGTTCGTGAGCCAAATGGAGTTGTTCTCCCACAAGAACCACTCGGCTGATCCTTCTTCAATATGCCCTTCACCAACATGCAGTGTTTCCTTGATTGAATTAGCTCTCACACCAATATTTGCGTCTAGAGCCTTTGCATTGAGGGCTATCTGAAAACGGCTGTGGCGCTGAAGTTGCCTGTGAATGTGGAGTTGGTGGCATGTGAAACCCGCATGTGGAGCATTCGTTTGTGTGGGATGCTGACCAAGCTTCATTTCAGTCCTAGGCACACAAAGGGCATTAAGCATAGAGTGTGAAAACTGAGTTTCCTTGAGAGCTGCTTGGAAGCCTGATGGTGTGTGAAGTTAGTGAGCCAAATGGAGTTGTTCTCCCACAAGAACCACTCGGTTGATCCTTCTTCAATATGCCCTTCACCAACATGCAGTGTTTCCTTGATTGAATTAGCTCTCACACCAATATTTGCGTCTAGAGCCTTTGCTTTGAGGGCTATCTGAAAACACCTGTGGCGCTGAAGTTTCCTGTGAATGTGGAGTTGGTGGCATGTGAAACCCGCATGTGGAGCATTCGTTTGTGTGGGATGCTCACCAAGCTTCATTTCAGTCCTAGGCACACAAAGGGCACTAAGCATAGAGTGTGAAAACTGAGTTTCCTTGAGAGCTGCTTGGAAGCCTGATGGTGTGTGAAGTTAGTGAGCCAAATGGAGTTGTTCTCCCACAAGAACCACTCGGCTGATCCTTCTTCAATATGCCCTTCACCAACATGCAGTGTTTCCTTGATTGAATTAGCTCTCACACCAATATTTGCGTCTAGAGCCTTTGCATTGAGGGCTATCTGAAAACGGCTGTGGCGCTGAAGTTGCCTATGAATGTGGAGTTGGTGGCATGTGAAACCCGCATGTGGAGCATTCGTTTGTGTGGGATGCTGACCAAGCTTCATTTCAGTCCTAGGCACACAAAGGGCACTAAGCATAGAGTGTGAAAACTGAGTTTCCTTGAGAGCTGCTTGGAAGCCTGATGGTGTGTGAAGTTAGTGAGCCAAATGGAGTTGTTCTCCCACAAGAACCACTCGGCTGATCCTTCTTCAATATGCCCTTCACCAACATGCAGTGTTTCCTTGATTGAATTAGCTCTCACACCAATATTTGCGTCTAGAGCCTTTGCATTGTGGGCTATCTGAAAACGGCTGTGGCGCTGAAGTTGCCTGAGAATGTGGAGTTGGTGGCATGTGAAACCCGCATGTGGAGCATTCGTTTGTGTGGGATGCTCTACCAGGTTCATTCCTAGATAATGCACTCAAAGGGCACTAAGCATAGAGTGTGAAAACTGAGTTTCCTTGAGAGCTGCTTGGAAGCCTGATGGTGTGTGAAGTTAGTGAGCCAAATGGAGTTGTTCTCCCACAAGAACCACTCGGCTGATCCTTCTTCATTATGCCCTTCACCAACATGCAGTGTTTCCTTGATTGAATTAGCTCTCACACCAATATTTGCGTCTAGAGCCTTTGCATTGAGGGCTATCTGAAAACGGCTGTGGCGGTGAAGTTGCCTGTGAATGTGGAGTTGGTGGCATGTGAAACCCGCATGTGGAGCATTCGTTTGTGTGGGATGCTCTACCAAGTTCATTCCTGGATAATGCACTCAAAGGGCACTAAACATAGAGTGTGAAAACTGAGTTTCCTTGAGAGCTGCTTGGAAGCCTGATGGTGTGTGAAGTTAGTGAGCCAAATGGAGTTGTTCTCCCACAAGAACCACTCGGTTGATCCTTCTTCAATATGCCCTTCACCAACATGCAGTGTTTCCTTGATTGAATTAGCTCTCACACCAATATTTGCGTCTAGAGCCTTTGCATTGAAGGCTATCTGAAAACGGCTGTGGCGCTGAAGTTGCCTGTGAATGTGGAGTTGGTGGCATGTGAAACCCGCATGTGGAACATTCGTTTGTGTGGGATGCTCTACCAGGTTCATTTCAGTCCTAGCCATACAAAGGGCACTAAGCATAGAGTGTGAAAACTGAGTTTCCTTGAGAGCTGCTTGGAAGCCTGATGTTGTGTGAAGTTAGTGAGCCAAATGGAGTTGTTCTCCCACAAGAACCACTCGGCTGATCCTTCTTCAATATGCCCTTCACCAACATGCAGTGTTTCCTTGATTGAATTAGCTCTCACACCAATATTTGCGTCTAGAGCCTTTGCATTGAGGGCTATCTGAAAACGGCTGTGGCGCTGAAGTTGCCTGTGAATGTGGAGTTGGTGGCATGTGAAACCCGCATGTGGAGCATTCGTTTGTGTGGGATGCTGACCAAGCTTCATTTCAGTCCTAGCCACACAAAGACCACTAAGCATAGAGTGTGAAAACTGAGTTTCCTTGAGAGCTGCTTGGAAGCCTGATGGTGTGTGAAGTTAGTCAGCCAAATGGAGTTGTTCTCCCACAAGAACCACTCAGCTGATCCTTCTTCAATATGCCCTTCACCAACATGCAGTGTTTCCTTGATTGAATTAGCTCTCACACCAATATTTGCGTCCAGAGCCTTTGCATTGAGGGCTATCTGAAAACAGCTGTGGCGCTGAAGTTGCCTGTGAATGTGGAGTTGGTGGCATGTGAAACCCGCATGTGGAGCATTCGTTTGTGTGGGATGCTCTACCAGGTTCATTTCAGTCCTAGCCATACAAAGGGCACTAAGCATAGAGTGTGAAAACTGAGTTTCCTTGAGAGCTGCTTGGAAGCCTGATGGTGTGTGAAGTTAGTGAGCCAAATGGAGTTGTTCTCCCACAAGAACCACTCGGCTGATCCTTCTTCAATATGCCCTTCACCAACATGCAGTGTTTCCTTGATTGAATTAGCTCTCACACCAATATTTGCGTCTAGAGCCTTTGCATTGTGGGCTATCTGAAAACGGCTGTGGCGCTGAAGTTGCCTGAGAATGTGGAGTTGGTGGCATGTGAAACCCGCATGTGGAGCATTCGTTTGTGTGGGATGCTCTACCAGGTTCATTCCTAGATAATGCACTCAAAGGGCACTAAGCATAGAGTGTGAAAACTGAGTTTCCTTGAGAGCTGCTTGGAAGCCTGATGGTGTGTGAAGTTGGAGAGCCAAATGGAGTTGTTCTCCCACAAGAACCACTCGGCTGATCCTTCTTCAATATGCCCTTCACCAACATGCAGTGTTTCCTTGATTGAATTAGCTCTCACACCAATATTTGCGTCTAGAGCCTTTGCATTGAGGGCTATCTGAAAACGGCTGTGGCGCTGAAGTTGCCTGTGAATGTGGAGTTGGTGGCATGTGAAACCCGCATGTGGAGCATTCGTTTGTGTGGGATGCTGACCAAGCTTCATTTCAGTCCTAGGCACACAAAGGGCACTAAGCATAGAGTGTGAAAACTGAGTTTCCTTGAGAGCTGCTTGGAAGCCTGATGGTGTGTGAAGTTCGTGAGCCAAATGGAGTTGTTCTCCCACAAGAACCACTCGGTTGATCCTTCTTCAATATGCCCTTCACCAACATGCAGTGTTTCCTTGATTGAATTAGCTCTCACACCAATATTTGCGTCTAGGGCCTTTGCATTGAGGGCTATCTGAAAACGGCTGTGGCGCTGAAGTTGCCTGAGAATGTGGAGTTGGTGGCATGTGAAACCCGCATGTGGAGCATTCGTTTGTGTGGGATGCTCTACCAGGTTCATTCCTAGATAATGCACTCAAAGGGCACTAAGCATAGAGTGTGAAAACTGAGTTTCCTTGAGAGCTGCTTGGAAGCCTGATGGTGTGTGAAGTTAGTGAGCCAAATGGAGTTGTTCTCCCACAAGAACCACTCGGCTGATCCTTCTTCAATATGCCCTTCACCAACATGCAGTGTTTCCTTGATTGAATTAGCTCTCACACCAATATTTGCGTCTAGAGCCTTTGCATTGTGGGCTATCTGAAAACGGCTGTGGCGCTGAAGTTGCCTGTGAATGTGGAGTTGGTGGCATGTGAAACCCGCATGTGGAGCATTCGTTTGTGTGGGATGCTCTACCAGGTTCATTCCTAGATAATGCACTCAAAGGGCACTAAGCATAGAGTGTGAAAACTGAGTTTCCTTGAGAGCTGCTTGGAAGCCTGATGGTGTGTGAAGTTCGTGAGCCAAATGGAGTTGTTCTCCCACAAGAACCACTCGGCTGATCCTTCTTCAATATGCCCTTCACCAACATGCAGTGTTTCCTTGATTGAATTAGCTCTCACACCAATATTTGCGTCTAGAGCCTTTGCATTGAGGGCTATCTGAAAACGGCTGTGGCGCTGAAGTTGCCTGTGAATGTGGAGTTGGTGGCATGTGAAACCCGCATGTGGAGCATTCGTTTGTGTGGGATGCTGACCAAGCTTCATTTCATTCCTAGTGACACAAAGGGCATTAAGCATAGAGTGTGAAAACTGAGTTTCCTTGAGAGCTGCTTGGAAGCCTGATGGTGTGTGAAGTTAGTGAGCCAAATGGAGTTGTTCTCCCACAAGAACCACTCGGTTGATCCTTCTTCAATATGCCCTTCACCAACATGCAGTGTTTCCTTGATTGAATTAGCTCTCACACCAATATTTGCGTCTAGAGCCTTTGCTTTGTGGGCTATCTGAAAACAGCTGTGGCGCTGAAGTTGCCTGTGAATGTGGAGTTGGTGGCATGTGAAACCCGCATGTGGAGCATTCGTTTGTGTGGGATGCTGACCAAGCTTCATTTCAGTCCTAGGCACACAAAGGGCACTAAGCATAGAGTGTGAAAACTGAGTTTCCTTGAGAGCTGCTTGGAAGCCTGATGGTGTGTGAAGTTAGTGAGCCAAATGGAGTTGTTCTCCCACAAGAACCACTCGGCTGATCCTTCTTCAATATGCCCTTCACCAACATGCAGTGTTTCCTTGATTGAATTAGCTCTCACACCAATATTTGCGTCTAGAGCCTTTGCATTGTGGGCTATCTGAAAACGGCTGTGGCGCTGAAGTTGCCTGTGAATGTGGAGTTGGTGGCATGTGAAACCCGCATGTGGAGCATTCGTTTGTGTGGGATGCTCTACCAGGTTCATTCCTAGATAATGCACTCAAAGGGCACTAAGCATAGAGTGTGAAAACTGAGTTTCCTTGAGAGCTGCTTGGAAGCCTGATGGTGTGTGAAGTTAGTGAGCCAAATGGAGTTGTTCTCCCACAAGAACCACTCGGCTGATCCTTCTTCAATATGCCCTTCACCAACATGCAGTGTTTCCTTGATTGAATTAGCTCTCACACCAATATTTGCGTCTAGAGCCTTTGCATTGAGGGCTATCTGAAAACGGCTGTGGCGCTGAAGTTGCCTGTGAATGTGGAGTTGGTGGCATGTGAAACCCGCATGTGGAGCATTCGTTTGTGTGGGATGCTCTACCAGGTTCATTTCAGTCCTAGCCATACAAAGGGCACTAAGCATAGAGTGTGAAAACTGAGTTTCCTTGAGAGCTGCTTGGAAGCCTGATGGTGTGTGAAGTTAGTGAGCCAAATGGAGTTGTTCTCCCACAAGAACCACTCGGCTGATCCTTCTTCAATATGCCCTTCACCAACATGCAGTGTTTCCTTGATTGAATTAGCTCTCACACCAATATTTGCGTCTAGAGCCTTTGCATTGAGGGCTATCTGAAAACGGCTGTGGCGCTGAAGTTGCCTGTGAATGTGGAGTTGGTGGCATGTGAAACCCGCATGTGGAGCATTCGTTTGTGTGGGATGCTCTACCAGGTTCATTTCAGTCCTAGCCATACAAAGGGCACTAAGCATAGAGTGTGAAAACTGAGTTTCCTTGAGAGCTGCTTGGAAGCCTGATGGTGTGTGAAGTTAGTGAGCCAAATGGAGTTGTTCTCCCACAAGAACCACTCGGCTGATCCTTCTTCAATATGCCCTTCACCAACATGCAGTGTTTCCTTGATTGAATTAGCTCTCACACCAATATTTGCGTCTAGAGCCTTTGCATTGAGGGCTATCTGAAAACGGCTGTGGCGCTGAAGTTGCCTGTGAATGTGGAGTTGGTGGCATGTGAAACCCGCATGTGGAGCATTCGTTTGTGTGGGATGCTGACCAAGCTTCATTTCAGTCCTAGGCACACAAAGGGCACTAAGCATAGAGTGTGAAAACTGAGTTTCCTTGAGAGCTGCTTGGAAGCCTGATGGTGTGTGAAGTTCGTGAGCCAAATGGAGTTGTTCTCCCACAAGAACCACTCGGTTGATCCTTCTTCAATATGCCCTTCACCAACATGCAGTGTTTCCTTGATTGAATTAGCTCTCACACCAATATTTGCGTCTAGGGCCTTTGCATTGAGGGCTATCTGAAAACGGCTGTGGCGCTGAAGTTGCCTGAGAATGTGGAGTTGGTGGCATGTGAAACCCGCATGTGGAGCATTCCTTTGTGTGGGATGCTCTACCAGGTTCATTCCTAGATAATGCACTCAAAGGGCACTAAGCATAGAGTGTGAAAACTGAGTTTCCTTGAGAGCTGCTTGGAAGCCTGATGGTGTGTGAAGTTAGTGAGCCAAATGGAGTTGTTCTCCCACAAGAACCACTCGGCTGATCCTTCTTCAATATGCCCTTCACCAACATGCAGTGTTTCCTTGATTGAATTAGCTCTCACACCAATATTTGCGTCTAGAGCCTTTGCATTGTGGGCTATCTGAAAACGGCTGTGGCGCTGAAGTTGCCTGTGAATGTGGAGTTGGTGGCATGTGAAACCCGCATGTGGAGCATTCGTTTGTGTGGGATGCTCTACCATGTTCATTCCTAGATAATGCACTCAAAGGGCACTAAGCATAGAGTGTGAAAACTGAGTTTCCTTGAGAGCTGCTTGGAAGCCTGATGGTGTGTGAAGTTCGTGAGCCAAATGGAGTTGTTCTCCCACAAGAACCACTCGGCTGATCCTTCTTCAATATGCCCTTCACCAACATGCAGTGTTTCCTTGATTGAATTAGCTCTCACACCAATATTTGCGTCTAGAGCCTTTGCATTGAGGGCTATCTGAAAACGGCTGTGGCGCTGAAGTTGCCTGTGAATGTGGAGTTGGTGGCATGTGAAACCCGCATGTGGAGCATTCGTTTGTGTGGGATGCTGACCAAGCTTCATTTCAGTCCTAGGCACACAAAGGGCATTAAGCATAGAGTGTGAAAACTGAGTTTCCTTGAGAGCTGCTTGGAAGCCTGATGGTGTGTGAAGTTAGTGAGCCAAATGGAGTTGTTCTCCCACAAGAACCACTCGGTTGATCCTTCTTCAATATGCCCTTCACCAACATGCAGTGTTTCCTTGATTGAATTAGCTCTCACACCAATATTTGCGTCTAGAGCCTTTGCTTTGTGGGCTATCTGAAAACAGCTGTGGCGCTGAAGTTGCCTGTGAATGTGGAGTTGGTGGCATGTGAAACCCGCATGTGGAGCATTCGTTTGTGTGGGATGCTGACCAAGCTTCATTTCAGTCCTAGGCACACAAAGGGCACTAAGCATAGAGTGTGAAAACTGAGTTTCCTTGAGAGCTGCTTGGAAGCCTGATGGTGTGTGAAGTTAGTGAGCCAAATGGAGTTGTTCTCCCACAAGAACCACTCGGCTGATCCTTCTTCAATATGCCCTTCACCAACATGCAGTGTTTCCTTGATTGAATTAGCTCTCACACCAATATTTGCGTCTAGAGCCTTTGCATTGAGGGCTATCTGAAAACGGCTGTGGCGCTGAAGTTGCCTATGAATGTGGAGTTGGTGGCATGTGAAACCCGCATGTGGAGCATTCGTTTGTGTGGGATGCTGACCAAGCTTCATTTCATTCCTAGTCACACAAAGGGCACTAAGCATAGAGTGTGAAAACTGAGTTTCCTTGAGAGCTGCTTGGAAGCCTGATGGTGTGTGAAGTTAGTGAGCCAAATGGAGTTGTTCTCCCACAAGAACCACTCGGCTGATCCTTCTTCAATATGCCCTTCACCAACATGCAGTGTTTCCTTGATTGAATTAGCTCTCACACCAATATTTGCGTCTAGAGCCTTTGCATTGTGGGCTATCTGAAAACGGCTGTGGCGCTGAAGTTGCCTGTGAATGTGGAGTTGGTGGCATGTGAAACCCGCATGTGGAGCATTCGTTTGTGTGGGATGCTCTACCAGGTTCATTCCTAGATAATGCACTCAAAGGGCACTAAGCATAGAGTGTGAAAACTGAGTTTCCTTGAGAGCTGCTTGGAAGCCTGATGGTGTGTGAAGTTAGTGAGCCAAATGGAGTTGTTCTCCCACAAGAACCACTCGGCTGATCCTTCTTCAATATGCCCTTCACCAACATGCAGTGTTTCCTTGATTGAATTAGCTCTCACACCAATATTTGCGTCTAGAGCCTTTGCATTGAGGGCTATCTGAAAACGGCTGTGGCGCTGAAGTTGCCTGTGAATGTGGAGTTGGTGGCATGTGAAACCCGCATGTGGAGCATTCGTTTGTGTGGGATGCTGACCAAGCTTCATTTCAGTCCTAGGCACACAAAGGGCACTAAGCATAGAGTGTGAAAACTGAGTTTCCTTGAGAGCTGCTTGGAAGCCTGATGGTGTGTGAAGTTCGTGAGCCAAATGGAGTTGTTCTCCCACAAGAACCACTCGGTTGATCCTTCTTCAATATGCCCTTCACCAACATGCAGTGTTTCCTTGATTGAATTAGCTCTCACACCAATATTTGCGTCTAGGGCCTTTGCATTGAGGGCTATCTGAAAACGGCTGTGGCGCTGAAGTTGCCTGTCAATGTGGAGTTGGTGGCATGTGAAACCCGCATGTGGAGCATTCGTTTGTGTGGGATGCTCTACCAGGTTAATTCCTAGATAATGCACTCAAAGGGCACTAAGCATAGAGTGTGAAAACTGAGTTTCCTTGAGAGCTGCTTGGAAGCCTGATGGTGTGTGAAGTTAGTGAGCCAAATGGAGTTGTTCTCCCACAAGAACCACTCGGCTGATCCTTCTTCAATATGCCCTTCACCAACATGCAGTGTTTCCTTGATTGAATTAGCTCTCACACCAATATTTGCGTCTAGAGCCTTTGCAGTGTGGGCTATCTGAAAACGGCTGTGGCGCTGAAGTTGCCTGAGAATGTGGAGTTGGTGGCATGTGAAACCCGCATGTGGAGCATTCGTTTGTGTGGGATGCTCTACCAGGTTCATTCCTAGATAATGCACTCAAAGGGCACTAAGCATAGAGTGTGAAAACTGAGTTTCCTTGAGAGCTGCTTGGAAGCCTGATGTTGTGTGAAGTTAGTGAGCCAAATGGAGTTGTTCTCCCACAAGAACCACTCGGCTGATCCTTCTTCAATATGCCCTTCACCAACATGCAGTGTTTCCTTGATTGAATTAGCTCTCACACCAATATTTGCGTCTAGAGCCTTTGCATTGAGGGCTATCTGAAAACGGCTGTGGCGCTGAAGTTGCCTGTGAATGTGGAGTTGGTGGCATGTGAAACCCGCATGTGGAGCATTCGTTTGTGTGGGATGCTCTACCAAGCTTCATTTCAGTCCTAGCCACACAAAGACCACTAAGCATAGAGTGTGAAAACTGAGTTTCCTTGAGAGCTGCTTGGAAGCCTGATGGTGTGTGAAGTTAGTCAGCCAAATGGAGTTGTTCTCCCACAAGAACCACTCAGCTGATCCTTCTTCAATATGCCCTTCACCAACATGCAGTGTTTCCTTGATTGAATTAGCTCTCACACCAATATTTGCGTCCAGAGCCTTTGCATTGAGGGCTATCTGAAAACAGCTGTGGCGCTGAAGTTGCCTGTGAATGTGGAGTTGGTGGCATGTGAAACCCGCATGTGGAGCATTAGTTTGTGTGGGATGCTCTACCAGGTTCATTTCCGTCCTAGCCATACAAAGGGCACTAAGCATAGAGTGTGAAAACTGAGTTTCCTTGAGAGCTGCTTGGAAGCCTGATGGTGTGTGAAGTTAGTGAGCCAAATGGAGTTGTTCTCCCACAAGAACCACTCGGCTGATCCTTCTTCAATATGCCCTTCACCAACATGCAGTGTTTCCTTGATTGAATTAGCTCTCACACCAATATTTGCGTCTAGAGCCTTTGCATTGTGGGCTATCTGAAAACGGCTGTGGCGCTGAAGTTGCCTGTGAATGTGGAGTTGGTGGCATGTGAAACCCGCATGTGGAGCATTCGTTTGTGTGGGATGCTCTACCAGGTTCATTCCTAGATAATGCACTCAAAGGGCACTAAGCATAGAGTGTGAAAACTGAGTTTCCTTGAGAGCTGCTTGGAAGCCTGATGGTGTGTGAAGTTAGTGAGCCAAATGGAGTTGTTCTCCCACAAGAACCACTCGGCTGATCCTTCTTCAATATGCCCTTCACCAACATGCAGTGTTTCCTTGATTGAATTAGCTCTCACACCAATATTTGCGTCTAGAGCCTTTGCATTGAGGGCTATCTGAAAACGGCTGTGGCGCTGAAGTTGCCTGTGAATGTGGAGTTGGTGGCATGTGAAACCCGCATGTGGAGCATTCGTTTGTGTGGGATGCTGACCAAGCTTCATTTCAGTCCTAGGCACACAAAGGGCATTAAGCATAGAGTGTGAAAACTGAGTTTCCTTGAGAGCTGCTTGGAAGCCTGATGGTGTGTGAAGTTAGTGAGCCAAATGGAGTTGTTCTCCCACAAGAACCACTCGGCTGATCCTTCTTCAATATGCCCTTCACCAACATGCAGTGTTTCCTTGATTGAATTAGCTCTCACACCAATATTTGCGTCTAGAGCCTTTGCATTGAGGGCTATCTGAAAACGGCTGTGGCGCTGAAGTTGCCTATGAATGTGGAGTTGGTGGCATGTGAAACCCGCATGTGGAGCATTCGTTTGTGTGGGATGCTGACCAAGCTTCATTTCATTCCTAGTCACACAAAGGGCACTAAGCATAGAGTGTGAAAACTGAGTTTCCTTGAGAGCTGCTTGGAAGCCTGATGGTGTGTGAAGTTAGTGAGCCAAATGGAGTTGTTCTCCCACAAGAACCACTCGGCTGATCCTTCTTCAATATGCCCTTCACCAACATGCAGTGTTTCCTTGATTGAATTAGCTCTCACACCAATATTTGCGTCTAGAGCCTTTGCATTGTGGGCTATCTGAAAACGGCTGTGGCGTTGAAGTTGCCTGAGAATGTGGAGTTGGTGGCATGTGAAACCCGCATGTGGAGCATTCGTTTGTGTGGGATGCTCTACCAGGTTCATTCCTAGATAATGCACTCAAAGGGCACTAAGCATAGAGTGTGAAAACTGAGTTTCCTTGAGAGCTGCTTGGAAGCCTGATGGTGTGTGAAGTTAGTGAGCCAAATGGAGTTGTTCTCCCACAAGAACCACTCGGCTGATCCTTCTTCATTATGCCCTTCACCAACATGCAGTGTTTCCTTGATTGAATTAGCTCTCACACCAATATTTGCGTCTAGAGCCTTTGCATTGAGGGCTATCTGAAAACGGCTGTGGCGGTGAAGGTGCCTGTGAATGTGGAGTTGGTGGCATGTGAAACCCGCATGTGGAGCATTCGTTTGTGTGGGATGCTCTACCAAGTTCATTCCTGGATAATGCACTCAAAGGGCACTAAACATAGAGTGTGAAAACTGAGTTTCCTTGAGAGCTGCTTGGAAGCCTGATGGTGTGTGAAGTTAGTGAGCCAAATGGAGTTGTTCTCCCACAAGAACCACTCGGTTGATCCTTCTTCAATATGCCCTTCACCAACATGCAGTGTTTCCTTGATTGAATTAGCTCTCACACCAATATTTGCGTCTAGAGCCTTTGCATTGAAGGCTATCTGAAAACGGCTGTGGCGCTGAAGTTGCCTGTGAATGTGGAGTTGGTGGCATGTGAAACCCGCATGTGGAACATTCGTTTGTGTGGGATGCTCTACCAGGTTCATTTCAGTCCTAGCCATACAAAGGGCACTAAGCATAGAGTGTGAAAACTGAGTTTCCTTGAGAGCTGCTTGGAAGCCTGATGTTGTGTGAAGTTAGTGAGCCAAATGGAGTTGTTCTCCCACAAGAACCACTCGGCTGATCCTTCTTCTATATGCCCTTCACCAACATGCAGTGTTTCCTTGATTGAATTAGCTCTCACACCAATATTTGCGTCTAGAGCCTTTGCATTGAGGGCTATCTGAAAACGGCTGTGGCGCTGAAGTTGCCTGTGAATGTGGAGTTGGTGGCATGTGAAACCCGCATGTGGAGCATTCGTTTGTGTGGGATGCTGACCAAGCTTCATTTCAGTCCTAGCCACACAAAGACCACTAAGCATAGAGTGTGAAAACTGAGTTTCCTTGAGAGCTGCTTGGAAGCCTGATGGTGTGTGAAGTTAGTCAGCCAAATGGAGTTGTTCTCCCACAAGAACCACTCAGCTGATCCTTCTTCAATGTGCCCTTCACCAACATGCAGTGTTTCCTTGATTGAATTAGCTCTCACACCAATATTTGCGTCCAGAGCCTTTGCATTGAGGGCTATCTGAAAACAGCTGTGGCGCTGAAGTTGCCTGTGAATGTGGAGTTGGTGGCATGTGAAACCCGCATGTGGAGCATTCGTTTGTGTGGGATGCTCTACCAGGTTCATTTCAGTCCTAGCCATACAAAGGGCACTAAGCATAGAGTGTGAAAACTGAGTTTCCTTGAGAGCTGCTTGGAAGCCTGATGGTGTGTGAAGTTAGTGAGCCAAATGGAGTTGTTCTCCCACAAGAACCACTCGGCTGATCCTTCTTCATTATGCCCTTCACCAACATGCAGTGTTTCCTTGATTGAATTAGCTCTCACACCAATATTTGCGTCTAGAGCCTTTGCATTGAGGGCTATCTGAAAACGGCTGTGGCGGTGAAGGTGCCTGTGAATGTGGAGTTGGTGGCATGTGAAACCCGCATGTGGAGCATTCGTTTGTGTGGGATGCTCTACCAAGTTCATTCCTGGATAATGCACTCAAAGGGCACTAAACATAGAGTGTGAAAACTGAGTTTCCTTGAGAGCTGCTTGGAAGCCTGATGGTGTGTGAAGTTAGTGAGCCAAATGGAGTTGTTCTCCCACAAGAACCACTCGGTTGATCCTTCTTCAATATGCCCTTCACCAACATGCAGTGTTTCCTTGATTGAATTAGCTCTCACACCAATATTTGCGTCTAGAGCCTTTGCATTGAAGGCTATCTGAAAACGGCTGTGGCGCTGAAGTTGCCTGTGAATGTGGAGTTGGTGGCATGTGAAACCCGCATGTGGAACATTCGTTTGTGTGGGATGCTCTACCAGGTTCATTTCAGTCCTAGCCATACAAAGGGCACTAAGCATAGAGTGTGAAAACTGAGTTTCCTTGAGAGCTGCTTGGAAGCCTGATGTTGTGTGAAGTTAGTGAGCCAAATGGAGTTGTTCTCCCACAAGAACCACTCGGCTGATCCTTCTTCTATATGCCCTTCACCAACATGCAGTGTTTCCTTGATTGAATTAGCTCTCACACCAATATTTGCGTCTAGAGCCTTTGCATTGAGGGCTATCTGAAAACGGCTGTGGCGCTGAAGTTGCCTGTGAATGTGGAGTTGGTGGCATGTGAAACCCGCATGTGGAGCATTCGTTTGTGTGGGATGCTGACCAAGCTTCATTTCAGTCCTAGCCACACAAAGACCACTAAGCATAGAGTGTGAAAACTGAGTTTCCTTGAGAGCTGCTTGGAAGCCTGATGGTGTGTGAAGTTAGTCAGCCAAATGGAGTTGTTCTCCCACAAGAACCACTCAGCTGATCCTTCTTCAATGTGCCCTTCACCAACATGCAGTGTTTCCTTGATTGAATTAGCTCTCACACCAATATTTGCGTCCAGAGCCTTTGCATTGAGGGCTATCTGAAAACAGCTGTGGCGCTGAAGTTGCCTGTGAATGTGGAGTTGGTGGCATGTGAAACCCGCATGTGGAGCATTCGTTTGTGTGGGATGCTCTACCAGGTTCATTTCAGTCCTAGCCATACAAAGGGCACTAAGCATAGAGTGTGAAAACTGAGTTTCCTTGAGAGCTGCTTGGAAGCCTGATGGTGTGTGAAGTTAGTGAGCCAAATGGAGTTGTTCTCCCACAAGAACCACTCGGCTGATCCTTCTTCAATATGCCCTTCACCAACATGCAGTGTTTCCTTGATTGAATTAGCTCTCACACCAATATTTGCGTCTAGAGCCTTTGCATTGTGGGCTATCTGAAAACGGCTGTGGCGCTGAAGTTGCCTGAGAATGTGGAGTTGGTGGCATGTGAAACCCGCATGTGGAGCATTCGTTTGTGTGGGATGCTCTACCAGGTTCATTCCTAGATAATGCACTCAAAGGGCACTAAGCATAGAGTGTGAAAACTGAGTTTCCTTGAGAGCTGCTTGGAAGCCTGATGGTGTGTGAAGTTGGAGAGCCAAATGGAGTTGTTCTCCCACAAGAACCACTCGGCTGATCCTTCTTCAATATGCCCTTCACCAACATGCAGTGTTTCCTTGATTGAATTAGCTCTCACACCAATATTTGCGTCTAGAGCCTTTGCATTGAGGGCTATCTGAAAACGGCTGTGGCGCTGAAGTTGCCTGTGAATGTGGAGTTGGTGGCATGTGAAACCCGCATGTGGAGCATTCGTTTGTGTGGGATGCTGACCAAGCTTCATTTCAGTCCTAGGAACACAAAGGGCATTAAGCATAGAGTGTGAAAACTGAGTTTCCTTGAGAGCTGCTTGGAAGCCTGATGGTGTGTGAAGTTAGTGAGCCAAATGGAGTTGTTCTCCCACAAGAACCACTCGGCTGATCCTTCTTCAATATGCCCTTCAGCAACATGCAGTGTTTCCTTGATTGAATTAGCTCTCACACCAATATTTGCGTCTAGAGCCTTTGCATTGAGGGCTATCTGAAAACGGCTGTGGCGCTGAAGTTGCCTGTGAATGTGGAGTTGGTGGCATGTGAAACCCGCATGTGGAGCATTCGTTTGTGTGGGATGCTCTACCAAGCTTCATTTCAGTCCTAGGCACACAAAGGGCATTAAGCATAGAGTGTGAAAACTGAGTTTCCTTGAGAGCTGCTTGGAAGCCTGATGGTGTGTGAAGTTAGGGAGCCAAATGGAGTTGTTCTCCCACAAGAACCACTCGGCTGATCCTTCTTCAATATGCCCTTCACCAACATGCAGTGTTTCCTTGATTGAATTAGCTCTCACACCAATATTTGCGTCTAGAGCCTTTGCATTGTGGGCTATCTGAAAACGGCTGTGGCGCTGAAGTTGCCTGTGAATGTGGAGTTGGTGGCATGTGAAACCCGCATGTGGAGCGTTCGTTTGTGTGGGATGCTCTACCAGGTTCATTCCTAGATAATGCACTCAAAGGACACTAAGCATAGAGTGTGAAAACTGAGTTTCCTTGAGAGCTGCTTGGAAGCCTGATGGTGTGTGAAGTTAGTGAGCCAAATGGAGTTGTTCTCCCACAAGAACCACTCGGCTGATCCTTCTTCAATATGCCCTTCACCAACATGCAGTGTTTCCTTGATTGAATTAGCTCTCACACCAATATTTGCGTCTAGAGCCTTTGCATTGAGGGCTATCTGAAAACGGCTGTGGCGCTGAAGTTGCCTGTGAATGTGGAGTTGGTGGCAAGTGAAACCCGCATGTGGAGCATTCGTTTCTGTGGGATGCTCTACCAGGTTCATTTCAGTCCTAGCCATACAAAGGGCACTAAGCATGGAGTGTGAAAACTGAGTTTCCTTGAGAGCTGCTTGGAAGCCTGATGGTGTGTGAAGTTAGTGAGCCAAATGGAGTTGTTCTCCCACAAGAACCACTCGGCTGATCCTTCTTCAATATGCCCTTCACCAACATGCAGTGTTTCCTTGATTGAATTAGCTCTCACACCAATATTTGCGTCTAGAGCCTTTGCATTGTGGGCTATCTGAAAACGGCTGTGGCGCTGAAGTTGCCTGTGAATGTGGAGTTGGTGGCATGTGAAACCCGCATGTGGAGCATTCGTTTGTGTGGGATGCTCTACCATGTTCATTCCTAGATAATGCACTCAAAGGGCACTAAGCATAGAGTGTGAAAACTGAGTTTCCTTGAGAGCTGCTTGGAAGCCTGATGGTGTGTGAAGTTAGTGAGCCAAATGGAGTTGTTCTCCCACAAGAACCACTCGGCTGATCCTTCTTCAATATGCCCTTCACCAACATGCAGTGTTTCCTTGATTGAATTAGCTCTCACACCAATATTTGCGTCTAGAGCCTTTGCATTGAGGGCTATCTGAAAACGGCTGTGGCGCTGAAGTTGCCTGTGAATGTGGAGTTGGTGGCATGTGAAACCCGCATGTGGAGCATTCGTTTGTGTGGGATGCTGACCAAGCTTCATTTCAGTCCTAGGCACACAAAGGGCATTAAGCATAGAGTGTGAAAACTGAGTTTCCTTGAGAGCTGCTTGGAAGCCTGATGGTGTGTGAAGTTAGTGAGCCAAATGGAGTTGTTCTCCCACAAGAACCACTCGGTTGATCCTTCTTCAATATGCCCTTCACCAACATGCAGTGTTTCCTTGATTGAATTAGCTCTCACACCAATATTTGCGTCTAGAGCCTTTGCTTTCTGGGCTATCTGAAAACAGCTGTGGCGCTGAAGTTGCCTGTGAATGTGGAGTTGGTGGCATGTGAAACCCGCATGTGGAGCATTCGTTTGTGTGGGATGCTGACCAAGCTTCATTTCAGTCCTAGGCACACAAAGGGCACTAAGCATAGAGTGTGAAAACTGAGTTTCCTTGAGAGCTGCTTGGAAGCCTGATGGTGTGTGAAGTTAGTGAGCCAAATGGAGTTGTTCTCCCACAAGAACCACTCGGCTGATCCTTCTTCAATATGCCCTTCAGCAACATGCAGTGTTTCCTTGATTGAATTAGCTCTCACACCAATATTTGCGTCTAGAGCCTTTGCATTGAGGGCTATCTGAAAACGGCTGTGGCGCTGAAGTTGCCTATGAATGTGGAGTTGGTGGCATGTGAAACCCGCATGTGGAGCATTCGTTTGTGTGGGATGCTGACCAAGCTTCATTTCATTCCTAGTCACACAAAGGGCATTAAGCATAGAGTGTGAAAACTGAGTTTCCTTGAGAGCTGCTTGGAAGCCTGATGGTGTGTGAAGTTAGTGAGCCAAATGGAGTTGTTCTCCCACAAGAACCACTCGGCTGATCCTTCTTCAATATGCCCTTCACCAACATGCAGTGTTTCCTTGATTGAATTAGCTCTCACACCAATATTTGCGTCTAGAGCCTTTGCATTGTGGGCTATCTGAAAACGGCTGTGGCGCTGAAGTTGCCTGTGAATGTGGAGTTGGTGGCATGTGAAACCCGCATGTGGAGCATTCGTTTGTGTGGGATGCTCTACCAGGTTCATTCCTAGATAATGCACTCAAAGGGCACTAAGCATAGAGTGTGAAAACTGAGTTTCCTTGAGAGCTGCTTGGAAGCCTGATGGTGTGTGAAGTTAGTGAGCCAAATGGAGTTGTTCTCCCACAAGAACCACTCGGCTGATCCTTCTTCAATATGCCCTTCACCAACATGCAGTGTTTCCTTGATTGAATTAGCTCTCACACCAATATTTGCGTCTAGAGCCTTTGCATTGAGGGCTATCTGAAAACGGCTGTGGCGCTGAAGTTGCCTGTGAATGTGGAGTTGGTGGCATGTGAAACCCGCATGTGGAGCATTCGTTTGTGTGGGATGCTCTACCAGGTTCATTTCAGTCCTAGCCATACAAAGGGCACTAAGCATAGAGTGTGAAAACTGAGTTTCCTTGAGAGCTGCTTGGAAGCCTGATGGTGTGTGAAGTTAGTGAGCCAAATGGAGTTGTTCTCCCACAAGAACCACTCGGCTGATCCTTCTTCAATATGCCCTTCACCAACATGCAGTGTTTCCTTGATTGAATTAGCTCTCACACCAATATTTGCGTCTAGAGCCTTTGCATTGAGGGCTATCTGAAAACGGCTGTGGCGCTGAAGTTGCCTGTGAATGTGGAGTTGGTGGCATGTGAAACCCGCATGTGGAGCATTCGTTTGTGTGGGATGCTGACCAAGCTTCATTTCAGTCCTAGGCACACAAAGGGCACTAAGCATAGAGTGTGAAAACTGAGTTTCCTTGAGAGCTGCTTGGAAGCCTGATGGTGTGTGAAGTTCGTGAGCCAAATGGAGTTGTTCTCCCACAAGAACCACTCGGTTGATCCTTCTTCAATATGCCCTTCACCAACATGCAGTGTTTCCTTGATTGAATTAGCTCTCACACCAATATTTGCGTCTAGGGCCTTTGCATTGAGGGCTATCTGAAAACGGCTGTGGCGCTGAAGTTGCCTGTGAATGTGGAGTTGGTGGCATGTGAAACCCGCATGTGGAGCATTCGTTTGTGTGGGATGCTCTACCAGGTTAATTCCTAGATAATGCACTCAAAGGGCACTAAGCATAGAGTGTGAAAACTGAGTTTCCTTGAGAGCTGCTTGGAAGCCTGATGGTGTGTGAAGTTAGTGAGCCAAATGGAGTTGTTCTCCCACAAGAACCACTCGGCTGATCCTTCTTCAATATGCCCTTCACCAACATGCAGTGTTTCCTTGATTGAATTAGCTCTCACACCAATATTTGCGTCTAGAGCCTTTGCATTGTGGGCTATCTGAAAACGGCTGTGGCGCTGAAGTTGCCTGTCAATGTGGAGTTGGTGGCATGTGAAACCCGCATGTGGAGCATTCGTTTGTGTGGGATGCTCTACCAGGTTCATTCCTAGATAATGCACTCAAAGGGCACTAAGCATAGAGTGTGAAAACTGAGTTTCCTTGAGAGCTGCTTGGAAGCCTGATGGTGTGTGAAGTTAGGGAGCCAAATGGAGTTGTTCTCCCACAAGAACCACTCGGCTGATCCTTCTTCAATATGCCCTTCACCAACATGCAGTGTTTCCTTGATTGAATTAGCTCTCACACCAATATTTGCGTCTAGAGCCTTTGCATTGTGGGCTATCTGAAAACGGCTGTGGCGCTGAAGTTGCCTGTGAATGTGGAGTTGGTGGCATGTGAAACCCGCATGTGGAGCATTCGTTTGTGTGGGATGCTCTACCAGGTTCATTCCTAGATAATGCACTCAAAGGGCACTAAGCATAGAGTGTGAAAACTGAGTTTCCTTGAGAGCTGCTTGGAAGCCTGATGTTGTGTGAAGTTAGTGAGCCAAATGGAGTTGTTCTCCCACAAGAACCACTCGGCTGATCCTTCTTCAATATGCCCTTCACCAACATGCAGTGTTTCCTTGATTGAATTAGCTCTCACACCAATATTTGCGTCTAGAGCCTTTGCATTGAGGGCTATCTGAAAACGGCTGTGGCGCTGAAGTTGCCTGTGAATGTGGAGTTGGTGGCATGTGAAACCCGCATGTGGAGCATTCGTTTGTGTGGGATGCTGACCAAGCTTCATTTCAGTCCTAGCCACACAAAGACCACTAAGCATAGAGTGTGAAAACTGAGTTTCCTTGAGAGCTGCTTGGAAGCCTGATGGTGTGTGAAGTTAGTGAGCCAAATGGAGTTGTTCTCCCACAAGAACCACTCGGCTGATCCTTCTTCAATATGCCCTTCACCAACATGCAGTGTTTCCTTGATTGAATTAGCTCTCACACCAATATTTGCGTCTAGAGCCTTTGCATTGTGGGCTATCTGAAAACGGCTGTGGCGCTGAAGTTGCCTGTGAATGTGGAGTTGGTGGCATGTGAAACCCGCATGTGGAGCATTCGTTTGTGTGGGATGCTCTACCAGGTTCATTCCTAGATAATGCACTCAAAGGGCACTAAGCATAGAGTGTGAAAACTGAGTTTCCTTGAGAGCTGCTTGGAAGCCTGATGGTGTGTGAAGTTAGTGAGCCAAATGGAGTTGTTCTCCCACAAGAACCACTCGGCTGATCCTTCTTCAATATGCCCTTCACCAACATGCAGTGTTTCCTTGATTGAATTAGCTCTCACACCAATATTTGCGTCTAGAGCCTTTGCATTGAGGGCTATCTGAAAACGGCTGTGGCGCTGAAGTTGCCTGTGAATGTGGAGTTGGTGGCATGTGAAACCCGCATGTGGAGCATTCGTTTGTGTGGGATGCTCTACCAGGTTCATTCCTAGACAATGCACTCAAAGGGCACTAAACATAGAGTGTGAAAACTGAGTTTCCTTGAGAGCTGCTTGGAAGCCTGATGGTGTGTGAAGTTAGTGAGCCAAATGGAGTTGTTCTCCCACAAGAACCACTCGGCTGATCCTTCTTCAATATGCCCTTCAGCAACATGCAGTGTTTCCTTGATTGAATTAGCTCTCACACCAATATTTGCGTCTAGAGCCTTTGTATTGAGGGCTATCTGAAAACGGTTGTGGCGCTGAAGTTGCCTATGAATGTGGAGTTGGTGGCATGTGAAACCCGCATGTGGAGCATTCGTTTGTGTGGGATGCTGACCAAGCTTCATTTCATTCCTAGTCACACAAAGGGCACTAAGCATAGAGTGTGAAAACTGAGTTTCCTTGAGAGCTGCTTGGAAGCCTGATGGTGTGTGAAGTTAGTGAGCCAAGTGGAGTTGTTCTCCCACAAGAACCACTCGGCTGATCCTTCTTCAATATGCCCTTCACCAACATGCAGTGTTTCCTTGATTGAATTAGCTCTCACACCAATATTTGCGTCTAGAGCCTTTGCATTGTGGGCTATCTGAAAACGGCTGTGGCGCTGAAGTTGCCTGAGAATGTGGAGTTGGTGGCATGTGAAACCCGCATGTGGAGCATTCGTTTGTGTGGGATGCTCTACCAGGTTCATTCCTAGATAATGCACTCAAAGGGCACTAAGCATAGAGTGTGAAAACTGAGTTTCCTTGAGAGCTGCTTGGAAGCCTGATGGTGTGTGAAGTTAGTGAGCCAAATGGAGTTGTTCTCCCACAAGAACCACTCGGCTGATCCTTCTTCATTATGCCCTTCACCAACATGCAGTGTTTCCTTGATTGAATTAGCTCTCACACCAATATTTGCGTCTAGAGCCTTTGCATTGAGGGCTATCTGAAAACGGCTGTGGCGCTGAAGTTGCCTGTGAATGTGGAGTTGGTGGCATGTGAAACCCGCATGTGGAGCATTCGTTTGTGTGGGATGCTCTACCAAGTTCATTCCTGGATAATGCACTCAAAGGGCACTAAACATAGAGTGTGAAAACTGAGTTTCCTTGAGAGCTGCTTGGAAGCCTGATGGTGTGTGAAGTTAGTGAGCCAAATGGAGTTGTTCTCCCACAAGAACCACTCGGTTGATCCTTCTTCAATATGCCCTTCACCAACATGCAGTGTTTCCTTGATTGAATTAGCTCTCACACCAATATTTGCGTCTAGAGCCTTTGCATTGAGGGCTATCTGAAAACGGCTGTGGCGCTGAATTTGCCTGTGAATGTGGAGTTGGTGGCATGTGAAACCCGCATGTGGAGCATTCGTTTGTGTGGGATGCTCTACCAGGTTCATTTCAGTCCTAGCCATAGAAAGGGCACTAAGCATAGAGTGTGAAAACTGAGTTTCCTTGAGAGCTGCTTGGAAGCCTGATGGTGTGTGAAGTTAGTGAGCCAAATGGAGTTGTTCTCCCACAAGAACCACTCGGCTGATCCTTCTTCAATATGCCCTTCACCAACATGCAGTGTTTCCTTGATTGAATTAGCTCTCACACCAATATTTGCGTCTAGAGCCTTTGCATTGAGGGCTATCTGAAAACGGCTGTGGCGCTGAAGTTGCCTGTGAATGTGGAGTTGGTGGCATGTGAAACCCGCATGTGGAGCATTCGTTTGTGTGGGATGCTGACCAAGCTTCATTTCAGTCCTAGGCACACAAAGGGCACTAAGCATAGAGTGTGAAAACTGAGTTTCCTTGAGAGCTGCTTGGAAGCCTGATGGTGTGTGAAGTTAGTGAGCCAAATGGAGTTGTTCTCCCACAAGAACCACTCGGCTGATCCTTCTTCAATATGCCCTTCACCAACATGCAGTGTTTCCTTGATTGAATTAGCTCTCACACCAATATTTGCGTCTAGAGCCTTTGCATTGAGAGCTATCTGAAAACGGCTGTGGCGCTGAAGTTGCCTGTGAATGTGGAGTTGGTGGCATGTGAAACCCGCATGTGGAGCATTCGTTTGTGTGGGATGCTGACCAAGCTTCATTTCAGTCCTAGGCACACAAAGGGCATTAAGCATAGAGTGTGAAAACTGAGTTTCCTTGAGAGCTGCTTGGAAGCCTGATGGTGTGTGAAGTTAGTGAGCCAAATGGAGTTGTTCTCCCACAAGAACCACTCGGCTGATCCTTCTTCAATATGCCCTTCACCAACATGCAGTGTTTCCTTGATTGAATTAGCTCTCACACCAATATTTGCGTCTAGAGCCTTTGCATTGAGGGCTATCTGAAAACGGCTGTGGCGCTGAAGTTGCCTGTGAATGTGGAGTTGGTGGCATGTGAAACCCGCATGTGGAGCATTCGTTTGTGTGGGATGCTCTACCAGGTTCATTTCAGTCCTAGCCATAGAAAGGGCACTAAGCATAGAGTGTGAAAACTGAGTTTCCTTGAGAGCTGCTTGGAAGCCTGATGGTGTGTGAAGTTAGTGAGCCAAATGGAGTTGTTCTCCCACAAGAACCACTCGGCTGATCCTTCTTCAATATGCCCTTCACCAACATGCAGTGTTTCCTTGATTGAATTAGCTCTCACACCAATATTTGCGTCTAGAGCCTTTGCATTGAGGGCTATCTGAAAAAGGCTGTGCCGCTGAAGTTGCCTGTGAATGTGGAGTTGGTGGCATGTGAAACCCGCATGTGGAGCATTCGTTTGTGTGGGATGCTGACCAAGCTTCATTTCAGTCCTAGGCACACAAAGGGCACTAAGCATAGAGTGTGAAAACTGAGTTTCCTTGAGAGCTGCTTGGAAGCCTGATGGTGTGTGAAGTTCGTGAGCCAAATGGAGTTGTTCTCCCACAAGAACCACTCGGTTGATCCTTCTTCAATATGCCCTTCACCAACATGCAGTGTTTCCTTGATTGAATTAGCTCTCACACCAATATTTGCGTCTAGGGCCTTTGCATTGAGGGCTATCTGAAAACGGCTGTGGCGCTGAAGTTGCCTGTGAATGTGGAGTTGGTGGCATGTGAAACCCGCATGTGGAGCATTCGTTTGTGTGGGATGCTCTACCAGGTTAATTCCTAGATAATGCACTCAAAGGGCACTAAGCATAGAGTGTGAAAACTGAGTTTCCTTGAGAGCTGCTTGGAAGCCTGATGGTGTGTGAAGTTCGTGAGCCAAATGGAGTTGTTCTCCCACAAGAACCACTCGGCTGATCCTTCTTCAATATGCCCTTCACCAACATGCAGTGTTTCCTTGATTGAATTAGCTCTCACACCAATATTTGCGTCTAGAGCCTTTGCATTGTGGGCTATCTGAAAACGGCTGTGGCGCTGAAGTTGCCTGTCAATGTGGAGTTGGTGGCATGTGAAACCCGCATGTGGAGCATTCGTTTGTGTGGGATGCTCTACCAGGTTCATTCCTAGATAATGCACTCAAAGGGCACTAAGCATAGAGTGTGAAAACTGAGTTTCCTTGAGAGCTGCTTGGAAGCCTGATGGTGTGTGAAGTTAGGGAGCCAAATGGAGTTGTTCTCCCACAAGAACCACTCGGCTGATCCTTCTTCAATATGCCCTTCACCAACATGCAGTGTTTCCTTGATTGAATTAGCTCTCACACCAATATTTGCGTCTAGAGCCTTTGCATTGTGGGCTATCTGAAAACGGCTGTGGCGCTGAAGTTGCCTGTGAATGTGGAGTTGGTGGCATGTGAAACCCGCATGTGGAGCATTCGTTTGTGTGGGATGCTGACCAAGCTTCATTTCATTCCTAGTCACACAAAGGGCACTAAGCATAGAGTGTGAAAACTGAGTTTCCTTGAGAGCTGCTTGGAAGCCTGATGGTGTGTGAAGTTAGTGAGCCAAGTGGAGTTGTTCTCCCACAAGAACCACTCGGCTGATCCTTCTTCAATATGCCCTTCACCAACATGCAGTGTTTCCTTGATTGAATTAGCTCTCACACCAATATTTGCGTCTAGAGCCTTTGCATTGTGGGCTATCTGAAAACGGCTGTGGCGCTGAAGTTGCCTGAGAATGTGGAGTTGGTGGCATGTGAAACCCGCATGTGGAGCATTCGTTTGTGTGGGATGCTCTACCAGGTTCATTCCTAGATAATGCACTCAAAGGGCACTAAGCATAGAGTGTGAAAACTGAGTTTCCTTGAGAGCTGCTTGGAAGCCTGATGGTGTGTGAAGTTAGTGAGCCAAATGGAGTTGTTCTCCCACAAGAACCACTCGGCTGATCCTTCTTCATTATGCCCTTCACCAACATGCAGTGTTTCCTTGATTGAATTAGCTCTCACACCAATATTTGCGTCTAGAGCCTTTGCATTGAGGGCTATCTGAAAACGGCTGTGGCGCTGAAGTTGCCTGTGAATGTGGAGTTGGTGGCATGTGAAACCCGCATGTGGAGCATTCGTTTGTGTGGGATGCTCTACCAAGTTCATTCCTGGATAATGCACTCAAAGGGCACTAAACATAGAGTGTGAAAACTGAGTTTCCTTGAGAGCTGCTTGGAAGCCTGATGGTGTGTGAAGTTAGTGAGCCAAATGGAGTTGTTCTCCCACAAGAACCACTCGGTTGATCCTTCTTCAATATGCCCTTCACCAACATGCAGTGTTTCCTTGATTGAATTAGCTCTCACACCAATATTTGCGTCTAGAGCCTTTGCATTGAGGGCTATCTGAAAACGGCTGTGGCGCTGAAGTTGCCTGTGAATGTGGAGTTGGTGGCATGTGAAACCCGCATGTGGAGCATTCGTTTGTGTGGGATGCTCTACCAGGTTCATTTCAGTCCTAGCCATAGAAAGGGCACTAAGCATAGAGTGTGAAAACTGAGTTTCCTTGAGAGCTGCTTGGAAGCCTGATGGTGTGTGAAGTTAGTGAGCCAAATGGAGTTGTTCTCCCACAAGAACCACTCGGCTGATCCTTCTTCAATATGCCCTTCACCAACATGCAGTGTTTCCTTGATTGAATTAGCTCTCACACCAATATTTGCGTCTAGAGCCTTTGCATTGAGGGCTATCTGAAAACGGCTGTGCCGCTGAAGTTGCCTGTGAATGTGGAGTTGGTGGCATGTGAAACCCGCATGTGGAGCATTCGTTTGTGTGGGATGCTGACCAAGCTTCATTTCAGTCCTAGGCACACAAAGGGCACTAAGCATAGAGTGTGAAAACTGAGTTTCCTTGAGAGCTGCTTGGAAGCCTGATGGTGTGTGAAGTTCGTGAGCCAAATGGAGTTGTTCTCCCACAAGAACCACTCGGTTGATCCTTCTTCAATATGCCCTTCACCAACATGCAGTGTTTCCTTGATTGAATTAGCTCTCACACCAATATTTGCGTCTAGGGCCTTTGCATTGAGGGCTATCTGAAAACGGCTGTGGCGCTGAAGTTGCCTGTGAATGTGGAGTTGGTGGCATGTGAAACCCGCATGTGGAGCATTCGTTTGTGTGGGATGCTCTACCAGGTTCATTCCTAGATAATGCACTCAAAGGGCACTAAGCATAGAGTGTGAAAACTGAGTTTCCTTGAGAGCTGCTTGGAAGCCTGATGGTGTGTGAAGTTAGTGAGCCAAATGGAGTTGTTCTCCCACAAGAACCACTCGGCTGATCCTTCTTCAATATGCCCTTCACCAACATGCAGTGTTTCCTTGATTGAATTAGCTCTCACACCAATATTTGCGTCTAGAGCCTTTGCATTGTGGGCTATCTGAAAACGGCTGTGGCGCTGAAGTTGCCTGTCAATGTGGAGTTGGTGGCATGTGAAACCCGCATGTGGAGCATTCGTTTGTGTGGGATGCTCTACCAGGTTCATTCCTAGATAATGCACTCAAAGGGCACTAAGCATAGAGTGTGAAAACTGAGTTTCCTTGAGAGCTGCTTGGAAGCCTGATGGTGTGTGAAGTTAGGGAGCCAAATGGAGTTGTTCTCCCACAAGAACCACTCGGCTGATCCTTCTTCAATATGCCCTTCACCAACATGCAGTGTTTCCTTGATTGAATTAGCTCTCACACCAATATTTGCGTCTAGAGCCTTTGCATTGAGGGCTATCTGAAAACGGCTGTGGCGCTGAAGTTGCCTGTGAATGTGGAGTTGGTGGCATGTGAAACCCGCATGTGGAGCATTCGTTTGTGTGGGATGCTGACCAAGCTTCATTTCATTCCTAGTCACACAAAGGGCACTAAGCATAGAGTGTGAAAACTGAGTTTCCTTGAGAGCTGCTTGGAAGCCTGATGGTGTGTGAAGTTAGTGAGCCAAGTGGAGTTGTTCTCCCACAAGAACCACTCGGCTGATCCTTCTTCAATATGCCCTTCACCAACATGCAGTGTTTCCTTGATTGAATTAGCTCTCACACCAATATTTGCGTCTAGAGCCTTTGCATTGTGGGCTATCTGAAAACGGCTGTGGCGCTGAAGTTGCCTGAGAATGTGGAGTTGGTGGCATGTGAAACCCGCATGTGGAGCATTCGTTTGTGTGGGATGCTCTACCAGGTTCATTCCTAGATAATGCACTCAAAGGGCACTAAGCATAGAGTGTGAAAACTGAGTTTCCTTGAGAGCTGCTTGGAAGCCTGATGGTGTGTGAAGTTAGTGAGCCAAATGGAGTTGTTCTCCCACAAGAACCACTCGGCTGATCCTTCTTCATTATGCCCTTCACCAACATGCAGTGTTTCCTTGATTGAATTAGCTCTCACACCAATATTTGCGTCTAGAGCCTTTGCATTGAGGGCTATCTGAAAACGGCTGTGGCGCTGAAGTTGCCTGTGAATGTGGAGTTGGTGGCATGTGAAACCCGCATGTGGAGCATTCGTTTGTGTGGGATGCTCTACCAAGTTCATTCCTGGATAATGCACTCAAAGGGCACTAAACATAGAGTGTGAAAACTGAGTTTCCTTGAGAGCTGCTTGGAAGCCTGATGGTGTGTGAAGTTAGTGAGCCAAATGGAGTTGTTCTCCCACAAGAACCACTCGGTTGATCCTTCTTCAATATGCCCTTCACCAACATGCAGTGTTTCCTTGATTGAATTAGCTCTCACACCAATATTTGCGTCTAGAGCCTTTGCATTGAGGGCTATCTGAAAACGGCTGTGGCGCTGAAGTTGCCTGTGAATGTGGAGTTGGTGGCATGTGAAACCCGCATGTGGAGCATTCGTTTGTGTGGGATGCTCTACCAGGTTCATTTCAGTCCTAGCCATAGAAAGGGCACTAAGCATAGAGTGTGAAAACTGAGTTTCCTTGAGAGCTGCTTGGAAGCCTGATGGTGTGTGAAGTTAGTGAGCCAAATGGAGTTGTTCTCCCACAAGAACCACTCGGCTGATCCTTCTTCAATATGCCCTTCACCAACATGCAGTGTTTCCTTGATTGAATTAGCTCTCACACCAATATTTGCGTCTAGAGCCTTTGCATTGAGGGCTATCTGAAAACGGCTGTGGCGCTGAAGTTGCCTGTGAATGTGGAGTTGGTGGCATGTGAAACCCGCATGTGGAGCATTCGTTTGTGTGGGATGCTGACCAAGCTTCATTTCAGTCCTAGGCACACAAAGGGCACTAAGCATAGAGTGTGAAAACTGAGTTTCCTTGAGAGCTGCTTGGAAGCCTGATGGTGTGTGAAGTTAGTGAGCCAAATGGAGTTGTTCTCCCACAAGAACCACTCGGCTGATCCTTCTTCAATATGCCCTTCAGCAACATGCAGTGTTTCCTTGATTGAATTAGCTCTCACACCAATATTTGCGTCTAGAGCCTTTGCATTGAGAGCTATCTGAAAACGGCTGTGGCGCTGAAGTTGCCTGTGAATGTGGAGTTGGTGGCATGTGAAACCCGCATGTGGAGCATTCGTTTGTGTGGGATGCTGACCAAGCTTCATTTCAGTCCTAGGCACACAAAGGGCATTAAGCATAGAGTGTGAAAACTGAGTTTCCTTGAGAGCTGCTTGGAAGCCTGATGGTGTGTGAAGTTAGTGAGCCAAATGGAGTTGTTCTCCCACAAGAACCACTCGGCTGATCCTTCTTCAATATGCCCTTCACCAACATGCAGTGTTTCCTTGATTGAATTAGCTCTCACACCAATATTTGCGTCTAGAGCCTTTGCATTGAGGGCTATCTGAAAACGGCTGTGGCGCTGAAGTTGCCTGTGAATGTGGAGTTGGTGGCATGTGAAACCCGCATGTGGAGCATTCGTTTGTGTGGGATGCTCTACCAGGTTCATTTCAGTCCTAGCCATAGAAAGGGCACTAAGCATAGAGTGTGAAAACTGAGTTTCCTTGAGAGCTGCTTGGAAGCCTGATGGTGTGTGAAGTTAGTGAGCCAAATGGAGTTGTTCTCCCACAAGAACCACTCGGCTGATCCTTCTTCAATATGCCCTTCACCAACATGCAGTGTTTCCTTGATTGAATTAGCTCTCACACCAATATTTGCGTCTAGAGCCTTTGCATTGAGGGCTATCTGAAAACGGCTGTGGCGCTGAAGTTGCCTGTGAATGTGGAGTTGGTGGCATGTGAAACCCGCATGTGGAGCATTCGTTTGTGTGGGATGCTCTACCAGGTTAATTCCTAGATAATGCACTCAAAGGGCACTAAGCATAGAGTGTGAAAACTGAGTTTCCTTGAGAGCTGCTTGGAAGCCTGATGGTGTGTGAAGTTAGTGAGCCAAATGGAGTTGTTCTCCCACAAGAACCACTCGGCTGATCCTTCTTCAATATGCCCTTCACCAACATGCAGTGTTTCCTTGATTGAATTAGCTCTCACACCAATATTTGCGTCTAGAGCCTTTGCATTGTGGGCTATCTGAAAACGGCTGTGGCGCTGAAGTTGCCTGTCAATGTGGAGTTGGTGGCATGTGAAACCCGCATGTGGAGCATTCGTTTGTGTGGGATGCTCTACCAGGTTCATTCCTAGATAATGCACTCAAAGGGCACTAAGCATAGAGTGTGAAAACTGAGTTTCCTTGAGAGCTGCTTGGAAGCCTGATGGTGTGTGAAGTTAGTGAGCCAAATGGAGTTGTTCTCCCACAAGAACCACTCGGCTGATCCTTCTTCAATATGCCCTTCACCAACATGCAGTGTTTCCTTGATTGAATTAGCTCTCACACCAATATTTGCGTCTAGAGCCTTTGCATTGTGGGCTATCTGAAAACGGCTGTGGCGCTGAAGTTGCCTGTGAATGTGGAGTTGGTGGCATGTGAAACCCGCATGTGGAGCATTCGTTTGTGTGGGATGCTCTACCAGGTTCATTCCTAGATAATGCACTCAAAGGGCACTAAGCATAGAGTGTGAAAACTGAGTTTCCTTGAGAGCTGCTTGGAAGCCTGATGGTGTGTGAAGTTAGTGAGCCAAATGGAGTTGTTCTCCCACAAGAACCACTCAGCTGATCCTTCTTCAATATGCCCTTCACCAACATGCAGTGTTTCCTTGATTGAATTAGCTCTCACACCAATATTTGCGTCCAGAGCCTTTGCATTGAGGGCTATCTGAAAACAGCTGTGGCGCTGAAGTTGCCTGTGAATGTGGAGTTGGTGGCATGTGAAACCCGCATGTGGAGCATTCGTTTGTGTGGGATGCTCTACCAGGTTCATTTCCGTCCTAGCCATACAAAGGGCACTAAGCATAGAGTGTGAAAACTGAGTTTCCTTGAGAGCTGCTTGGAAGCCTGATGGTGTGTGAAGTTAGTGAGCCAAATGGAGTTGTTCTCCCACAAGAACCACTCGGCTGATCCTTCTTCAATATGCCCTTCACCAACATGCAGTGTTTCCTTGATTGAATTAGCTCTCACACCAATATTTGCGTCTAGAGCCTTTGCATTGAGGGCTATCTGAAAACGGCTGTGGCGCTGAAGTTGCCTGTGAATGTGGAGTTGGTGGCATGTGAAACCCGCATGTGGAGCATTCGTTTGTGTGGGATGCTCTACCAGGTTCATTCCTAGACAATGCACTCAAAGGGCACTAAGCATAGAGTGTGAAAACTGAGTTTCCTTGAGAGCTGCTTGGAAGCCTGATGGTGTGTGAAGTTAGTGAGCCAAATGGAGTTGTTCTCCCACAAGAACCACTCGGCTGATCCTTCTTCAATATGCCCTTCACCAACATGCAGTGTTTCCTTGATTGAATTAGCTCTCACACCAATATTTGCGTCTAGAGCCTTTGCATTGAGGGCTATCTGAAAACGGCTGTGGCGCTGAAGTTGCCTGTGAATGTGGAGTTGGTGGCATGTGAAACCCGCATGTGGAGCATTCGTTTGTGTGGGATGCTCTACCAGGTTCATTCCTAGACAATGCACTCAAAGGGCACTAAACATAGAGTGTGAAAACTGAGTTTCCTTGAGAGCTGCTTGGAAGCCTGATGGTGTGTGAAGTTAGTGAGCCAAATGGAGTTGTTCTCCCACAAGAACCACTCGGCTGATCCTTCTTCAATATGCCCTTCACCAACATGCAGTGTTTCCTTGATTGAATTAGCTCTCACACCAATATTTGCGTCTAGAGCCTTTGCATTGAGGGCTATCTGAAAACGGTTGTGGCGCTGAAGTTGCCTATGAATGTGGAGTTGGTGGCATGTGAAACCCGCATGTGGAGCATTCGTTTGTGTGGGATGCTGACCAAGCTTCATTTCAGTCCTAGCCACACAAAGACCACTAAGCATAGAGTGTGAAAACTGAGTTTCCTTGAGAGCTGCTTGGAAGCCTGATGTTGTGTGAAGTTAGTGAGCCAAATGGAGTTGTTCTCCCACAAGAACCACTCGGCTGATCCTTCTTCAATATGCCCTTCACCAACATGCAGTGTTTCCTTGATTGAATTAGCTCTCACACCAATATTTGCGTCTAGAGCCTTTGCATTGAGGGCTATCTGAAAACGGCTGTGGCGCTGAAGTTGCCTGTGAATGTGGAGTTGGTGGCATGTGAAACCCGCATGTGGAGCATTCGTTTGTGTGGGATGCTGACCAAGCTTCATTTCAGTCCTAGCCACACAAAGACCACTAAGCATAGAGTGTGAAAACTGAGTTTCCTTGAGAGCTGCTTGGAAGCCTGATGGTGTGTGAAGTTAGTCAGCCAAATGGAGTTGTTCTCCCACAAGAACCACTCAGCTGATCCTTCTTCAATATGCCCTTCACCAACATGCAGTGTTTCCTTGATTGAATTAGCTCTCACACCAATATTTGCGTCCAGAGCCTTTGCATTGAGGGCTATCTGAAAACAGCTGTGGCGCTGAAGTTGCCTGTGAATGTGGAGTTGGTGGCATGTGAAACCCGCATGTGGAGCATTCGTTTGTGTGGGATGCTCTACCAGGTTCATTTCAGTCCTAGCCATACTAAGGGCACTAAGCATAGAGTGTGAAAACTGAGTTTCCTTGAGAGCTGCTTGGAAGCCTGATGGTGTGTGAAGTTAGTGAGCCAAATGGAGTTGTTCTCCCACAAGAACCACTCGGCTGATCCTTCTTCAATATGCCCTTCACCAACATGCAGTGTTTCCTTGATTGAATTAGCTCTCACACCAATATTTGCGTCTAGAGCCTTTGCATTGAGGGCTATCTGAAAATGGCTGTGGCGCTGAAGTTGCCTGTGAATGTGGAATTGGTGGCATGTGAAACCCGCATGTGGAGCATTCGTTTGTGTGGGATGCTCTACCAGGTTCATTCCTAGATAATGCACTCAAAGGGCACTAAGCATAGAGTGTGAAAACTGAGTTTCCTTGAGAGCTGCTTGGAAGCCTGATGGTGTGTGAAGTTAGGGAGCCAAATGGAGTTGTTCTCCCACAAGAACCACTCGGCTGATCCTTCTTCAATATGCCCTTCACCAACATGCAGTGTTTCCTTGATTGAATTAGCTCTCACACCAATATTTGCGTCTAGAGCCTTTGCATTGAGAGCTATCTGAAAACGGCTGTGGCGCTGAAGTTGCCTGTGAATGTGGAGTTGGTGGCATGTGAAACCCGCATGTGGAGCATTCGTTTGTGTGGGATGCTGACCAAGCTTCATTTCAGTCCTAGGCACACAAAGGGCATTAAGCATAGAGTGTGAAAACTGAGTTTCCTTGAGAGCTGCTTGGAAGCCTGATGGTGTGTGAAGTTAGTGAGCCAAATGGAGTTGTTCTCCCACAAGAACCACTCGGCTGATCCTTCTTCAATATGCCCTTCACCAACATGCAGTGTTTCCTTGATTGAATTAGCTCTCACACCAATATTTGCGTCTAGAGCCTTTGCATTGAGGGCTATCTGAAAACGGCTGTGGCGCTGAAGTTGCCTGTGAATGTGGAGTTGGTGGCATGTGAAACCCGCATGTGGAGCATTCGTTTGTGTGGGATGCTGACCAAGCTTCATTTCAGTCCTAGGCACACAAAGGGCATTAAGCATAGAGTGTGAAAACTGAGTTTCCTTGAGAGCTGCTTGGAAGCCTGATGGTGTGTGAAGTTAGGGAGCCAAATGGAGTTGTTCTCCCACAAGAACCACTCGGCTGATCCTTCTTCAATATGCCCTTCACCAACATGCAGTGTTTCCTTGATTGAATTAGCTCTCACACCAATATTTGCGTCTAGAGCCTTTGCATTGAGGGCTATCTGAAAACGGCTGTGGCGCTGAAGTTGCCTGTGAATGTGGAGTTGGTGGCATGTGAAACCCGCATGTGGAGCATTCGTTTGTGTGGGATGCTCTACCAGGTTCATTTCCGTCCTAGCCATACAAAGGGCACTAAGCATAGAGTGTGAAAACTGAGTTTCCTTGAGAGCTGCTTGGAAGCCTGATGGTGTGTGAAGTTAGTGAGCCAAATGGAGTTGTTCTCCCACAAGAACCACTCGGCTGATCCTTCTTCAATATGCCCTTCACCAACATGCAGTGTTTCCTTGATTGAATTAGCTCTCACACCAATATTTGCGTCTAGAGCCTTTGCATTGTGGGCTATCTGAAAACGGCTGTGGCGCTGAAGTTGCCTGTGAATGTGGAGTTGGTGGCATGTGAAACCCGCATGTGGAGCATTCGTTTGTGTGGGATGCTCTACCAGGTTCATTCCTAGATAATGCACTCAAAGGGCACTAAGCATAGAGTGTGAAAACTGAGTTTCCTTGAGAGCTGCTTGGAAGCCTGATGGTGTGTGAAGTTAGTGAGCCAAATGGAGTTGTTCTCCCACAAGAACCACTCGGCTGATCCTTCTTCAATATGCCCTTCACCAACATGCAGTGTTTCCTTGATTGAATTAGCTCTCACACCAATATTTGCGTCTAGAGCCTTTGCATTGAGGGCTATCTGAAAACGGCTGTGGCGCTGAAGTTGCCTGTGAATGTGGAGTTGGTGGCATGTGAAACCCGCATGTGGAGCATTCGTTTGTGTGGGATGCTGACCAAGCTTCATTTCAGTCCTAGGCACACAAAGGGCATTAAGCATAGAGTGTGAAAACTGAGTTTCCTTGAGAGCTGCTTGGAAGCCTGATGGTGTGTGAAGTTAGTGAGCCAAATGGAGTTGTTCTCCCACAAGAACCACTCGGTTGATCCTTCTTCAATATGCCCTTCACCAACATGCAGTGTTTCCTTGATTGAATTAGCTCTCACACCAATATTTGCGTCTAGAGCCTTTGCTTTGAGGGCTATCTGAAAACACCTGTGGCGCTGAAGTTGCCTGTGAATGTGGAGTTGGTGGCATGTGAAACCCGCATGTGGAGCATTCGTTTGTGTGGGATGCTCTACCAGGTTCATTCCTAGACAATGCACTCAAAGGGCACTAAACATAGAGTGTGAAAACTGAGTTTCCTTGAGAGCTGCTTGGAAGCCTGATGGTGTGTGAAGTTAGTGAGCCAAATGGAGTTGTTCTCCCACAAGAACCACTCGGCTGATCCTTCTTCAATATGCCCTTCAGCAACATGCAGTGTTTCCTTGATTGAATTAGCTCTCACACCAATATTTGCGTCTAGAGCCTTTGCATTGAGGGCTATCTGAAAACGGTTGTGGCGCTGAAGTTGCCTATGAATGTGGAGTTGGTGGCATGTGAAACCCGCATGTGGAGCATTCGTTTGTGTGGGATGCTGACCAAGCTTCATTTCATTCCTAGTCACACAAAGGGCACTAAGCATAGAGTGTGAAAACTGAGTTTCCTTGAGAGCTGCTTGGAAGCCTGATGGTGTGTGAAGTTAGTGAGCCAAGTGGAGTTGTTCTCCCACAAGAACCACTCGGCTGATCCTTCTTCAATATGCCCTTCACCAACATGCAGTGTTTCCTTGATTGAATTAGCTCTCACACCAATATTTGCGTCTAGAGCCTTTGCATTGTGGGCTATCTGAAAACGGCTGTGGCGCTGAAGTTGCCTGAGAATGTGGAGTTGGTGGCATGTGAAACCCGCATGTGGAGCATTCGTTTGTGTGGGATGCTCTACCAGGTTCATTCCTAGATAATGCACTCAAAGGGCACTAAGCATAGAGTGTGAAAACTGAGTTTCCTTGAGAGCTGCTTGGAAGCCTGATGGTGTGTGAAGTTAGTGAGCCAAATAGAGTTGTTCTCCCACAAGAACCACTCGGCTGATCCTTCTTCATTATGCCCTTCACCAACATGCAGTGTTTCCTTGATTGAATTAGCTCTCACACCAATATTTGCGTCTAGAGCCTTTGCATTGAGGGCTATCTGAAAACGGCTGTGGCGCTGAAGTTGCCTGTGAATGTGGAGTTGGTGGCATGTGAAACCCGCATGTGGAGCATTCGTTTGTGTGGGATGCTCTACCAAGTTCATTCCTGGATAATGCACTCAAAGGGCACTAAACATAGAGTGTGAAAACTGAGTTTCCTTGAGAGCTGCTTGGAAGCCTGATGGTGTGTGAAGTTAGTGAGCCAAATGGAGTTGTTCTCCCACAAGAACCACTCGGCTGATCCTTCTTCAATATGCCCTTCACCAACATGCAGTGTTTCCTTGATTGAATTAGCTCTCACACCAATATTTGCGTCTAGAGCCTTTGCATTGAGGGCTATCTGAAAACGGCTGTGGCGCTGAAGTTGCCTGTGAATGTGGAGTTGGTGGCATGTGAAACCCGCATGTGGAGCATTCGTTTGTGTGGGATGCTGACCAAGCTTCATTTCAGTCCTAGGCACACAAAGGGCATTAAGCATAGAGTGTGAAAACTGAGTTTCCTTGAGAGCTGCTTGGAAGCCTGATGGTGTGTGAAGTTAGGGAGCCAAATGGAGTTGTTCTCCCACAAGAACCACTCGGCTGATCCTTCTTCAATATGCCCTTCACCAACATGCAGTGTTTCCTTGATTGAATTAGCTCTCACACCAATATTTGCGTCTAGAGCCTTTGCATTGAGGGCTATCTGAAAACGGCTGTGGCGCTGAAGTTGCCTGTGAATGTGGAATTGGTGGCATGTGAAACCCGCATGTGGAGCATTCGTTTGTGTGGGATGCTCTACCAGGTTCATTCCTAGATAATGCACTCAAAGGACACTAAGCATAGAGTGTGAAAACTGAGTTTCCTTGAGAGCTGCTTGGAAGCCTGATGGTGTGTGAAGTTAGTGAGCCAAATGGAGTTGTTCTCCCACAAGAACCACTCGGCTGATCCTTCTTCAATATGCCCTTCACCAACATGCAGTGTTTCCTTGATTGAATTAGCTCTCACACCAATATTTGCGTCTAGAGCATTTGCATTGAGGGCTATCTGAAAACGGCTGTGGCGCTGAAGTTGCCTGTGAATGTGGAGTTGGTGGCAAGTGAAACCCGCATGTGGAGCATTCGTTTGTGTGGGATGCTCTACCAGGTTCATTTCAGTCCTAGCCATACAAAGGGCACTAAGCATAGAGTGTGAAAACTGAGTTTCCTTGAGAGCTGCTTGGAAGCCTGATGGTGTGTGAAGTTAGGGAGCCAAATGGAGTTGTTCTCCCACAAGAACCACTCGGCTGATCCTTCTTCAATATGCCCTTCACCAACATGCAGTGTTTCCTTGATTGAGTTAGCTCTCACACCAATATTTGCGTCTAGAGCCTTTGCATTGAGGGCTATCTGAAAACGGCTGTGGCTCTGAAGTTGCCTGTGAATGTGGAGTTGGTGGCATGTGAAACCCGCATGTGGAGCATTCGTTTGTGTGGGATGCTGACCAAGCTTCATTTCAGTCCTAGGCACACAAAGGGCACTAAGCATAGAGTGTGAAAACTGAGTTTCCTTGAGAGCTGCTTGGAAGCCTGATGGTGTGTGAAGTTCGTGAGCCAAATGGAGTTGTTCTCCCACCAGAACCACTCGGTTGATCCTTCTTCAATATGCCCTTCACCAACATGCAGTGTTTCCTTGATTGAATTAGCTCTCACACCAATATTTGCGTCTAGAGCCTTTGCATTGTGGGCTATCTGAAAACGGCTGTGGCGCTGAAGTTGCCTGAGAATGTGGAGTTGGTGGCATGTGAAACCCGCATGTGGAGCATTCGTTTGTGTGGGATGCTCTACCAGGTTCATTCCTAGATAATGCACTCAAAGGGCACTAAGCATAGAGTGTGAAAACTGAGTTTCCTTGAGAGCTGCTTGGAAGCCTGATGGTGTGTGAAGTTAGTGAGCCAAATGGAGTTGTTCTCCCACAAGAACCACTCGGCTGATCCTTCTTCATTATGCCCTTCACCAACATGCAGTGTTTCCTTGATTGAATTAGCTCTCACACCAATATTTGCGTCTAGAGCCTTTGCATTGAGGGCTATCTGAAAACGGCTGTGGCGCTGAAGTTGCCTGTGAATGTGGAGTTGGTGGCATGTGAAACCCGCATGTGGAGCATTCGTTTGTGTGGGATGCTCTACCAGGTTCATTTCAGTCCTAGCCATACAAAGGGCACTAAGCATAGAGTGTGAAAACTGAGTTTCCTTGAGAGCTGCTTGGAAGCCTGATGGTGTGTGAAGTTAGTGAGCCAAATGGAGTTGTTCTCCCACAAGAACCACTCGGCTGATCCTTCTTCAATATGCCCTTCACCAACATGCAGTGTTTCCTTGATTGAATTAGCTCTCACACCAATATTTGCGTCTAGAGCCTTTGCATTGAGGGCTATCTGAAAACGGCTGTG
Source organism: Ochotona princeps (assembly GCF_030435755.1). NCBI lineage: Eukaryota > Metazoa > Chordata > Mammalia > Lagomorpha > Ochotonidae > Ochotona > Ochotona princeps. The sequence goes on along the minus strand of NW_026697924.1, from coordinate 269,269 downwards.
GCGCTGAAGTTGCCTGTGAATGTGGAGTTGGTGGCATGTGAAACCCGCATGTGGAGCATTCGTTTGTGTGGGATGCTGACCAAGCTTCATTTCAGTCCTAGCCACACAAAGACCACTAAGCATAGAGTGTGAAAACTGAGTTTCCTTGAGAGCTGCTTGGAAGCCTGATGGTGTGTGAAGTTAGTCAGCCAAATGGAGTTGTTCTCCCACAAGAACCACTCAGCTGATCCTTCTTCAATATGCCCTTCACCAACATGCAGTGTTTCCTTGATTGAATTAGCTCTCACACCAATATTTGCGTCCAGAGCCTTTGCATTGAGGGCTATCTGAAAACAGCTGTGGCGCTGAAGTTGCCTGTGAATGTGGAGTTGGTGGCATGTGAAACCCGCATGTGGAGCATTCGTTTGTGTGGGATGCTCCACCAGGTTCATTTCAGTCCTAGCCATACAAAGGGCACTAAGCATAGAGTGTGAAAACTGAGTTTCCTTGAGAGCTGCTTGGAAGCCTGATGGTGTGTGAAGTTAGGGAGCCAAATGGAGTTGTTCTCCCACAAGAACCACTCGGCTGATCCTTCTTCAATATGCCCTTCACCAACATGCAGTGTTTCCTTGATTGAATTAGCTCTCACACCAATATTTGCGTCTAGAGCCTTTGCATTGAGGGCTATCTGAAAATGGCTGTGGCGCTGAAGTTGCCTGTGAATGTGGAATTGGTGGCATGTGAAACCCGCATGTGGAGCATTCGTTTGTGTGGGATGCTCTACCAGGTTCATTCCTAGATAATGCACTCAAAGGGCACTAAGCATAGAGTGTGAAAACTGAGTTTCCTTGAGAGCTGCTTGGAAGCCTGATGGTGTGTGAAGTTAGTGAGCCAAATGGAGTTGTTCTCCCACAAGAACCACTCGGCTGATCCTTCTTCAATATGCCCTTCAGCAACATGCAGTGTTTCCTTGATTGAATTAGCTCTCACACCAATATTTGCGTCTAGAGCCTTTGCATTGAGGGCTATCTGAAAACGGCTGTGGCGCTGAAGTTGCCTGTGAATGTGGAGTTGGTGGCATGTGAAACCCGCATGTGGAGCATTCGTTTGTGTGGGATGCTGACCAAGCTTCATTTCAGTCCTAGGCACACAAAGGGCACTAAGCATAGAGTGTGAAAACTGAGTTTCCTTGAGAGCTGCTTGGAAGCCTGATGGTGTGTGAAGTTCGTGAGCCAAATGGAGTTGTTCTCCCACCAGAACCACTCGGTTGATCCTTCTTCAATATGCCCTTCACCAACATGCAGTGTTTCCTTGATTGAATTAGCTCTCACACCAATATTTGCGTCTAGAGCCTTTGCATTGTGGGCTATCTGAAAACGGCTGTGGCGCTGAAGTTGCCTGAGAATGTGGAGTTGGTGGCATGTGAAACCCGCATGTGGAGCATTCGTTTGTGTGGGATGCTCTACCAGGTTCATTCCTAGATAATGCACTCAAAGGGCACTAAGCATAGAGTGTGAAAACTGAGTTTCCTTGAGAGCTGCTTGGAAGCCTGATGGTGTGTGAAGTTAGTGAGCCAAATGGAGTTGTTCTCCCACAAGAACCACTCGGCTGATCCTTCTTCAATATGCCCTTCACCAACATGCAGTGTTTCCTTGATTGAATTAGCTCTCACACCAATATTTGCGTCTAGAGCCTTTGCATTGAGGGCTATCTGAAAACGGCTGTGGCGCTGAAGTTGCCTGTGAATGTGGAGTTGGTGGCATGTGAAACCCGCATGTGGAGCATTCGTTTGTGTGGGATGCTCTACCAGGTTCATTCCTAGATAATGCACTCAAAGGACACTAAGCATAGAGTGTGAAAACTGAGTTTCCTTGAGAGCTGCTTGGAAGCCTGATGGTGTGTGAAGTTAGTGAGCCAAATGGAGTTGTTCTCCCACAAGAACCACTCGGCTGATCCTTCTTCAATATGCCCTTCACCAACATGCAGTGTTTCCTTGATTGAATTAGCTCTCACACCAATATTTGCGTCTAGAGCATTTGCATTGAGGGCTATCTGAAAACGGCTGTGGCGCTGAAGTTGCCTGTGAATGTGGAGTTGGTGGCAAGTGAAACCCGCATGTGGAGCATTCGTTTGTGTGGGATGCTCTACCAGGTTCATTTCAGTCCTAGCCATACAAAGGGCACTAAGCATAGAGTGTGAAAACTGAGTTTCCTTGAGAGCTGCTTGGAAGCCTGATGGTGTGTGAAGTTAGGGAGCCAAATGGAGTTGTTCTCCCACAAGAACCACTCGGCTGATCCTTCTTCAATATGCCCTTCACCAACATGCAGTGTTTCCTTGATTGAGTTAGCTCTCACACAAATATTTGCGTCTAGAGCCTTTGCATTGAGGGCTATCTGAAAACGGCTGTGGCTCTGAAGTTGCCTGTGAATGTGGAGTTGGTGGCATGTGAAACCCGCATGTGGAGCATTCGTTTGTGTGGGATGCTGACCAAGCTTCATTTCAGTCCTAGGCACACAAAGGGCACTAAGCATAGAGTGTGAAAACTGAGTTTCCTTGAGAGCTGCTTGGAAGCCTGATGGTGTGTGAAGTTAGGGAGCCAAATGGAGTTGTTCTCCCACAAGAACCACTCGGCTGATCCTTCTTCAATATGCCCTTCACCAACATGCAGTGTTTCCTTGATTGAATTAGCTCTCACACCAATATTTGCGTCTAGAGCCTTTGCATTGAGGGCTATCTGAAAATGGCTGTGGCGCTGAAGTTGCCTGTGAATGTGGAATTGGTGGCATGTGAAACCCGCATGTGGAGCATTCGTTTGTGTGGGATGCTCTACCAGGTTCATTCCTAGATAATGCACTCAAAGGGCACTAAGCATAGAGTGTGAAAACTGAGTTTCCTTGAGAGCTGCTTGGAAGCCTGATGGTGTGTGAAGTTAGGGAGCCAAATGGAGTTGTTCTCCCACAAGAACCACTCGGCTGATCCTTCTTCAATATGCCCTTCACCAACATGCAGTGTTTCCTTGATTGAATTAGCTCTCACACCAATATTTGCGTCTAGAGCCTTTGCATTGAGGGCTATCTGAAAACGGCTGTGGCGCTGAAGTTGCCTGTGAATGTGGAGTTGGTGGCATGTGAAACCCGCATGTGGAGCATTCGTTTGTGTGGGATGCTGACCAAGCTTCATTTCAGTCCTAGGCACACAAAGGGCACTAAGCATAGAGTGTGAAAACTGAGTTTCCTTGAGAGCTGCTTGGAAGCCTGATGGTGTGTGAAGTTCGTGAGCCAAATGGAGTTGTTCTCCCACAAGAACCACTCGGTTGATCCTTCTTCAATATGCCCTTCACCAACATGCAGTGTTTCCTTGATTGAATTAGCTCTCACACCAATATTTGCGTCTAGAGCCTTTGCATTGTGGGCTATCTGAAAACGGCTGTGGCGCTGAAGTTGCCTGAGAATGTGGAGTTGGTGGCATGTGAAACCCGCATGTGGAGCATTCGTTTGTGTGGGATGCTCTACCAGGTTCATTCCTAGATAATGCACTCAAAGGGCACTAAGCATAGAGTGTGAAAACTGAGTTTCCTTGAGAGCTGCTTGGAAGCCTGATGGTGTGTGAAGTTAGTGAGCCAAATGGAGTTGTTCTCCCACAAGAACCACTCGGCTGATCCTTCTTCAATATGCCCTTCACCAACATGCAGTGTTTCCTTGATTGAATTAGCTCTCACACCAATATTTGCGTCTAGAGCCTTTGCATTGAGGGCTATCTGAAAACGGCTGTGGCGATGAAGTTGCCTGTGAATGTGGAGTTGGTGGCATGTGAAACCCGCATGTGGAGCATTCGTTTGTGTGGGATGCTCTACCAGGTTCATTCCTAGATAATGCACTCAAAGGACACTAAGCATAGAGTGTGAAAACTGAGTTTCCTTGAGAGCTGCTTGGAAGCCTGATGGTGTGTGAAGTTAGTGAGCCAAATGGAGTTGTTCTCCCACAAGAACCACTCGGCTGATCCTTCTTCAATATGCCCTTCACCAACATGCAGTGTTTCCTTGATTGAATTAGCTCTCACACCAATATTTGCGTCTAGAGCATTTGCATTGAGGGCTATCTGAAAACGGCTGTGGCGCTGAAGTTGCCTGTGAATGTGGAGTTGGTGGCAAGTGAAACCCGCATGTGGAGCATTCGTTTGTGTGGGATGCTCTACCAGGTTCATTTCAGTCCTAGCCATACAAAGGGCACTAAGCATAGAGTGTGAAAACTGAGTTTCCTTGAGAGCTGCTTGGAAGCCTGATGGTGTGTGAAGTTAGGGAGCCAAATGGAGTTGTTCTCCCACAAGAACCACTCGGCTGATCCTTCTTCAATATGCCCTTCACCAACATGCAGTGTTTCCTTGATTGAGTTAGCTCTCACACCAATATTTGCGTCTAGAGCCTTTGCATTGAGGGCTATCTGAAAACGGCTGTGGCTCTGAAGTTGCCTGTGAATGTGGAGTTGGTGGCATGTGAAACCCGCATGTGGAGCATTCGTTTGTGTGGGATGCTGACCAAGCTTCATTTCAGTCCTAGGCACACAAAGGGCACTAAGCATAGAGTGTGAAAACTGAGTTTCCTTGAGAGCTGCTTGGAAGCCTGATGGTGTGTGAAGTTCGTGAGCCAAATGGAGTTGTTCTCCCACCAGAACCACTCGGTTGATCCTTCTTCAATATGCCCTTCACCAACATGCAGTGTTTCCTTGATTGAATTAGCTCTCACACCAATATTTGCGTCTAGAGCCTTTGCATTGTGGGCTATCTGAAAACGGCTGTGGCGCTGAAGTTGCCTGAGAATGTGGAGTTGGTGGCATGTGAAACCCGCATGTGGAGCATTCGTTTGTGTGGGATGCTCTACCAGGTTCATTCCTAGATAATGCACTCAAAGGGCACTAAGCATAGAGTGTGAAAACTGAGTTTCCTTGAGAGCTGCTTGGAAGCCTGATGGTGTGTGAAGTTAGTGAGCCAAATGGAGTTGTTCTCCCACAAGAACCACTCGGCTGATCCTTCTTCATTATGCCCTTCACCAACATGCAGTGTTTCCTTGATTGAATTAGCTCTCACACCAATATTTGCGTCTAGAGCCTTTGCATTGAGGGCTATCTGAAAACGGCTGTGGCGCTGAAGTTGCCTGTGAATGTGGAGTTGGTGGCATGTGAAACCCGCATGTGGAGCATTCGTTTGTGTGGGATGCTCTACCAGGTTCATTTCAGTCCTAGCCATACAAAGGGCACTAAGCATAGAGTGTGAAAACTGAGTTTCCTTGAGAGCTGCTTGGAAGCCTGATGTTGTGTGAAGTTAGTGAGCCAAATGGAGTTGTTCTCCCACAAGAACCACTCGGCTGATCCTTCTTCAATATGCCCTTCACCAACATGCAGTGTTTCCTTGATTGAATTAGCTCTCACACCAATATTTGCGTCTAGAGCCTTTGCATTGAGGGCTATCTGAAAACGGCTGTGGCGCTGAAGTTGCCTGTGAATGTGGAGTTGGTGGCATGTGAAACCCGCATGTGGAGCATTCGTTTGTGTGGGATGCTGACCAAGCTTCATTTCAGTCCTAGCCACACAAAGACCACTAAGCATAGAGTGTGAAAACTGAGTTTCCTTGAGAGCTGCTTGGAAGCCTGATGGTGTGTGAAGTTAGTCAGCCAAATGGAGTTGTTCTCCCACAAGAACCACTCAGCTGATCCTTCTTCAATATGCCCTTCACCAACATGCAGTGTTTCCTTGATTGAATTAGCTCTCACACCAATATTTGCGTCCAGAGCCTTTGCATTGAGGGCTATCTGAAAACGGCTGTGGCGCTGAAGTTGCCTGTGAATGTGGAGTTGGTGGCATGTGAAACCCGCATGTGGAGCATTCGTTTGTGTGGGATGCTCTACCAGGTTCATTTCAGTCCTAGCCATACAAAGGGCACTAAGCATAGAGTGTGAAAACTGAGTTTCCTTGAGAGCTGCTTGGAAGCCTGATGGTGTGTGAAGTTAGGGAGCCAAATGGAGTTGTTCTCCCACAAGAACCACTCGGCTGATCCTTCTTCAATATGCCCTTCACCAACATGCAGTGTTTCCTTGATTGAATTAGCTCTCACACCAATATTTGCGTCTAGAGCCTTTGCATTGAGGGCTATCTGAAAATGGCTGTGGCGCTGAAGTTGCCTGTGAATGTGGAATTGGTGGCATGTGAAACCCGCATGTGGAGCATTCGTTTGTGTGGGATGCTCTACCAGGTTCATTCCTAGATAATGCACTCAAAGGGCACTAAGCATAGAGTGTGAAAACTGAGTTTCCTTGAGAGCTGCTTGGAAGCCTGATGGTGTGTGAAGTTAGGGAGCCAAATGGAGTTGTTCTCCCACAAGAACCACTCGGCTGATCCTTCTTCAATATGCCCTTCACCAACATGCAGTGTTTCCTTGATTGAATTAGCTCTCACACCAATATTTGCGTCTAGAGCCTTTGCATTGAGGGCTATCTGAAAACGGCTGTGCCGCTGAAGTTGCCTGTGAATGTGGAGTTGGTGGCATGTGAAACCCGCATGTGGAGCATTCGTTTGTGTGGGATGCTGACCAAGCTTCATTTCAGTCCTAGGCACACAAAGGGCACTAAGCATAGAGTGTGAAAACTGAGTTTCCTTGAGAGCTGCTTGGAAGCCTGATGGTGTGTGAAGTTCGTGAGCCAAATGGAGTTGTTCTCCCACCAGAACCACTCGGTTGATCCTTCTTCAATATGCCCTTCACCAACATGCAGTGTTTCCTTGATTGAATTAGCTCTCACACCAATATTTGCGTCTAGAGCCTTTGCATTGTGGGCTATCTGAAAACGGCTGTGGCGCTGAAGTTGCCTGAGAATGTGGAGTTGGTGGCATGTGAAACCCGCATGTGGAGCATTCGTTTGTGTGGGATGCTCTACCAGGTTCATTCCTAGATAATGCACTCAAAGGGCACTAAGCATAGAGTGTGAAAACTGAGTTTCCTTTAGAGCTGCTTGGAAGCCTGATGGTGTGTGAAGTTAGTGAGCCAAATGGAGTTGTTCTCCCACAAGAACCACTCGGCTGATCCTTCTTCATTATGCCCTTCACCAACATGCAGTGTTTCCTTGATTGAATTAGCTCTCACACCAATATTTGCGTCTAGAGCCTTTGCATTGAGGGCTATCTGAAAACGGCTGTGGCGCTGAAGTTGCCTGTGAATGTGGAGTTGGTGGCATGTGAAACCCGCATGTGGAGCATTCGTTTGTGTGGGATGCTCTACCAGGTTCATTTCAGTCCTAGCCATACAAAGGGCACTAAGCATAGAGTGTGAAAACTGAGTTTCCTTGAGAGCTGCTTGGAAGCCTGATGTTGTGTGAAGTTAGTGAGCCAAATGGAGTTGTTCTCCCACAAGAACCACTCGGCTGATCCTTCTTCAATATGCCCTTCACCAACATGCAGTGTTTCCTTGATTGAATTAGCTCTCACACCAATATTTGCGTCTAGAGCCTTTGCATTGAGGGCTATCTGAAAACGGCTGTGGCGCTGAAGTTGCCTGTGAATGTGGAGTTGGTGGCATGTGAAACCCGCATGTGGAGCATTCGTTTGTGTGGGATGCTGACCAAGCTTCATTTCAGTCCTAGCCACACAAAGACCACTAAGCATAGAGTGTGAAAACTGAGTTTCCTTGAGAGCTGCTTGGAAGCCTGATGGTGTGTGAAGTTAGTCAGCCAAATGGAGTTGTTCTCCCACAAGAACCACTCAGCTGATCCTTCTTCAATATGCCCTTCACCAACATGCAGTGTTTCCTTGATTGAATTAGCTCTCACACCAATATTTGCGTCCAGAGCCTTTGCATTGAGGGCTATCTGAAAACAGCTGTGGCGCTGAAGTTGCCTGTGAATGTGGAGTTATTGGCATGTGAAACCCGCATGTGGAGCATTCGTTTGTGTGGGATGCTCTACCAGGTTCATTTCAGTCCTAGCCATACAAAGGGCACTAAGCATAGAGTGTGAAAACTGAGTTTCCTTGAGAGCTGCTTGGAAGCCTGATGGTGTGTGAAGTTAGTGAGCCAAATGGAGTTGTTCTCCCACAAGAACCACTCGGCTGATCCTTCTTCAATATGCCCTTCACCAACATGCAGTGTTTCCTTGATTGAATTAGCTCTCACACCAATATTTGCGTCTAGAGCCTTTGCATTGAGGGCTATCTGAAAATGGCTGTGGCGCTGAAGTTGCCTGTGAATGTGGAATTGGTGGCATGTGAAACCCGCATGTGGAGCATTCGTTTGTGTGGGATGCTCTACCAGGTTCATTCCTAGATAATGCACTCAAAGGGCACTAAGCATAGAGTGTGAAAACTGAGTTTCCTTGAGAGCTGCTTGGAAGCCTGATGGTGTGTGAAGTTAGGGAGCCAAATGGAGTTGTTCTCCCACAAGAACCACTCGGCTGATCCTTCTTCAATATGCCCTTCACCAACATGCAGTGTTTCCTTGATTGAATTAGCTCTCACACCAATATTTGCGTCTAGAGCCTTTGCATTGAGGGCTATCTGAAAACGGCTGTGGCGCTGAAGTTGCCTGTGAATGTGGAGTTGGTGGCATGTGAAACCCGCATGTGGAGCATTCGTTTGTGTGGGATGCTGACCAAGCTTCATTTCAGTCCTAGGCACACAAAGGGCATTAAGCATAGAGTGTGAAAACTGAGTTTCCTTGAGAGCTGCTTGAAAGCCTGATGGTGTGTGAAGTTAGGGAGCCAAATGGAGTTGTTCTCCCACAAGAACCACTCGGCTGATCCTTCTTCAATATGCCCTTCACCAACATGCAGTGTTTCCTTGATTGAATTAGCTCTCACACCAATATTTGCATCTAGAGCCTTTGCATTGAGGGCTATCTGAAAACGGCTGTGGCGCTGAAGTTGCCTGTGAATGTGGAGTTGGTGGCATGTGAAACCCGCATGTGGAGCATTCGTTTGTGTGGGATGCTCTACCAGGTTCATTCCTAGATAATGCACTCAAAGGGCACTAAACATAGAGTGTGAAAACTGAGTTTCCTTGAGAGCTGCTTGGAAGCCTGATGGTGTGTGAAGTTAGTGAGCCAAATGGAGTTGTTCTCCCACAAGAACCACTCGGCTGATCCTTCTTCAATATGCCCTTCACCAACATGCAGTGTTTCCTTGATTGAATTAGCTCTCACACCAATATTTGCGTCTAGAGCCTTTGCATTGAGGGCTATCTGAAAACGGCTGTGGCGCTGAAGTTGCCTGTGAATGTGGAGTTGGTGGCATGTGAAACCCGCATGTGGAGCATTCGTTTGTGTGGGATGCTGACCAAGCTTCATTTCAGTCCTAGGCACACAAAGGGCATTAAGCATAGAGTGTGAAAACTGAGTTTCCTTGAGAGCTGCTTGGAAGCCTGATGGTGTGTGAAGTTAGGGAGCCAAATGGAGTTGTTCTCCCACAAGAACCACTCGGCTGATCCTTCTTCAATATGCCCTTCACCAACATGCAGTGTTTCCTTGATTGAATTAGCTCTCACACCAATATTTGCATCTAGAGCCTTTGCATTGAGGGCTATCTGAAAACGGCTGTGGCGCTGAAGTTGCCTGTGAATGTGGAGTTGGTGGCATGTGAAACCCGCATGTGGAGCATTCGTTTGTGTGGGATGCTCTACCAGGTTCATTCCTAGATAATGCACTCAAAGGGCACTAAGCATAGAGTGTGAAAACTGAGTTTCCTTGAGAGCTGCTTGGAAGCCTGATGGTGTGTGAAGTTAGTGAGCCAAATGGAGTTGTTCTCCCACAAGAACCACTCGGCTGATCCTTCTTCAATATGCCCTTCACCAACATGCAGTGTTTCCTTGATTGAATTAGCTCTCACACCAATATTTGCGTCTAGAGCATTTGCATTGAGGACTATCTGAAAACGGCTGTGGCGCTGAAGTTGCCTGTGAATGTGGAGTTGGTGGCAAGTGAAACCCGCATGTGGAGCATTCGTTTGTGTGGGATGCTCTACCAGGTTCATTTCAGTCCTAGCCATACAAAGGGCACTAAGCATAGAGTGTGAAAACTGAGTTTCCTTGAGAGCTGCTTGGAAGCCTGATGGTGTGTGAAGTTAGGGAGCCAAATGGAGTTGTTCTCCCACAAGAACCAATCGGCTGATCCTTCTTCAATATGCCCTTCACCAACATGCAGTGTTTCCTTGATTGAGTTAGCTCTCACACCAATATTTGCGTCTAGAGCCTTTGCATTGAGGGCTATCTGAAAACGGCTGTGGCGCTGAAGTTGCCTGTGAATGTGGAGTTGGTGGCATGTGAAACCCGCATGTGGAGCATTCGTTTGTGTGGGATGCTGACCAAGCTTCATTTCAGTCCTAGGTACACAAAGGGCACTAAGCATAGAGTGTGAAAACTGAGTTTCCTTGAGAGCTGCTTGGAAGCCTGATGGTGTGTGAAGTTAGGGAGCCAAATGGAGTTGTTCTCCCACAAGAACCACTCGGTTGATCCTTCTTCAATATGCCCTTCACCAACATGCAGTGTTTCCTTGATTGAATTAGCTCTCACACCAATATTTGCGTCTAGAGCCTTTGCATTGTGGGCTATCTGAAAACGGCTGTGGCGCTGAAGTTGCCTGTGAATGTGGAGTTGGTGGCATGTGAAACTCGCATGTGGAGCATTCGTTTGTGTGGGATGCTCTACCAGGTTCATTCCTAGATAATGCACTCAAAGGGCACTAAGCATAGAGTGTGAAAACTGAGTTTCCTTGAGAGCTGCTTGGAAGCCTGATGGTGTGTGAAGTTAGTGAGCCAAATGGAGTTGTTCTCCCACAAGAACCACTCGGCTGATCCTTCTTCAATATGCCCTTCACCAACATGCAGTGTTTCCTTGATTGAATTAGCTCTCACACCAATATTTGCGTCTAGAGCCTTTGCATTGAGGGCTATCTGAAAACGGCTGTGGCGCTGAAGTTGCCTGTGAATGTGGAGTTGGTGGCATGTGAAACCCGCATGTGGAGCATTCGATTGTGTGGGATGCTCTACCAGGTTCATTCCTAGATAATGCACTCAAAGGGCACTAAGCATAGAGTGTGAAAACTGAGTTTCCTTGAGAGCTGCTTGGAAGCCTGATGGTGTGTGAAGTTAGGGAGCCAAATGGAGTTGTTCTCCCACAAGAACCACTCGGCTGATCCTTCTTCAATATGCCCTTCACCAACATGCAGTGTTTCCTTGATTGAATTAGCTCTCACACCAATATTTGCGTCTAGAGCCTTTGCATTGAGGGCTATCTGAAAACGGCTGTGGCGCTGAAGTTGCCTGTGAATGTGGAGTTGGTGGCATGTGAAACCCGCATGTGGAACATTCGTTTGTGTGGGATGCTCTACCAGGTTCATTTCAGTCCTAGCCATACAAAGGGCACTAAGCATAGAGTGTGAAAACTGAGTTTCCTTGAGAGCTGCTTGGAAGCCTGATGGTGTGTGAAGTTAGTGAGCCAAATGGAGTTGTTCTCCCACAAGAACCACTCGGCTGATCCTTCTTCAATATGCCCTTCACCAACATGCAGTGTTTCCTTGATTGAATTAGCTCTCACACCAATATTTGCGTCTAGAGCCTTTGCATTGAGGGCTATCTGAAAACGGCTGTGGCGCTGAAGTTGCCTGTGAATGTGGAGTTGGTGGCATGTGAAACCCGCATGTGGAGCATTCGTTTGTGTGGGATGCTCTACCAGGTTCATTCCTAGATAATGCACTCAAAGGGCACTAAGCATAGAGTGTGAAAACTGAGTTTCCTTGAGAGCTGCTTGGAAGCCTGATGGTGTGTGAAGTTAGTGAGCCAAATGGAGTTGTTCTCCCACAAGAACCACTCGGCTGATCCTTCTTCAATATGCCCTTCACCAACATGCAGTGTTTCCTTGATTGAATTAGCTCTCACACCAATATTTGCGTCTAGAGCCTTTGCATTGAGGGCTATCTGAAAACGGCTGTGGCGCTGAAGTTGCCTGTGAATGTGGAGTTGGTGGCATGTGAAACCCGCATGTGGAGCATTCGTTTGTGTGGGATGCTGACCAAGCTTCATTTCAGTCCTAGGCACACAAAGGGCATTAAGCATAGAGTGTGAAAACTGAGTTTCCTTGAGAGCTGCTTGGAAGCCTGATGGTGTGTGAAGTTAGGGAGCCAAATGGAGTTGTTCTCCCACAAGAACCACTCGGCTGATCCTTCTTCAATATGCCCTTCACCAACATGCAGTGTTTCCTTGATTGAATTAGCTCTCACACCAATATTTGCGTCTAGAGCCTTTGCATTGAGGGCTATCTGAAAACGGCTGTGGCGCTGAAGTTGCCTGTGAATGTGGAGTTGGTGGCATGTGAAACCCGCATGTGGAGCATTCGTTTGTGTGGGATGCTCTACCAGGTTCATTCCTAGATAATGCACTCAAAGGGCACTAAGCATAGAGTGTGAAAACTGAGTTTCCTTGAGAGCTGCTTGGAAGCCTGATGTTGTGTGAAGTTAGTGAGCCAAATGGAGTTGTTCTCCCACAAGAACCACTCGGCTGATCCTTCTTCTATATGCCCTTCACCAACATGCAGTGTTTCCTTGATTGAATTAGCTCTCACACCAATATTTGCGTCTAGAGCCTTTGCATTGAGGGCTATCTGAAAACGGCTGTGGCGCTGAAGTTGCCTGTGAATGTGGAGTTGGTGGCATGTGAAACCCGCATGTGGAGCATTCGTTTGTGTGGGATGCTCTACCAGGTTCATTCCTAGATAATGCACTCAAAGGGCACTAAACATAGAGTGTGAAAACTGAGGTTCCTTGAGAGCTGCTTGGAAGCCTGACGGTGTGTGAAGTTAGGGAGCCAAATGGAGTTGTTCTCCCACAAGAACCACTCGGCTGATCCTTCTTCAATATGCCCTTCACCAACATGCAGTGTTTCCTTGATTGAATTAGCTCTCACACCAATATTTGCGTCTAGAGCCTTTGCATTGAGGGCTATCTGAAAACGGCTGTGGCGCTGAAGTTGCCTGTGAATGTGGAGTTGGTGGCATGTGAAACCCGCATGTCTAGCATTCGTTTGTGTGGGATGCTCTACCAGGTTCATTTTAGTCCTAGCCATACAAAGGGCACTAAGCATAGAGTGTGAAAACTGAGTTTCCTTGAGAGCTGCTTGGAAGCCTGATGGTGTGTGAAGTTAGTGAGCCAAATGGAGTTGTTCTCCCACAAGAACCACTCGGCTGATCCTTCTTCAATATGCCCTTCACCAACATGCAGTGTTTCCTTGATTGAATTAGCTCTCACACCAATATTTGCGTCTAGAGCCTTTGCATTGAGGGCTATCTGAAAACGGCTGTGGCGCTGAAGTTGCCTGTGAATGTGGAGTTGGTGGCATGTGAAACCCGCATGTGGAGCATTCGTTTGTGTGGGATGCTGACCAAGCTTCATTTCAGTCCTAGCCACACAAAGACCGCAAAGCATAGAGTGTGAAAACTGAGTTTCCTTGAGAGCTGCTTGGAAGCCTGATGGTGTGTGAAGTTAGTGAGCCAAATGGAGTTGTTCTCCCACAAGAACCACTCGGCTGATCCTTCTTCAATATGCCCTTCACCAACATGCAGTGTTTCCTTGATTGAATTAGCTCTCACACCAATATTTGCATCTACAGCCTTTGCATTGAGGGCTATCTGAAAACGGCTGTGGCGCTGAAGTTGCCTGTGAATGTGGAGTTGGTGGCATGTGAAACCCGCATGTGGAGCATTCGTTTGTGTGGGATGCTCTACCAGGTTCATTCCTAGATAATGCACTCAAAGGGCACTAAGCATAGAGTGTGAAAACTGAGTTTCCTTGAGAGCTGCTTGGAAGCCTGATGGTGTGTGAAGTTAGTGAGCCAAATGGAGTTGTTCTCCCACAAGAACCACTCGGCTGATCCTTCTTCAATATGCCCTTCACCAACATGCAGTGTTTCCTTGATTGAATTAGCTCTCACACCAATATTTGCGTCTAGAGCCTTTGCATTGAGGGCTATCTGAAAACGGCTGTGGCGCTGAAGTTGCCGGTGAATGTGGAGTTCGTGGCATGTGAAACCCGCATGTGGAGCATTCGTTTGTGTGGGATGCTCTACCAGGTTCATTCCTAGATAATGCACTCAAAGGGCACTAAACAGAAAAGTGTGAAAACTGAGTTTCCTTGAGAGCTGCTTGGAAGCCTGATGGTGTGTGAAGTTAGGGAGCCAAATGGAGTTGTTCTCCCACAAGAACCACTCGGCTGATCCTTCTTCAATATGCCCTTCACCAACATGCAGTGTTTCCTTGATTGAATTAGCTCTCACACCAATATTTGCGTCTAGAGCCTTTGCATTGAGGGTTATCTGAAAACGGCTGTGGCGCTGAAGTTGCCTGTGAATGTGGAGTTGGTGGCATGTGAAACCCGCATGTGGAGCATTCGTTTGTGTGGGATGCTCTACCAGGTTCATTTCAGTCCTAGCCATACAAAGGGCACTAAGCATAGAGTGTGAAAACTGAGTTTCCTTGAGAGCTGCTTGGAAGCCTGATGGTGTGTGAAGTTAGTGAGCCAAATGGAGTTGTTCTCCCACAAGAACCACTCGGCTGATCCTTCTTCAATATGCCCTTCACCAACATGCAGTGTTTCCTTGATTGAATTAGCTCTCACACCAATATTTGCGTCTAGAGCCTTTGCATTGAGGGCTATCTGAAAACGGCTGTGGCGCTGAAGTTGCCTGTGAATGTGGAGTTGGTGGCATGTGAAACCCGCATGTGGAGCATTCGTTTGTGTGGGATGCTCTACCAGGTTCATTCCTAGATAATGCACTCAAAGGGCACTAAGCATAGAGTGTGAAAACTGAGTTTCCTTGAGAGCTGCTTGGAAGCCTGATGGTGTGTGAAGTTAGTGAGCCAAATGGAGTTGTTCTCCCACAAGAACCACTCGGCTGATCCTTCTTCAATATGCCCTTCAGCAACATGCAGTGTTTCCTTGATTGAATTAGCTCTCACACCAATATTTGCGTCTAGAGCCTTTGCATTGAGGGCTATCTGAAAACGGCTGTGGCGCTGAAGTTGCCTGTGAATGTGGAGTTGGTGGCATGTGAAACCCGCATGTGGAGCATTCATTTGTGTGGGATGCTCTACCAGGTTCATTCCTAGATAATGCACTCAAAGGGCACTAAACATAGAGTGTGAAAACTGAGTTTCCTTGAGAGCTGCTTGGAAGCCTGATGGTGTGTGAAGTTAGTGAGCCAAATGGAGTTGTTCTCCCACAAGAACCACTCGGCTGATCCTTCTTCAATATGCCCTTCACCAACATGCAGTGTTTCCTTGATTGAATTAGCTCTCACACCAATATTTGCGTCTAGAGCCTTTGCATTGAGGGCTATCTGAAAACGGCTGTGGCGCTGAAGTTGCCTGTGAATGTGGAGTTGGTGGCATGTGAAACCCGCATGTGGAACATTCGTTTGTGTGGGATGCTCTACCAGGTTCATTTCAGTCCTAGCCATACAAAGGGCACTAAGCATAGAGTGTGAAAACTGAGTTTCCTTGAGAGCTGCTTGGAAGCCTGATGGTGTGTGAAGTTAGGTAGCCAAATGGAGTTGTTCTCCCACAAGAACCACTCGGCTGATCCTTCTTCAATATGCCCTTCACCAACATGCAGTGTTTCCTTGATTGAATTAGCTCTCACACCAATATTTGCGTCTAGAGCCTTTGCATTGAGGACTATCTGAAAACGGCTGTGGCGCTGAAGTTGCCTGTGAATGTGGAGTTGGTGGCATGTGAAACCCGCATGTGGAGCATTCGTTTGTGTGGGATGCTCTACCAGGTTCATTCCTAGATAATGCACTCAAAGGGCACTAAGCATAGAGTGTGAAAACTGAGTTTCCTTGAGAGCTGCTTGGAAGCCTGATGGTGTGTGAAGTTAGTGAGCCAAATGGAGTTGTTCTCCCACAAGAACCACTCGGCTGATCCTTCTTCAATATGCCCTTCACCAACATGCAGTGTTTCCTTGATTGAATTAGCTCTCACACCAATATTTGCGTCTAGAGCCTTTGCATTGAGGGCTATCTGAAAACGGCTGTGGCGCTGAAGTTGCCTGTGAATGTGGAGTTGGTGGCATGTGAAACCCGCATGTGGAGCATTCGTTTGTGTGGGATGCTCTACCAGGTTCATTTCAGTCCTAGCCATACAAAGGGCACTAAGCATAGAGTGTGAAAACTGAGTTTCCTTGAGAGCTGCTTGGAAGCCTGATGGTGTGTGAAGTTAGTGAGCCAAATGGAGTTGTTCTCCCACAAGAACCACTCGGCTGATCCTTCTTCAATATGCCCTTTACCAACATGCAGTGTTTCCTTGATTGAATTAGCTCTCACACCAATATTTGCGTCTAGAGCCTTTGCATTGAGGGCTATCTGAAAACGGCTGTGGCGCTGAAGTTGCCTGTGAATGTGGAGTTGGTGGCATGTGAAACCCGCATGTGGAGCATTCGTTTGTGTGGGATGATCTACCAGGTTCATTCCTAGATAATGTACTCAAAGACCACTAAGCATAGAGTGTGAAAACTGAGTTTTCTTGAGAGCTGCTTGGAAGCCTGATGGTGTGTGAAGTTAGGGAGCCAAATGGAGTTGTTCTCCCACAAGAACCACTCGGCTGATCCTTCTTCAATATGCCCTTCACCAACATGCAGTGTTTCCTTGATTGAATTAGCTCTCACACCAATATTTGCATCTAGAGCCTTTGCATTGAGGGTTATCTGAAAACGGCTGTGGCGCTGAAGTTGCCTGTGAATGTGGAGTTGGTGGCATGTGAAACCCGCATGTGGAACATTCGTTTGTGTGGGATGCTCTACCAGGTTCATTCCTAGATAATGCACTCAAAGGGCACTAAGCATAGAGTGTGAAAACTGAGTTTCCTTGAGAGCTGCTTGGAAGCCTGATGTTGTGTGAAGTTAGTGAGCCAAATGGAGTTGTTCTCCCACAAGAACCACTCGGCTGATCCTTCTTCAATATGCCCTTCACCAACATGCAGTGTTTCCTTGATTGAATTAGCTCTCACACCAATATTTGCGTCTAGAGCCTTTGCATTGAGGGCTATCTGAAAACGGCTGTGGCGCTGAAGTTGCCTGTGAATGTGGAGTTGGTGGCATGTGAAACCCGCATGTGGAGCATTCGTTTGTGTGGGATGCTCTACCAGGTTCATTCCTAGATAATGCACTCAAAGGGCACTAAACATAGAGTGTGAAAACTGAGTTTCCTTGAGAGCTGCTTGGAAGCCTGATGGTGTGTGAAGTTAGGGAGCCAAATGGAGTTGTTCTCCCACAAGAACCACTCGGCTGATCCTTCTTCAATATGCCCTTCACCAACATGCAGTGTTTCCTTGATTGAATTAGCTCTCACACCAATATTTGCGTCTAGAGCCTTTGCATTGAGGGCTATCTGAAAACGGCTGTGGCGCTGAAGTTGCCTGTGAATGTGGAGTTGGTTGCATGTGAAACCCGCATGTGGAGCATTCGTTTGTGTGGGATGCTCTACCAGGTTCATTCCTAGATAATGCACTCAAAGGGCACTAAGCATAGAGTGTGAAAACTGAGTTTCCTTGAGAGCTGCTTGGAAGCCTGATGTTGTGTGAAGTTAGTGAGCCAAATGGAGTTGTTCTCCCACAAGAACCACTCGGCTGATCCTTCTTCTATATGCCCTTCACCAACATGCAGTGTTTCCTTGATTGAATTAGCTCTCACACCAATATTTGCGTCTAGAGCCTTTGCATTGAGGGCTATCTGAAAACGGCTGTGGCGCTGAAGTTGCCTGTGAATGTGGAGTTGGTGGCATGTGAAACCCGCATGTGGAGCATTCGTTTGTGTGGGATGCTCTACCAGGTTCATTCCTAGATAATGCACTCAAAGGGCACTAAACATAGAGTGTGAAAACTGAGTTTCCTTGAGAGCTGCTTGGAAGCCTGACGGTGTGTGAAGTTAGTGAGCCAAATGGAGTTGTTCTCCCACAAGAACCACTCGGCTGATCCTTCTTCAATATGCCCTTCACCAACATGCAGTGTTTCCTTGATTGATTTAGCTCTCACACCAATATTTGCGTCTAGAGCCTTTGCATTGAGGGCTATCTGAAAACGGCTGTGGCGCTGAAGTTGCCTGTGAATGTGGAGTTGGTGGCATGTGAAACCCGCATGTCTAGCATTTGTTTGTGTGGGATGCTCTACCAGGTTCATTTTAGTCCTAGCCATACAAAGGGCACTAAGCATAGAGTGTGAAAACTGAGTTTCCTTGAGAGCTGCTTGGAAGCCTGATGGTGTGTGAAGTTAGTGAGCCAAATGGAGTTGTTCTCCCACAAGAACCACTCGGCTGATCCTTCTTCAATATGCCCTTCACCAACATGCAGTGTTTCCTTGATTGAATTAGCTCTCACACCAATATTTGCGTCTAGAGCCTTTGCATTGAGGGCTATCTGAAAACGGCTGTGGCGCTGAAGTTGCCTGTGAATGTGGAGTTGGTGGCATGTGAAACCCGCATGTGGAGCATTCGTTTGTGTGGGATGCTCTACCAGGTTCATTCCTAGATAATGCACTCAAAGGGCACTAAGCATAGAGTGTGAAAACTGAGTTTCCTTGAGAGCTGCTTGGAAGCCTGATGTTGTGTGAAGTTACTGAGCCAAATGGAGTTGTTCTCCCACAAGAACCACTTGGCTGATCCTTCTTCAATATGCCCTTCAGCAACATGCAGTGTTTCCTTGATTGAATTAGCTCTCACACCAATATTTGCGTCTAGAGCCTTTGCATTGAGGGCTATCTGAAAACGGCTGTGGCGCTGAAGTTGCCTGTGAATGTGGAGTTGGTGGCATGTGAAACCCGCATGTGGAGCATTCGTTTGTGTGGGATGCTCTACCAGGTTCATTCCTAGATAATGCACTCAAAGGGCACTAAACAGAAAAGTGTGAAAACTGAGTTTCCTTGAGAGCTGCTTGGAAGCCTGATGGTGTGTGAAGTTAGGGAGCCAAATGGAGTTGTTCTCCCACAAGAACCACTCGGCTGATCCTTCTTCAATATGCCCTTCACCAACATGCAGTGTTTCCTTGATTGAATTAGCTCTCACACCAATATTTGCGTCAAGAGCCTTTGCATTGAGGGCTATCTGAAAACGCCTGTGGCGCTGAAGTTGCCTGTGAATGTGGAGTTGGTGGCATGTGAAACCCGCATGTGGAGCATTCGTTTGTGTGGGATGCTCTACCAGGTTCATTCCTAGATAATGCACTCAAAGGGCACTAAGCATAGAGTGTGAAAACTGAGTTTCCTTGAGAGCTGCTTGGAAGCCTGATGTTGTGTGAAGTTAGTGAGCCAAATGGAGTTGTTCTCCCACAAGAACCACTCGGCTGATCCTTCTTCAATATGCCCTTCACCAACATGCAGTGTTTCCTTGATTGAATTAGCTCTCACACCAATATTTGCGTCTAGAGCCTTTGCATTGAGGGCTATCTGAAACGGCTGTGGCGCTGAAGTTGCCTGTGAATGTGGAGTTGGTGGCATGTGAAACCCGCATGTGGAGCATTCGTTTGTGTGGGATGCTCTACCAGGTTCATTCCTAGATAATGCACTCAAAGGGCACTAAGCATAGAGTGTGAAAACTGAGTTTCCTTGAGAGCTGCTTGGAAGCCTGATGGTGTGTGAAGTTAGGGAGCCAAATGGAGTTGTTCTCCCACAAGAACCACTCGGCTGATCCTTCTTCTATATGCCCTTCACCAACATGCAGTGTTTCCTTGATTGAATTAGCTCTCACACCAATATTTGCGTCTAGAGCCTTTGCATTGAGGGCTATCTGAAAACGGCTGTGGCGCTGAAGTTGCCTGTGAATGTGGAGTTGGTGGCATGTGAAACCCGCATGTGGAGCATTCGTTTGTGTGGGATGCTCTACCAGGTTCATTCCTAGATAATGCACTCAAAGGGCACTAAACAAAGAGTGTGAAAACTGAGTTTCCTTGAGAGCTGCTTGGAAGCCTGACGGTGTGTGAAGTTAGTGAGCCAAATGGAGTTGTTCTCCCACAAGAACCACTCGGCTGATCCTTCTTCAATATGCCCTTCACCAACATGCAGTGTTTCCTTGATTGATTAGCTCTCACACCAATATTTGCGTCTAGAGCCTTTGCATTGAGGGCTATCTGAAAACGGCTGTGGCGCTGAAGTTGCCTGTGAATGTGGAGTTGGTGGCATGTGAAACCCGCATGTGGAGCATTCGTTTGTGTGGGATGCTCTACCAGGTTCATTCCTAGATAATGCACTAAAAGGGCACTAAACAGAAAGTGTGAAAACTGAGTTTCCTTGAGAGCTGCTTGGAAGCCTGATGGTGTGTGAAGTTAGGGAGCCAAATGGAGTTGTTCTCCACAAGAACCACTCGGCTGATCCTTCTTCAATATGCCCTTCACCAACATGCAGTGTTTCCTTGATTGAATTAGCTCTCACACCAATATTTGCGTCTAGAGCCTTTGCATTGAGGGCTATCTGAAAACGGCTGTGGCGCTGAAGTTGCCTGTGAATGTGGAGTTGGTGGCATGTGAAACCCGCATGTGGAGCATTCGTTTGTGTGGGATGATCTACCAGGTTCATTTCAGTCCTAGCCATACAAAGGGCACTAAGCATAGAGTGTGAAAACTGAGTTTCCTTGAGAGTTGCTTGGAAGCCTGATGGTGTGTGAAGTTAGTGAGCCAAATGGAGTTGTTCTCCCACAAGAACCACTCGGCTGATCCTTCTTCAATATGCCCTTCACCAACATGCAGTGTTTCCTTGATTGAATTAGCTCTCACACCAATATTTGCGTCTAGAGCCTTTGCATTGAGGGCTATCTGAAAACGGCTGTGGCGCTGAAGTTGCCTGTGAATGTGGAGTTGGTGGCATGTGAAACCCGCATGTGGAGCATTCGTTTGTGTGGGATGCTCTACCAGGTTCATTCCTAGATAATGCACTCAAAGGGCACTAAGCATAGAGTGTGAAAACTGAGTTTCCTTGAGAGCTGCTTGGAAGCCTGATGGTGTGTGAAGTTAGTGAGCCAAATGGAGTTGTTCTCCCACAAGAACCACTCGGCTGATCCTTCTTCAATATGCCCTTCACCAACATGCAGTGTTTCCTTGATTGAATTAGCTCTCACACCAATATTTGCGTCTAGAGCCTTTGCATTGAGGGCTATCTGAAAACGGCTGTGGCGCTGAAGTTGCCTGTGAATGTGGAGTTGGTGGCATGTGAAACCCGCATGTGGAGCATTCATTTGTGTGGGATGCTCTACCAGGTTCATTCCTAGATAATGCACTCAAAGGGCACTAAACATAGAGTGTGAAAACTGAGTTTCCTTGAGAGCTGCTTGGAAGCCTGATGGTGTGTGAAGTTAGTGAGCCAAATGGAGTTGTTCTCCCACAAGAACCACTCGGCTGATCCTTCTTCAATATGCCCTTCACCAACATGCAGTGTTTCCTTGATTTAATTAGCTCTCACACCAATATTTGCGTCTAGAGCCTTTGCATTGAGGGCTATCTGAAAACGGCTGTGGCGCTGAAGTTGCCTGTGAATGTGGAGTTGGTGGCATGTGAAACCCGCATGTGGAGCATTCGTTTGTGTGGGATGATCTACCAGGTTCATTCCTTGATAATGCACTCAAAGACCACTAAGCATAGAGTGTGAAAACTGAGTTTCCTTGAGAGCTGCTTGGAAGCCTGATGGTGTGTGAAGTTAGTGAGCCAAATGGAGTTGTTCTCCCACAAGAACCACTCGGCTGATCCTTCTTCAATATGCCCTTCACCAACATGCAGTGTTTCCTTGATTGAATTAGCTCTCACACTAATATTTGCGTCTAGAGCCTTTGCATTGAGGGCTATCTGAAAACGGCTGTGGCGCTGAAGTTGCCTGTGAATGTGGAGTTGGTGGCATGTGAAACCCGCATGTGGAGCATTCGTTTGTGTGGGATGCTCTACCAGGTTCATTCCTAGATAATGCACTCAAAGGGCACTAAACAGAAAAGTGTGAAAACTGAGTTTCCTTGAGAGCTGCTTGGAAGCCTGATGGTGTGTGAAGTTAGGGAGCCAAATGGAGTTGTTCTCCCACAAGAACCACTCGGCTGATCCTTCTTCAATATGCCCTTCACCAACATGCAGTGTTTCCTTGATTGAATTAGCTCTCACACCAATATTTGCGTCTAGAGCCTTTGCATTGAGGGCTATCTGAAAACGGCTGTGGCGCTGAAGTTGCCTGTGAATGTGGAGTTGGTGGCATGTGAAACCCGCATGTGGAGCATTCGTTTGTGTGGGATGCTCTACCAGGTTCATTTCAGTCCTAGCCATACAAAGGGCACTAAGCATAGAGTGTGAAAACTGAGTTTCCTTGAGAGTTGCTTGGAAGCCTGATGGTGTGTGAAGTTAGTGAGCCAAATGGAGTTGTTCTCCCACAAGAACCACTCGGCTGATCCTTCTTCAATATGCCCTTCACCAACATGCAGTGTTTCCTTGATTGAATTAGCTCTCACACCAATATTTGCGTCTAGAGCCTTTGCATTGAGGGCTATCTGAAAACAGCTGTGGCGCTGAAGTTGCCTGTGAATGTGGAGTTGGTGGCATGTGAAACCCGCATGTGGAGCATTCGTTTGTGTGGGATGCTCTACCAGGTTCATTCCTAGATAATGCACTCAAAGGGCACTAAGCATAGAGTGTGAAAACTGAGTTTCCTTGAGAGCTGCTTGGAAGCCTGATGGTGTGTGAAGTTAGTGAGCCAAATGGAGTTGTTCTCCCACAAGAACCACTCGGCTGATCCTTCTTCAATATGCCCTTCAGCAACATGCAGTGTTTCCTTGATTGAATTAGCTCTCACACCAATATTTGCGTCTAGAGCCTTTGCATTGAGGGCTATCTGAAAACGGCTGTGGCGCTGAAGTTGCCTGTGAATGTGGAGTTGGTGGCATGTGAAACCCGCATGTGGAGCATTCATTTGTGTGGGATGCTCTACCAGGTTCATTCCTAGATAATGCACTCAAAGGGCACTAAACATAGAGTGTGAAAACTGAGTTTCCTTGAGAGCTGCTTGGAAGCCTGATGGTGTGTGAAGTTAGTGAGCCAAATGGAGTTGTTCTCCCACAAGAACCACTCGGCTGATCCTTCTTCAATATGCCCTTCACCAACATGCAGTGTTTCCTTGATTGAATTAGCTCTCACACCAATATTTGCGTCTAGAGCCTTTGCATTGAGGGCTATCTGAAAACGGCTGTGGCGCTGAAGTTGCCTGTGAATGTGGAGTTGGTGGCATGTGAAACCCGCATGTGGAACATTCGTTTGTGTGGGATGCTCTACCAGGTTCATTTCAGTCCTAGCCATACAAAGGGCACTAAGCATAGAGTGTGAAAACTGAGTTTCCTTGAGAGCTGCTTGGAAGCCTGATGGTGTGTGAAGTTAGGGAGCCAAATGGAGTTGTTCTCCCACAAGAACCACTCGGCTGATCCTTCTTCAATATGCCCTTCACCAACATGCAGTGTTTCCTTGATTGAATTAGCTCTCACACCAATATTTGCGTCTAGAGCCTTTGCATTGAGGACTATCTGAAAACGGCTGTGGCGCTGAAGTTGCCTGTGAATGTGGAGTTGGTGGCATGTGAAACCCGCATGTGGAGCATTCGTTTGTGTGGGATGCTCTACCAGGTTCATTCCTAGATAATGCACTCAAAGGGCACTAAGCATAGAGTGTGAAAACTGAGTTTCCTTGAGAGCTGCTTGGAAGCCTGATGGTGTGTGAAGTTAGTGAGCCAAATGGAGTTGTTCTCCCACAAGAACCACTCGGCTGATCCTTCTTCAATATGCCCTTCACCAACATGCAGTGTTTCCTTGATTGAATTAGCTCTCACACCAATATTTGCGTCTAGAGCCTTTGCATTGAGGGCTATCTGAAAACGGCTGTGGCGCTGAAGTTGCCTGTGAATGTGGAGTTGGTGGCATGTGAAACCCGCATGTGGAGCATTCGTTTGTGTGGGATGCTCTACCAGGTTCATTTCAGTCCTAGCCATACAAAGGGCACTAAGCATAGAGTGTGAAAACTGAGTTTCCTTGAGAGCTGCTTGGAAGCCTGATGGTGTGTGAAGTTAGTGAGCCAAATGGAGTTGTTCTCCCACAAGAACCACTCGGCTGATCCTTCTTCAATATGCCCTTCACCAACATGCAGTGTTTCCTTGATTGAATTAGCTCTCACACCAATATTTGCGTCTAGAGCCTTTGCATTGAGGGCTATCTGAAAACGGCTGTGGCGCTGAAGTTGCCTGTGAATGTGGAGTTGGTGGCATGTGAAACCCGCATGTGGAGCATTCGTTTGTGTGGGATGATCTACCAGGTTCATTCCTAGATAATGCACTCAAAGACCACTAAGCATAGAGTGTGAAAACTGAGTTTCCTTGAGAGCTGCTTGGAAGCCTGATGGTGTGTGAAGTTAGTGAGCCAAATGGAGTTGTTCTCCCACAAGAACCACTCGGCTATGATCCTTCTTCAATATGCCCTTCACCAACATGCAGTGTTTCCTTGATTGAATTAGCTCTCACACCAATATTTGCGTCTAGAGCCTTTGCATTGAGGGCTATCTGAAAACGGCTGAGGCGCTGAAGTTGCCTGTGAATGTGGAGTTGGTGGCATGTGAAACCCGCATGTGGAGCATTCGTTTGTGTGGGATGCTCTACCAGGTTCATTCCTAGATAATGCACTCAAAGGGCACTAAACAGAAAAGTGTGAAAACTGAGTTTCCTTGAGAGCTGCTTGGAAGCCTGATGGTGTGTGAAGTTAGTGAGCCAAATGGAGTTGTTCTCCCACAAGAACCACTCGGCTGATCCTTCTTCAATATGCCCTTCAGCAACATGCAGTGTTTCCTTGATTGAATTAGCTCTCACACCAATATTTGCGTCCAGAGCCTTTGCATTGAGGGCTATCTGAAAACGGCTGTGGCGCTGAAGTTGCCTGTGAATGTGGAGTTGGTGGCATGTGAAACCCGCATGTGGAGCATTCGTTTGTGTGGGATGCTCTACCAGGTTCATTTCAGTCCTAGCCATACAAAGGGCACTAAGCATAGAGTGTGAAAACTGAGTTTCCTTGAGAGTTGCTTGGAAGCCTGATGGTGTGTGAAGTTAGTGAGCCAAATGGAGTTGTTCTCCCACAAGAACCACTCGGCTGATCCTTCTTCAATATGCCCTTCACCAACATGCAGTGTTTCCTTGATTGAATTAGCTCTCACACCAATATTTGCGTCTAGAGCCTTTGCATTGAGGGCTATCTGAAAACGGCTGTGGCGCTGAAGTTGCCTGTGAATGTGGAGTTGGTGGCATGTGAAACCCGCATGTGGAGCATTCGTTTGTGTGGGATGCTCTACCAGGTTCATTCCTAGATAATGCACTCAAAGGGCACTAAGCATAGAGTGTGAAAACTGAGTTTCCTTGAGAGCTGCTTGGAAGCCTGATGGTGTGTGAAGTTAGTGAGCCAAATGGAGTTGTTCTCCCACAAGAACCACTCGGCTGATCCTTCTTCAATATGCCCTTCACCAACATGCAGTGTTTCCTTGATTGAATTAGCTCTCACACCAATATTTGCGTCTAGAGCCTTTGCATTGAGGACTATCTGAAAACGGCTGTGGCGCTGAAGTTGCCTGTGAATGTGGAGTTGGTGGCATGTGAAACCCGCATGTGGAGCATTCGTTTGTGTGGGATGCTCTACCAGGTTCATTCCTAGATAATGCACTCAAAGGGCACTAAGCATAGAGTGTGAAAACTGAGTTTCCTTGAGAGCTGCTTGGAAGCCTGATGGTGTGTGAAGTTAGTGAGCCAAATGGAGTTGTTCTCCCACAAGAACCACTCGGCTGATCCTTCTTCAATATGCCCTTCACCAACATGCAGTGTTTCCTTGATTGAATTAGCTCTCACACCAATATTTGCGTCTAGAGCCTTTGCATTGAGGGCTATCTGAAAACGGCTGTGGCGCTGAAGTTGCCTGTGAATGTGGAGTTGGTGGCATGTGAAACCCGCATGTGGAGCATTCGTTTGTGTGGGATGCTCTACCAGGTTCATTTCAGTCCTAGCCATACAAAGGGCACTAAGCATAGAGTGTGAAAACTGAGTTTCCTTGAGAGCTGCTTGGAAGCCTGATGGTGTGTGAAGTTAGTGAGCCAAATGGAGTTGTTCTCCCACAAGAACCACTCGGCTGATCCTTCTTCAATATGCCCTTCACCAACATGCAGTGTTTCCTTGATTGAATTAGCTCTCACACCAATATTTGCGTCTAGAGCCTTTGCATTGAGGGCTATCTGAAAACGGCTGTGGCGCTGAAGTTGCCTGTGAATGTGGAGTTGGTGGCATGTGAAACCCGCATGTGGAGCATTCGTTTGTGTGGGATGATCTACCAGGTTCATTCCTAGATAATGCACTCAAAGACCACTAAGCATAGAGTGTGAAAACTGAGTTTCCTTGAGAGCTGCTTGGAAGCCTGATGGTGTGTGAAGTTAGTGAGCCAAATGGAGTTGTTCTCCCACAAGAACCACTCGGCTGATCCTTCTTCAATATGCCCTTCACCAACATGCAGTGTTTCCTTGATTGAATTAGCTCTCACACCAATATTTGCGTCTAGAGCCTTTGCATTGAGGGCTATCTGAAAACGGCTGTGGCGCTGAAGTTGCCTGTGAATGTGGAGTTGGTGGCATGTGAAACCCGCATGTGGAGCATTCGTTTGTGTGGGATGCTCTACCAGGTTCATTCCTAGATAATGCACTCAAAGGGCACTAAACAGAAAAGTGTGAAAACTGAGTTTCCTTGAGAGCTGCTTGGAAGCCTGATGGTGTGTGAAGTTAGTGAGCCAAATGGAGTTGTTCTCCCACAAGAACCACTCGGCTGATCCTTCTTCAATATGCCCTTCAGCAACATGCAGTGTTTCCTTGATTGAATTAGCTCTCACACCAATATTTGCGTCTAGAGCCTTTGCATTGAGGGCTATCTGAAAACGGCTGTGGCGCTGAAGTTGCCTGTGAATGTGGAGTTGGTGGCATGTGAAACCCGCATGTGGAGCATTCGTTTGTGTGGGATGCTCTACCAGGTTCATTTCAGTCCTAGCCATACAAAGGGCACTAAGCATAGAGTGTGAAAACTGAGTTTCCTTGAGAGTTGCTTGGAAGCCTGATGGTGTGTGAAGTTAGTGAGCCAAATGGAGTTGTTCTCCCACAAGAACCACTCGGCTGATCCTTCTTCAATATGCCCTTCACCAACATGCAGTGTTTCCTTGATTGAATTAGCTCTCACACCAATATTTGCGTCTAGAGCCTTTGCATTGAGGGCTATCTGAAAACGGCTGTGGCGCTGAAGTTGCCTGTGAATGTGGAGTTGGTGGCATGTGAAACCCGCATGTGGAGCATTCGTTTGTGTGGGATGCTCTACCAGGTTCATTCCTAGATAATGCACTCAAAGGGCACTAAGCATAGAGTGTGAAAACTGAGTTTCCTTGAGAGCTGCTTGGAAGCCTGATGGTGTGTGAAGTTAGTGAGCCAAATGGAGTTGTTCTCCCACAAGAACCACTCGGCTGATCCTTCTTCAATATGCCCTTCAGCAACATGCAGTGTTTCCTTGATTGAATTAGCTCTCACACCAATATTTGCGTCTAGAGCCTTTGCATTGAGGGCTATCTGAAAACGGCTGTGGCGCTGAAGTTGCCTGTGAATGTGGAGTTGGTGGCATGTGAAACCCGCATGTGGAGCATTCATTTGTGTGGGATGCTCTACCAGGTTCATTCCTAGATAATGCACTCAAAGGGCACTAAACATAGAGTGTGAAAACTGAGTTTCCTTGAGAGCTGCTTGGAAGCCTGATGGTGTGTGAAGTTAGTGAGCCAAATGGAGTTGTTCTCCCACAAGAACCACTCGGCTGATCCTTCTTCAATATGCCCTTCACCAACATGCAGTGTTTCCTTGATTGAATTAGCTCTCACACCAATATTTGCGTCTAGAGCCTTTGCATTGAGGGCTATCTGAAAACGGCTGTGGCGCTGAAGTTGCCTGTGAATGTGGAGTTGGTGGCATGTGAAACCCGCATGTGGAACATTCGTTTGTGTGGGATGCTCTACCAGGTTCATTTCAGTCCTAGCCATACAAAGGGCACTAAGCATAGAGTGTGAAAACTGAGTTTCCTTGAGAGCTGCTTGGAAGCCTGATGGTGTGTGAAGTTAGGGAGCCAAATGGAGTTGTTCTCCCACAAGAACCACTCGGCTGATCCTTCTTCAATATGCCCTTCACCAACATGCAGTGTTTCCTTGATTGAATTAGCTCTCACACCAATATTTGCGTCTAGAGCCTTTGCATTGAGGACTATCTGAAAACGGCTGTGGCGCTGAAGTTGCCTGTGAATGTGGAGTTGGTGGCATGTGAAACCCGCATGTGGAGCATTCGTTTGTGTGGGATGCTCTACCAGGTTCATTCCTAGATAATGCACTCAAAGGGCACTAAGCATAGAGTGTGAAAACTGAGTTTCCTTGAGAGCTGCTTGGAAGCCTGATGGTGTGTGAAGTTAGTGAGCCAAATGGAGTTGTTCTCCCACAAGAACCACTCGGCTGATCCTTCTTCAATATGCCCTTCACCAACATGCAGTGTTTCCTTGATTGAATTAGCTCTCACACCAATATTTGCGTCTAGAGCCTTTGCATTGAGGGCTATCTGAAAACGGCTGTGGCGCTGAAGTTGCCTGTGAATGTGGAGTTGGTGGCATGTGAAACCCGCATGTGGAGCATTCGTTTGTGTGGGATGCTCTACCAGGTTCATTTCAGTCCTTGCCATACAAAGGGCACTAAGCATAGAGTGTGAAAACTGAGTTTCCTTGAGAGCTGCTTGGAAGCCTGATGGTGTGTGAAGTTAGTGAGCCAAATGGAGTTGTTCTCCCACAAGAACCACTCGGCTGATCCTTCTTCAATATGCCCTTCACCAACATGCAGTGTTTCCTTGATTGAATTAGCTCTCACACCAATATTTGCGTCTAGAGCCTTTGCATTGAGGGCTATCTGAAAACGGCTGTGGCGCTGAAGTTGCCTGTGAATGTGGAGTTGGTGGCATGTGAAACCCGCATGTGGAGCATTCGTTTGTGTGGGATGATCTACCAGGTTCATTCCTAGATAATGCACTCAAAGACCACTAAGCATAGAGTGTGAAAACTGAGTTTCCTTGAGAGCTGCTTGGAAGCCTGATGGTGTGTGAAGTTAGTGAGCCAAATGGAGTTGTTCTCCCACAAGAACCACTCGGCTGATCCTTCTTCAATATGCCCTTCAGCAACATGCAGTGTTTCCTTGATTGAATTAGCTCTCACACCAATATTTGCGTCTAGAGCCTTTGCATTGAGGGCTATCTGAAAACGGCTGTGGCGCTGAAGTTGCCTGTGAATGTGGAGTTGGTGGCATGTGAAACCCGCATGTGGAGCATTCGTTTGTGTGGGATGCTCTACCAGGTTCATTCCTAGATAATGCACTCAAAGGGCACTAAACAGAAAAGTGTGAAAACTGAGTTTCCTTGAGAGCTGCTTGGAAGCCTGATGGTGTGTGAAGTTAGGGAGCCAAATGGAGTTGTTCTCCCACAAGAACCACTCGGCTGATCCTTCTTCAATATGCCCTTCACCAACATGCAGTGTTTCCTTGATTGAATTAGCTCTCACACCAATATTTGCGTCTAGAGCCTTTGCATTGAGGGCTATCTGAAAACGGCTGTGGCGCTGAAGTTGCCTGTGAATGTGGAGTTGGTGGCATGTGAAACCCGCATGTGGAGCATTCGTTTGTGTGGGATGCTCTACCAGGTTCATTTCACTCCTAGCCATACAAAGGGCACTAAGCATAGAGTGTGAAAACTGAGTTTCCTTGAGAGTTGCTTGGAAGCCTGATGGTGTGTGAAGTTAGTGAGCCAAATGGAGTTGTTCTCCCACAAGAACCACTCGGCTGATCCTTCTTCAATATGCCCTTCACCAACATGCAGTGTTTCCTTGATTGAATTAGCTCTCACACCAATATTTGCGTCTAGAGCCTTTGCATTGAGGGCTATCTGAAAACGGCTGTGGCGCTGAAGTTGCCTGTGAATGTGGAGTTGGTGGCATGTGAAACCCGCATGTGGAGCATTCGTTTGTGTGGGATGCTCTACCAGGTTCATTTCAGTCCTAGCCATACAAAGGGCACTAAGCATAGAGTGTGAAAACTGAGTTTCCTTGAGAGCTGCTTGGAAGCCTGATGGTGTGTGAAGTTAGTGAGCCAAATGGAGTTGTTCTCCCACAAGAACCACTCGGCTGATCCTTCTTCAATATGCCCTTCAGCAACATGCAGTGTTTCCTTGATTGAATTAGCTCTCACACCAATATTTGCGTCTAGAGCCTTTGCATTGAGGGCTATCTGAAAACGGCTGTGGCGCTGAAGTTGCCTGTGAATGTGGAGTTGGTGGCATGTGAAACCCGCATGTGGAGCATTCATTTGTGTGGGATGCTCTACCAGGTTCATTCCTAGATAATGCACTCAAAGGGCACTAAACATAGAGTGTGAAAACTGAGTTTCCTTGAGAGCTGCTTGGAAGCCTGATGGTGTGTGAAGTTAGTGAGCCAAATGGAGTTGTTCTCCCACAAGAACCACTCGGCTGATCCTTCTTCAATATGCCCTTCACCAACATGCAGTGTTTCCTTGATTGAATTAGCTCTCACACCAATATTTGCGTCTAGAGCCTTTGCATTGAGGGCTATCTGAAAACGGCTGTGGCGCTGAAGTTGCCTGTGAATGTGGAGTTGGTGGCATGTGAAACCCGCATGTGGAACATTCGTTTGTGTGGGATGCTCTACCAGGTTCATTTCAGTCCTAGCCATACAAAGGGCACTAAGCATAGAGTGTGAAAACTGAGTTTCCTTGAGAGCTGCTTGGAAGCCTGATGGTGTGTGAAGTTAGGGAGCCAAATGGAGTTGTTCTCCCACAAGAACCACTCGGCTGATCCTTCTTCAATATGCCCTTCACCAACATGCAGTGTTTCCTTGATTGAATTAGCTCTCACACCAATATTTGCGTCTAGAGCCTTTGCATTGAGGACTATCTGAAAACGGCTGTGGCGCTGAAGTTGCCTGTGAATGTGGAGTTGGTGGCATGTGAAACCCGCATGTGGAGCATTCGTTTGTGTGGGATGCTCTACCAGGTTCATTTCAGTCCTAGCCATACAAAGGGCACTAAGCATAGAGTGTGAAAACTGAGTTTCCTTGAGAGCTGCTTGGAAGCCTGATGGTGTGTGAAGTTAGTGAGCCAAATGGAGTTGTTCTCCCACAAGAACCACTCGGCTGATCCTTCTTCAATATGCCCTTCACCAACATGCAGTGTTTCCTTGATTGAATTAGCTCTCACACCAATATTTGCGTCTAGAGCCTTTGCATTGAGGGCTATCTGAAAACGGCTGTGGCGCTGAAGTTGCCTGTGAATGTGGAGTTGGTGGCATGTGAAACCCGCATGTGGAGCATTCGTTTGTGTGGGATGCTCTACCAGGTTCATTTCAGTCCTAGCCATACAAAGGGCACTAAGCATAGAGTGTGAAAACTGAGTTTCCTTGAGAGTTGCTTGGAAGCCTGATGGTGTGTGAAGTTAGTGAGCCAAATGGAGTTGTTCTCCCACAAGAACCACTCGGCTGATCCTTCTTCAATATGCCCTTCACCAACATGCAGTGTTTCCTTGATTGAATTAGCTCTCACACCAATATTTGCGTCTAGAGCCTTTGCATTGAGGGCTATCTGAAAACGGCTGTGGCGCTGAAGTTGCCTGTGAATGTGGAGTTGGTGGCATGTGAAACCCGCATGTGGAGCATTCGTTTGTGTGGGATGCTCTACCAGGTTCATTCCTAGATAATGCACTCAAAGGGCACTAAGCATAGAGTGTGAAAACTGAGTTTCCTTGAGAGCTGCTTGGAAGCCTGATGGTGTGTGAAGTTAGTGAGCCAAATGGAGTTGTTCTCCCACAAGAACCACTCGGCTGATCCTTCTTCAATATGCCCTTCAGCAACATGCAGTGTTTCCTTGATTGAATTAGCTCTCACACCAATATTTGCGTCTAGAGCCTTTGCATTGAGGGCTATCTGAAAACGGCTGTGGCGCTGAAGTTGCCTGTGAATGTGGAGTTGGTGGCATGTGAAACCCGCATGTGGAGCATTCATTTGTGTGGGATGCTCTACCAGGTTCATTCCTAGATAATGCACTCAAAGGGCACTAAACATAGAGTGTGAAAACTGAGTTTCCTTGAGAGCTGCTTGGAAGCCTGATGGTGTGTGAAGTTAGTGAGCCAAATGGAGTTGTTCTCCCACAAGAACCACTCGGCTGATCCTTCTTCAATATGCCCTTCACCAACATGCAGTGTTTCCTTGATTGAATTAGCTCTCACACCAATATTTGCGTCTAGAGCCTTTGCATTGAGGGCTATCTGAAAACGGCTGTGGCGCTGAAGTTGCCTGTGAATGTGGAGTTGGTGGCATGTGAAACCCGCATGTGGAACATTCGTTTGTGTGGGATGCTCTACCAGGTTCATTTCAGTCCTAGCCATACAAAGGGCACTAAGCATAGAGTGTGAAAACTGAGTTTCCTTGAGAGCTGCTTGGAAGCCTGATGGTGTGTGAAGTTAGGGAGCCAAATGGAGTTGTTCTCCCACAAGAACCACTCGGCTGATCCTTCTTCAATATGCCCTTCACCAACATGCAGTGTTTCCTTGATTGAATTAGCTCTCACACCAATATTTGCGTCTAGAGCCTTTGCATTGAGGACTATCTGAAAACGGCTGTGGCGCTGAAGTTGCCTGTGAATGTGGAGTTGGTGGCATGTGAAACCCGCATGTGGAGCATTCGTTTGTGTGGGATGCTCTACCAGGTTCATTCCTAGATAATGCACTCAAAGGGCACTAAGCATAGAGTGTGAAAACTGAGTTTCCTTGAGAGCTGCTTGGAAGCCTGATGGTGTGTGAAGTTAGTGAGCCAAATGGAGTTGTTCTCCCACAAGAACCACTCGGCTGATCCTTCTTCAATATGCCCTTCACCAACATGCAGTGTTTCCTTGATTGAATTAGCTCTCACACCAATATTTGCGTCTAGAGCCTTTGCATTGAGGGCTATCTGAAAACGGCTGTGGCGCTGAAGTTGCCTGTGAATGTGGAGTTGGTGGCATGTGAAACCCGCATGTGGAGCATTCGTTTGTGTGGGATGCTCTACCAGGTTCATTTCAGTCCTAGCCATACAAAGGGCACTAAGCATAGAGTGTGAAAACTGAGTTTCCTTGAGAGCTGCTTGGAAGCCTGATGGTGTGTGAAGTTAGTGAGCCAAATGGAGTTGTTCTCCCACAAGAACCACTCGGCTGATCCTTCTTCAATATGCCCTTCACCAACATGCAGTGTTTCCTTGATTGAATTAGCTCTCACACCAATATTTGCGTCTAGAGCCTTTGCATTGAGGGCTATCTGAAAACGGCTGTGGCGCTGAAGTTGCCTGTGAATGTGGAGTTGGTGGCATGTGAAACCCGCATGTGGAGCATTCGTTTGTGTGGGATGCTCTACCAGGTTCATTTCAGTCCTAGCCATACAAAGGGCACTAAGCATAGAGTGTGAAAACTGAGTTTCCTTGAGAGTTGCTTGGAAGCCTGATGGTGTGTGAAGTTAGTGAGCCAAATGGAGTTGTTCTCCCACAAGAACCACTCGGCTGATCCTTCTTCAATATGCCCTTCACCAACATGCAGTGTTTCCTTGATTGAATTAGCTCTCACACCAATATTTGCGTCTAGAGCCTTTGCATTGAGGGCTATCTGAAAACGGCTGTGGCGCTGAAGTTGCCTGTGAATGTGGAGTTGGTGGCATGTGAAACCCGCATGTGGAGCATTCGTTTGTGTGGGATGCTCTACCAGGTTCATTTCAGTCCTAGCCATACAAAGGGCACTAAGCATAGAGTGTGAAAACTGAGTTTCCTTGAGAGCTGCTTGGAAGCCTGATGGTGTGTGAAGTTAGTGAGCCAAATGGAGTTGTTCTCCCACAAGAACCACTCGGCTGATCCTTCTTCAATATGCCCTTCACCAACATGCAGTGTTTCCTTGATTGAATTAGCTCTCACACCAATATTTGCGTCTAGAGCCTTTGCATTGAGGGCTATCTGAAAACGGCTGTGGCGCTGAAGTTGCCTGTGAATGTGGAGTTGGTGGCATGTGAAACCCGCATGTGGAGCATTCGTTTGTGTGGGATGCTCTACCAGGTTCATTTCAGTCCTAGCCATACAAAGGGCACTAAGCATAGAATGTGAAAACTGAGTTTCCTTGAGAGCTGCTTGGAAGCCTGATGGTGTGTGAAGTTAGTGAGCCAAATGGAGTTGTTCTCCCACAAGAACCACTCGGCTGATCCTTCTTCAATATGCCCTTCACCAACATGCAGTGTTTCCTTGATTGAATTAGCTCTCACACCAATATTTGCGTCTAGAGCCTTTGCATTGAGGGCTATCTGAAAACGGCTGTGGCGCTGAAGTTGCCTGTGAATGTGGAGTTGGTGGCATGTGAAACCCGCATGTGGAGCATTCGTTTGTGTGGGATGCTCTACCAGGTTCATTTCAGTCCTAGCCATACAAAGGGCACTAAGCATAGAGTGTGAAAACTGAGTTTCCTTGAGAGCTGCTTGGAAGCCTGATGGTGTGTGAAGTTAGTGAGCCAAATGGAGTTGTTCTCCCACAAGAACCACTCGGCTGATCCTTCTTCAATATGCCCTTCACCAACATGCAGTGTTTCCTTGATTGAATTAGCTCTCACACCAATATTTGCGTCTAGAGCCTTTGCATTGAGGACTATCTGAAAACGGCTGTGGCGCTGAAGTTGCCTGTGAATGTGGAGTTGGTGGCATGTGAAACCCGCATGTGGAGCATTCGTTTGTGTGGGATGCTCTACCAGGTTCATTCCTAGATAATGCACTCAAAGGGCACTAAACATAGAGTGTGAAAACTGAGTTTCCTTGAGAGCTGCTTGGAAGCCTGATGGTGTGTGAAGTTAGTGAGCCAAATGGAGTTGTTCTCCCACAAGAACCACTCGGCTGATCCTTCTTCAATATGCCCTTCACCAACATGCAGTGTTTCCTTGATTGAATTAGCTCTCACACCAATATTTGCGTCTAGAGCCTTTGCATTGAGGGCTATCTGAAAACGGCTGTGGCGCTGAAGTTGCCTGTGAATGTGGAGTTGGTGGCATGTGAAACCCGCATGTGGAGCATTCGTTTGTGTGGGATGCTCTACCAGGTTCATTCCTAGATAATGCACTCAAAGGGCACTAAACATAGAGTGTGAAAACTGAGTTTCCTTGAGAGCTGCTTGGAAGCCTGATGTTGTGTGAAGTTAGTGAGCCAAATGGAGTTGTTCTCCCACAAGAACCACTCGGCTGATCCTTCTTCAATATGCCCTTCACCAACATGCAGTGTTTCCTTGATTGAATTAGCTCTCACACCAATATTTGCGTCTAGAGCCTTTGCATTGAGGGCTATCTGAAAACGGCTGTGGCGCTGAAGTTGCCTGTGAATGTGGAGTTGGTGGCATGTGAAACCCGCATGTGGAGCATTCGTTTGTGTGGGATGCTCTACCAGGTTCATTTCACTCCTAGCCATACAAAGGGCACTAAGCATAGAGTGTGAAAACTGAGTTTCCTTGAGAGCTGCTTGGAAGCCTGATGGTGTGTGAAGTTAGTGAGCCAAATGGAGTTGTTCTCCCACAAGAACCACTCGGCTGATCCTTCTTCAATATGCCCTTCACCAACATGCAGTGTTTCCTTGATTGAATTAGCTCTCACACCAATATTTGCGTCTAGAGCCTTTGCATTGAGGGCTATCTGAAAACGGCTGTGGCGCTGAAGTTGCCTGTGAATGTGGAGTTGGTGGCATGTGAAACCCGCATGTGGAGCATTCGTTTGTGTGGGATGCTCTACCAGGTTCATTTCAGTCCTAGCCATACAAAGGGCACTAAGCATAGAGTGTGAAAACTGAGTTTCCTTGAGAGCTGCTTGGAAGCCTGATGGTGTGTGAAGTTAGTGAGCCAAATGGAGTTGTTCTCCCACAAGAACCACTCAGCTGATCCTTCTTCAATATGCCCTTCACCAACATGCAGTGTTTGCTTGATTGAATTAGCTCTCACACCAATATTTGCGTCTAGAGCCTTTGCATTGAGGGCTATCTGAAAACGGCTGTGACGCTGAAGTTGCCTGTGAATGTGGAGTTGGTGGCATGTGAAACCCGCATGTGGAGCATTCGTTTGTGTGGGATGCTCTACCAGGTTCATTCCTAGATAATGCACTCAAAGGGCACTAAGCATAGAGTGTGAAAACTGAGTTTCCTTGAGAGCTGCTTGGAAGCCTGATGGTGTGTGAAGTTAGTGAGCCAAATGGAGTTGTTCTCCCACAAGAACCACTCGGCTGATCCTTCTTCAATATGCCCTTCACCAACATGCAGTGTTTCCTTGATTGAATTAGCTCTCACACCAATATTTGCGTCTAGAGCCTTTGCATTGAGGGCTATCTGAAAACGGCTGTGGCGCTGAAGTTGCCTGTGAATGTGGAGTTGGTGGCATGTGAAACCCGCATGTGGAGCATTCGTTTGTGTGGGATGCTCTACCAGGTTCATTTCAGTCCTAGCCATACAAAGGGCACTAAGCATAGAGTGTGAAAACTGAGTTTCCTTGAGAGCTGCTTGGAAGCCTGATGGTGTGTGAAGTTAGTGAGCCAAATGGAGTTGTTCTCCCACAAGAACCACTCGGCTGATCCTTCTTCAATATGCCCTTCACCAACATGCAGTGTTTCCTTGATTGAATTAGCTCTCACACCAATATTTGCGTCTAGAGCCTTTGCATTGAGGGCTATCTGAAAACGGCTGTGGCGCTGAAGTTGCCTGTGAATGTGGAGTTGGTGGCATGTGAAACCCGCATGTGGAGCATTCGTTTGTGTGGGATGCTCTACCAGGTTCATTTCAGTCCTAGCCATACAAAGGGCACTAAGCATAGAGTGTGAAAACTGAGTTTCCTTGAGAGCTGCTTGGAAGCCTGATGGTGTGTGAAGTTAGTGAGCCAAATGGAGTTGTTCTCCCACAAGAACCACTCGGCTGATCCTTCTTCAATATGCCCTTCACCAACATGCAGTGTTTGCTTGATTGAATTAGCTCTCACACCAATATTTGCGTCTAGAGCCTTTGCATTGAGGGCTATCTGAAAACGGCTGTGGCGCTGAAGTTGCCTGTGAATGTGGAGTTGGTGGCATGTGAAACCCGCATGTGGAGCATTCGTTTGTGTGGGATGCTCTACCAGGTTCATTCCTAGATAATGCCCTCAAAGGGCACTAAGCATAGAGTGTGAAAACTGAGTTTCCTTGAGAGCTGCTTGGAAGCCTGATGGTGTGTGAAGTTAGTGAGCCAAATGGAGTTGTTCTCCCACAAGAACCACTCGGCTGATCCTTCTTCAATATGCCCTTCACCAACATGCAGTGTTTCCTTGATTGAATTAGCTCTCACACCAATATTTGCGTCTAGAGCCTTTGCATTGAGGGCTATCTGAAAACGGCTGTGGCGCTGAAGTTGCCTGTGAATGTGGAGTTGGTGGCATGTGAAACCCGCATGTGGAGCATTCGTTTGTGTGGGATGCTCTACCAGGTTCATTTCAGTCCTAGCCATACAAAGGGCACTAAGCATAGAGTGTGAAAACTGAGTTTCCTTGAGAGCTGCTTGGAAGCCTGATGGTGTGTGAAGTTAGTGAGCCAAATGGAGTTGTTCTCCCACAAGAACCACTCGGCTGATCCTTCTTCAATATGCCCTTCACCAACATGCAGTGTTTCCTTGATTGAATTAGCTCTCACACCAATATTTGCGTCTAGAGCCTTTGCATTGAGGGCTATCTGAAAACGGCTGTGGCGCTGAAGTTGCCTGTGAATGTGGAGTTGGTGGCATGTGAAACCCGCATGTGGAGCATTCGTTTGTGTGGGATGCTCTACCAGGTTCATTCCTAGATAATGCACTCAAAGGGCACTAAACATAGAGTGTGAAAACTGAGTTTCCTTGAGAGCTGCTTGGAAGCCTGATGGTGTGTGAAGTTAGTGAGCCAAATGGAGTTGTTCTCCCACAAGAACCACTCGGCTGATCCTTCTTCAATATGCCCTTCACCAACATGCAGTGTTTCCTTGATTGAATTAGCTCTCACACCAATATTTGCGTCTAGAGCCTTTGCATTGAGGGCTATCTGAAAACGGCTGTGGCGCTGAAGTTGCCTGTGAATGTGGAGTTGGTGGCATGTGAAACCCGCATGTGGAGCATTCGTTTGTGTGGGATGCTCTACCAGGTTCATTTCAGTCCTAGCCATACAAAGGGCACTAAGCATAGAGTGTGAAAACTGAGTTTCCTTGAGAGCTGCTTGGAAGCCTGATGGTGTGTGAAGTTAGTGAGCCAAATGGAGTTGTTCTCCCACAAGAACCACTCGGCTGATCCTTCTTCAATATGCCCTTCACCAACATGCAGTGTTTCCTTGATTGAATTAGCTCTCACACCAATATTTGCGTCTAGAGCCTTTGCATTGAGGGCTATCTGAAAACGGCTGTGGCGCTGAAGTTGCCTGTGAATGTGGAGTTGGTGGCATGTGAAACCCGCATGTGGAGCATTCGTTTGTGTGGGATGCTCTACCAGGTTCATTTCAGTCCTAGCCATACAAAGGGCACTAAGCATAGAGTGTGAAAACTGAGTTTCCTTGAGAGCTGCTTGGAAGCCTGATGGTGTGTGAAGTTAGTGAGCCAAATGGAGTTGTTCTCCCACAAGAACCACTCGGCTGATCCTTCTTCAATATGCCCTTCACCAACATGCAGTGTTTCCTTGATTGAATTAGCTCTCACACCAATATTTGCGTCTAGAGCCTTTGCATTGAGGGCTATCTGAAAACGGCTGTGGCGCTGAAGTTGCCTGTGAATGTGGAGTTGGTGGCATGTGAAACCCGCATGTGGAGCATTCGTTTGTGTGGGATGCTCTACCAGGTTCATTCCTAGATAATGCCCTCAAAGGGCACTAAGCATAGAGTGTGAAAACTGAGTTTCCTTGAGAGCTGCTTGGAAGCCTGATGGTGTGTGAAGTTAGTGAGCCAAATGGAGTTGTTCTCCCACAAGAACCACTCGGCTGATCCTTCTTCAATATGCCCTTCACCAACATGCAGTGTTTCCTTGATTGAATTAGCTCTCACACCAATATTTGCGTCTAGAGCCTTTGCATTGAGGGCTATCTGAAAACGGCTGTGGCGCTGAAGTTGCCTGTGAATGTGGAGTTGGTGGCATGTGAAACCCGCATGTGGAGCATTCGTTTGTGTGGGATGCTCTACCAGGTTCATTTCAGTCCTAGCCATACAAAGGGCACTAAGCATAGAGTGTGAAAACTGAGTTTCCTTGAGAGCTGCTTGGAAGCCTGATGGTGTGTGAAGTTAGTGAGCCAAATGGAGTTGTTCTCCCACAAGAACCACTCGGCTGATCCTTCTTCAATATGCCCTTCACCAACATGCAGTGTTTCCTTGATTGAATTAGCTCTCACACCAATATTTGCGTCTAGAGCCTTTGCATTGAGGGCTATCTGAAAACGGCTGTGGCGCTGAAGTTGCCTGTGAATGTGGAGTTGGTGGCATGTGAAACCCGCATGTGGAGCATTCGTTTGTGTGGGATGCTCTACCAGGTTCATTTCAGTCCTAGCCATACAAAGGGCACTAAGCATAGAGTGTGAAAACTGAGTTTCCTTGAGAGCTGCTTGGAAGCCTGATGGTGTGTGAAGTTAGTGAGCCAAATGGAGTTGTTCTCCCACAAGAACCACTCGGCTGATCCTTCTTCAATATGCCCTTCACCAACATGCAGTGTTTCCTTGATTGAATTAGCTCTCACACCAATATTTGCGTCTAGAGCCTTTGCATTGAGGGCTATCTGAAAACGGCTGTGGCGCTGAAGTTGCCTGTGAATGTGGAGTTGGTGGCATGTGAAACCCGCATGTGGAGCATTCGTTTGTGTGGGATGCTCTACCAGGTTCATTCCTAGATAATGCACTCAAAGGGCACTAAACATAGAGTGTGAAAACTGAGTTTCCTTGAGAGCTGCTTGGAAGCCTGATGGTGTGTGAAGTTAGTGAGCCAAATGGAGTTGTTCTCCCACAAGAACCACTCGGCTGATCCTTCTTCAATATGCCCTTCACCAACATGCAGTGTTTCCTTGATTGAATTAGCTCTCACACCAATATTTGCGTCTAGAGCCTTTGCATTGAGGGCTATCTGAAAACGGCTGTGGCGCTGAAGTTGCCTGTGAATGTGGAGTTGGTGGCATGTGAAACCCGCATGTGGAGCATTCGTTTGTGTGGGATGCTCTACCAGGTTCATTTCAGTCCTAGCCATACAAAGGGCACTAAGCATAGAGTGTGAAAACTGAGTTTCCTTGAGAGCTGCTTGGAAGCCTGATGGTGTGTGAAGTTAGTGAGCCAAATGGAGTTGTTCTCCCACAAGAACCACTCGGCTGATCCTTCTTCAATATGCCCTTCACCAACATGCAGTGTTTCCTTGATTGAATTAGCTCTCACACCAATATTTGCGTCTAGAGCCTTTGCATTGAGGGCTATCTGAAAACGGCTGTGGCGCTGAAGTTGCCTGTGAATGTGGAGTTGGTGGCATGTGAAACCCGCATGTGGAGCATTCGTTTGTGTGGGATGCTCTACCAGGTTCATTTCAGTCCTAGCCATACAAAGGGCACTAAGCATAGAGTGTGAAAACTGAGTTTCCTTGAGAGCTGCTTGGAAGCCTGATGGTGTGTGAAGTTAGTGAGCCAAATGGAGTTGTTCTCCCACAAGAACCACTCGGCTGATCCTTCTTCAATATGCCCTTCACCAACATGCAGTGTTTCCTTGATTGAATTAGCTCTCACACCAATATTTGCATCTAGAGCCTTTGCATTGAGGGCTATCTGAAAACGGCTGTGGCGCTGAAGTTGCCTGTGAATGTGGAGTTGGTGGCATGTGAAACCCGCATGTGGAGCATTCGTTTGTGTGGGATGCTCTACCAGGTTCATTCCTAGATAATGCACTCAAAGGGCACTAAACATAGAGTGTGAAAACTGAGTTTCCTTGAGAGCTGCTTGGAAGCCTGATGGTGTGTGAAGTTAGGGAGCCAAATGGAGTTGTTCTCCCACAAGAACCACTCGGCTGATCCTTCTTCAATATGCCCTTCACCAACATGCAGTGTTTCCTTGATTGAATTAGCTCTCACACCAATATTTGCGTCTAGAGCCTTTGCATTGAGGGCTATCTGAAAACGGCTGTGGCGCTGAAGTTGCCTGTGAATGTGGAGTTGGTGGCATGTGAAACCCGCATGTGGAGCATTCATTTGTGTGGGATGCTCTACCAGGTTCATTTCAGTCCTAGCCATACAAAGGGCACTAAGCATAGAGTGTGAAAACTGAGTTTCCTTGAGAGCTGCTTGGAAGCCTGATGGTGTGTGAAGTTAGTGAGCCAAATGGAGTTGTTCTCCCACAAGAACCACTCGGCTGATCCTTCTTCAATATGCCCTTCACCAACATGCAGTGTTTCCTTGATTGAATTAGCTCTCACACCAATATTTGCGTCTAGAGCCTTTGCATTGAGGGCTATCTGAAAACGGCTGTGGCGCTGAAGTTGCCTGTGAATGTGGAGTTGGTGGCATGTGAAACCCGCATGTGGAGCATTCGTTTGTGTGGGATGCTCTACCAGGTTCATTTCAGTCCTAGCCATACAAAGGGCACTAAGCATAGAGTGTGAAAACTGAGTTTCCTTGAGAGCTGCTTGGAAGCCTGATGGTGTGTGAAGTTAGTGAGCCAAATGGAGTTGTTCTCCCACAAGAACCACTCGGCTGATCCTTCTTCAATATGCCCTTCACCAACATGCAGTGTTTCCTTGATTGAATTAGCTCTCACACCAATATTTGCGTCTAGAGCCTTTGCATTGAGGGCTATCTGAAAACGGCTGTGGCGCTGAAGTTGCCTGTGAATGTGGAGTTGGTGGCATGTGAAACCCGCATGTGGAGCATTCGTTTGTGTGGGATGCTCTACCAGGTTCATTCCTAGATAATGCACTCAAAGGGCACTAAGCATAGAGTGTGAAAACTGAGTTTCCTTGAGAGCTGCTTGGAAGCCTGATGGTGTGTGAAGTTAGTGAGCCAAATGGAGTTGTTCTCCCACAAGAACCACTCGGCTGATCCTTCTTCAATATGCCCTTCACCAACATGCAGTGTTTCCTTGATTGAATTAGCTCTCACACCAATATTTGCGTCTAGAGCCTTTGCATTGAGGGCTATCTGAAAACGGCTGTGGCGCTGAAGTTGCCTGTGAATGTGGAGTTGGTGGCATGTGAAACCCGCATGTGGAGCATTCGTTTGTGTGGGATGCTCTACCAGGTTCATTTCAAGATAATGCACTCAAAGGGCACTAAACATAGAGTGTGAAAACTGAGTTTCCTTGAGAGCTGCTTGGAAGCCTGATGGTGTGTGAAGTTAGTGAGCCAAATGGAGTTGTTCTCCCACAAGAACCACTCGGCTGATCCTTCTTCAATATGCCCTTCACCAACATGCAGTGTTTCCTTGATTGAATTAGCTCTCACACCAATATTTGCGTCTAGAGCCTTTGCATTGAGGGCTATCTGAAAACGGCTGTGGCGCTGAAGTTGCCTGTGAATGTGGAGTTGGTGGCATGTGAAACCCGCATGTGGAGCATTCGTTTGTGTGGGATGCTCTAC
The DNA here is from genome assembly GCF_030435755.1 of Ochotona princeps. Taxonomy (NCBI): domain Eukaryota; kingdom Metazoa; phylum Chordata; class Mammalia; order Lagomorpha; family Ochotonidae; genus Ochotona; species Ochotona princeps. The sequence continues at coordinate 226,558 of NW_026697924.1, read as the reverse complement.
CAGGTTCATTTCAGTCCTAGGCACTCAAAGGGCACTAAGCATAGAGTGTGAAAACTGAGTTTCCTTGAGAGCTGCTTGGAAGCCTGATGGTGTGTGAAGTTAGGGAGCCAAATGGAGTTGTTCTCCCACAAGAACCACTCGGCTGATCCTTCTTCAATATGCCCTTCACCAACATGCAGTGTTTCCTTGATTGAATTAGCTCTCACACCAATATTTGCGTCTAGAGCCTTTGCATTGAGGGCTATCTGAAAACGGCTGTGGCGCTGAAGTTGCCTGTGAATGTGGAGTTGGTGGCATGTGAAACCCGCATGTGAAGCATTCGTTTGTGTGGGATGCTCTACCAGGTTCATTCCTAGATAATGCACTCAAAGGGCACTAAGCATAGAGTGTGGAAACTGAGTTTCCTTGAGAGCTGCTTGGAAGCCTGATGGTGTGTGAAGTTAGGGAGCCAAATGGAGTTGTTCTCCCACAAGAACCACTCAGCTGATGCTTCTTCAATATGCCCTTCACCAACATGCAGTGTTTCCTTGATTGAATTAGCTCTCACACCAATATTTGCGTCTAGAGCCTTTGCATTGAGGGCTATCTGAAAACGGCTGTGGCGCTGAAGTTGCCTGTGAATGTGGAGTTGGTGGCATGTGAAACCCGCATGTGGAGCATTCGTTTGTGTGGGATGCTGACCAAGCTTCATTTCAGTCCTAGGCACACAAAGGGCACTAAGCATAGAGTGTGAAAACTGAGTTTCCTTGAGAGCTGCTTGGAAGCCTGATGGTGTGTGAAGTTAGGGAGCCAAATGGAGTTGTTCTCCCACAAGAACCACTCGGCTGATCCTTCTTCAATATGCCCTTCACCAACATGCAGTGTTTCCTTGATTGAATTAGCTCTCACACCAATATTTGCGTCTAGAGCCTTTGCATTGAGGCCTATCTGAAAATGGCTGTGGCGCTGAAGTTGCCTGTGAATGTGGAGTTGGTGGCATGTGAAACCCGCATGTGGAGCATTCGTTTGTGTGGGATGCTCTACCAGGTTCATTCCTAGATAATGCACTCAAAGGGCACTAAGCATAGAGTGTGAAAACTGAGTTTCCTTGAGAGCTGCTTGGAAGCCTGATGGTGTGTGAAGTTAGTGAGCCAAATGGAGTTGTTCTCCCACAAGAACCACTCGGCTGATCCTTCTTCAATATGCCCTTCACCAACATGCAGTGTTTCCTTGATTGAATTAGCTCTCACACCAATATTTGCGTCTAGAGCCTTGCATTGAGGGCTATCTGAAAACGGCTGTGGCGCTGAAGTTGCCTGTGAATGTGGAGTTGGTGGCATGTGAAACCCGCATGTGGAGCATTCGTTTGTGTGGGATGCTCTACCAGGTTCATTTCAGTCCTAGCCATACAAAGGGCACTAAGCATAGAGTGTGAAAACTGAGTTTCCTTGAGAGCTGCTTGGAAGCCTGATGGTGTGTGAAGTTAGTGAGCCAAATGGAGTTGTTCTCCCACAAGAACCACTCGGCTGATCCTTCTTCAATATGCCCTTCACCAACATGCAGTGTTTCCTTGATTGAATTAGCTCTCACACCAATATTTGCGTCTAGAGCCTTTGCATTGAGGGCTATCTGAAAACGGCTGTGGCGCTGAAGTTGCCTGTGAATGTGGAGTTGGTGGCATGTGAAACCCGCATGTGAAGCATTGGTTTGTGTGGGATGCTCTACCAGGTTCATTTCACTCCTAGCCATACAAAGGGCACTAAGCATAGAGTGTGAAAACTGAGTTTCCTTGAGAGCTGCTTGGAAGCCTGATGGTGTGTGAAGTTAGTGAGCCAAATGGAGTTGTTCTCCCACAAGAACCACTCGGCTGATCCTTCTTCAATATGCCCTTCACCAACATGCAGTGTTTCCTTGATTGAATTAGCTCTCACACCAATATTTGCGTCTAGAGCCTTTGCATTGAGGGCTATCTGAAAACGGCTGTGGCGCTGAAGTTGCCTGTGAATGTGGAGTTGGTGGCATGTGAAACCCGCATGTGAAGCATTCGTTTGTGTGGGATGCTCTACCAGGTTCATTCCTAGATAATGCACTCAAAGGGCACTAAGCATAGAGTGTGGAAACTGAGTTTCCTTGAGAGCTGCTTGGAAGCCTGATGGTGTGTGAAGTTAGGGAGCCAAATGGAGTTGTTCTCCCACAAGAACCACTCGGCTGATCCTTCTTCAATATGCCCTTCACCAACATGCAGTGTTTCCTTGATTGAATTAGCTCTCACACCAATATTTGCGTCTAGAGCCTTTGCATTGAGGGCTATCTGAAAACGGCTGTGGCGCTGAAGTTGCCTGTGAATGTGGAGTTGGTGGCATGTGAAACCCGCATGTGGAGCATTCGTTTGTGTGGGATGCTCTACCAGGTTCATTTCAGTCCTAGCCATACAAAGGGCACTAAGCATAGAGTGTGAAAACTGAGTTTCCTTGAGAGCTGCTTGGAAGCCTGATGGTGTGTGAAGTTAGTGAGCCAAATGGAGTTGTTCTCCCACAAGAACCACTCGGCTGATCCTTCTTCAATATGCCCTTCACCAACATGCAGTGTTTCCTTGATTGAATTAGCTCTCACACCAATATTTGCGTCTAGAGCCTTTGCATTGAGGGCTATCTGAAAACGGCTGTGGCGCTGAAGTTGCCTGTGAATGTGGAGTTGGTGGCATGTGAAACCCGCATGTGGAGCATTCGTTTGTGTGGGATGCTCTACCAGGTTCATTCCTAGATAATGCACTCAAAGGGCACTAAGCATAGAGTGTGAAAACTGAGTTTCCTTGAGAGCTGCTTGGAAGCCTGATGGTGTGTGAAGTTAGTGAGCCAAATGGAGTTGTTCTCCCACAAGAACCACTCGGCTGATCCTTCTTCAATATGCCCTTCACCAACATGCAGTGTTTCCTTGATTGAATTAGCTCTCACACCAATATTTGCGTCTAGAGCCTTTGCATTGAGGGCTATCTGAAAACGGCTGTGTCGCTGAAGTTGCCTGTGAATGTGGAGTTGGTGGCATGTGAAACCCGCATGTGGAGCATTGGTTTGTGTGGGATGCTCTACCAGGTTCATTTCAGTCCTAGGCACTCAAAGGGCACTAAGCATAGAGTGTGAAAACTGAGTTTCCTTGAGAGCTGCTTGGAAGCCTGATGGTGTGTGAAGTTAGTGAGCCAAATGGAGTTGTTCTCCCACAAGAACCACTCGGCTGATCCTTCTTCAATATGCCCTTCACCAACATGCAGTGTTTCCTTGATTGAATTAGCTCTCACACCAATATTTGCGTCTAGAGCCTTTGCATTGAGGGCTATCTGAAAACGGCTGTGGCGCTGAAGTTGCCTGTGAATGTGGAGTTGGTGGCATGTGAAACCCGCATGTGGAGCATTCGTTTGTGTGGGATGCTCTACCAGGTTCATTCCTAGATAATGCACTCAAAGGGCACTAAGCATAGAGTGTGAAAACTGAGTTTCCTTGAGAGCTGCTTGGAAGCCTGATGGTGTGTGAAGTTAGGGAGCCAAATGGAGTTGTTCTCCCACAAGAACCACTCAGCTGATCCTTCTTCAATATGCCCTTCACCAACATGCAGTGTTTCCTTGATTGAATTAGCTCTCACACCAATATTTGCGTCTAGAGCCTTTGCATTCAGGGCTATCTGAAAACGGCTGTGGCGCTGAAGTTGCCTGTGAATGTGGAGTTGGTGGCATGTGAAACCCGCATGTGGAGCATTCGTTTGTGTGGGATGCTCTACCAGGTTCATTTCAGTCCTAGCCATACAAAGGGCACTAAGCATAGAGTGTGAAAACTGAGTTTCCTTGAGAGCTGCTTGGAAGCCTGATGGTGTGTGAAGTTAGTGAGCCAAATGGAGTTGTTCTCCCACAAGAACCACTCGGCTGATCCTTCTTCAATATGCCCTTCACCAACATGCAGTGTTTCCTTGATTGAATTAGCTCTCACACCAATATTTGCGTCTAGAGCCTTTGCATTGAGGGCTATCTGAAAACGGCTGTGGCGCTGAAGTTGCCTGTGAATGTGGAGTTGGTGGCATGTGAAACCCGCATGTGAAGCATTGGTTTGTGTGGGATGCTCTACCAGGTTCATTTCACTCCTAGCCATACAAAGGGCACTAAGCATAGAGTGTGAAAACTGAGTTTCCTTGAGAGCTGCTTGGAAGCCTGATGGTGTGTGAAGTTAGTGAGCCAAATGGAGTTGTTCTCCCACAAGAACCACTCGGCTGATCCTTCTTCAATATGCCCTTCACCAACATGCAGTGTTTCCTTGATTGAATTAGCTCTCACACCAATATTTGCGTCTAGAGCCTTTGCATTGAGGGCTATCTGAAAACGGCTGTGGCGCTGACGTTGCCTGTGAATGTGGAGTTGGTGGCATGTGAAACCCGCATGTGAAGCATTCGTTTGTGTGGGATGCTCTACCAGGTTCATTCCTAGATAATGCACTCAAAGGGCACTAAGCATAGAGTGTGGAAACTGAGTTTCCTTGAGAGCTGCTTGGAAGCCTGATGGTGTGTGAAGTTAGGGAGCCAAATGGAGTTGTTCTCCCACAAGAACCACTCGGCTGATCCTTCTTCAATATGCCCTTCACCAACATGCAGTGTTTCCTTGATTGAATTAGCTCTCACACCAAGATTTGCGTCTAGAGCCTTTGCATTGAGGGCTATCTGAAAACGGCTGTGGCGCTGAAGTTGCCTGTGAATGTGGAGTTGGTGGCATGTGAAACCCGCATGTCTAGCATTCGTTTGTGTGGGATGCTCTACCAGGTTCATTTCAGTCCTAGCCATACAAAGGGCACTAAGCATAGAGTGTGAAAACTGAGTTTCCTTGAGAGCTGCTTGGAAGCCTGATGGTGTGTGAAGTTAGTGAGCCAAATGGAGTTGTTCTCCCACAAGAACCACTCGGCTGATCCTTCTTCAATATGCCCTTCACCAACATGCAGTGTTTCCTTGATTGAATTAGCTCTCACACCAATATTTGCGTCTAGAGCCTTTGCATTGAGGGCTATCTGAAAACGGCTGTGGCGCTGAAGTTGCCTGTGAATGTGGAGTTGGTGGCATGTGAAACCCGCATGTGGAGCATTCGTTTGTGCGGGATGCTCTACCAGGTTCATTCCTAGATAATGCACTCAAAGGGCACTAAGCATAGAGTGTGAAAACTGAGTTTCCTTGAGAGCTGCTTGGAAGCCTGATGGTGTGTGAAGTTAGTGAGCCAAATGGAGTTGTTCTCCCACAAGAACCACTCGGCTGATCCTTCTTCAATATGCCCTTGACCAACATGCAGTGTTTCCTTGATTGAATTAGCTCTCACACCAATATTTGCGTCTAGAGCCTTTGCATTGAGGGCTATCTGAAAACGGCTGTGGCGCTGAAGTTGCCTGTGAATGTGGAGTTGGTGGCATGTGAAACCCGCATGTGGAGCATTCGTTTGTGCGGGATGCTCTACCAGGTTCATTTCAAGATAATGCACTCAAAGGGCACTAAACATAGAGTGTGAAAACTGAGTTTCCTTGAGAGCTGCTTGGAAGCCTGATGGTGTGTGAAGTTAGGGAGCCAAATGGAGTTGTTCTCCCACAAGAACCACTCGGCTGATCCTTCTTCAATATGCCCTTCACCAACATGCAGTGTTTCCTTGATTGAATTAGCTCTCACACCAATATTTGCGTCTAGAGCCTTTGCATTGAGGCCTATCTGAAAACGGCTGTGGCGCTGAAGTTGCCTGTGAATGTGGAGTTGGTGGCATGTGAAACCCGCATGTGGAGCATTCGTTTGTGTGGGATGCTCTACCAGGTTCATTTCAGTCCTAGGCACTCAAAGGGCACTAAGCATAGAGTGTGAAAACTGAGTTTCCTTGAGAGCTGCTTGGAAGCCTGATGGTGTGTGAAGTTAGTGAGCCAAATGGAGTTGTTCTCCCACAAGAACCACTCGGCTGATCCTTCTTCAATATGCCCTTCACCAACATGCAGTGTTTCCTTGATTGAATTAGCTCTCACACCAATATTTGCGTCTAGAGCCTTTGCATTGAGGGCTATCTGAAAACGGCTGTGGCGCTGAAGTTGCCTGTGAATGTGGAGTTGGTGGCATATGAAACCCGCATGTGGAGCATTCGTTTGTGTGGGATGCTCTACCAGGTTCATTCCTAGATAATGCACTCAAAGGGCACTAAGCATAGAGTGTGAAAACTGAGTTTCCTTGAGAGCTGCTTGGAAGCCTGATGGTGTGTGAAGTTAGTGAGCCAAATGGAGTTGTTCTCCCACAAGAACCACTCGGCTGATCCTTCTTCAATATGCCCTTCACCAACATGCAGTGTTTCCTTGATTGAATTAGCTCTCACACCAATATTTGCGTCTAGAGCCTTTGCATTGAGGGCTATCTGAAAACGGCTGTGGCGCTGAAGTTGCCTGTGAATGTGGAGTTGGTGGCATGTGAAACCCGCATGTGGAGCATTCGTTTGTGCGGGATGCTCTACCAGGTTCATTTCAAGATAATGCACTCAAAGGGCACTAAACATAGAGTGTGAAAACTGAGTTTCCTTGAGAGCTGCTTGGAAGCCTGATGGTGTGTGAAGTTAGGGAGCCAAATGGAGTTGTTCTCCCACAAGAACCACTCGGTTGATCCTTCTTCAATATGCCCTTCACCAACATGCAGTGTTTCCTTGATTGAATTAGCTCTCACACCAATATTTGCGTCTAGAGCCTTTGCATTGAGGCCTATCTGAAAACGGCTGTGGCGCTGAAGTTGCCTGTGAATGTGGAGTTGGTGGCATGTGAAACCCGCATGTGGAGCATTCGTTTGTGTGGGATGCTCTACCAGGTTCATTTCAGTCCTAGGCACTCAAAGGGCACTAAGCATAAAGTGTGAAAACTGAGTTTCCTTGAGAGCTGCTTGGAAGCCTGATGGTGTGTGAAGTTAGGGAGCCAAATGGAGTTGTTCTCCCACAAGAACCACTCGGTTGATCCTTCTTCAATATGCCCTTCACCAACATGCAGTGTTTCCTTGATTGAATTAGCTCTCACACCAATATTTGCGTCTAGAGCCTTTGCATTGAGGGCTATCTGAAAACGGCTGTGTCGCTGAAGTTGCCTGTGAATGTGGAGTTGGTGGCATGTGAAACCCGCATGTGGAGCATTGGTTTGTGTGGGATGCTCTACCAGGTTCATTTCAGTCCTAGGCACTCAAAGGGCACTAAGCATAGAGTGTGAAAACTGAGTTTCCTTGAGAGCTGCTTGGAAGCCTGATGGTGTGTGAAGTTAGTGAGCCAAATGGAGTTGTTCTCCCACAAGAACCACTCGGTTGATCCTTCTTCAATATGCCCTTCACCAACATGCAGTGTTTCCTTGATTGAATTAGCTCTCACACCAATATTTGCGTCTAGAGCCTTTGCATTGAGGGCTATCTGAAAACGGCTGTGGCGCTGAAGTTGCCTGTGAATGTGGAGTTGGTGGCATGTGAAACCCGCATGTGGAGCATTCGTTTGTGTGGGATGCTCTACCAGGTTCATTCCTAGATAATGCACTCAAAGGGCACTAAGCATAGAGTGTGGAAACTGAGTTTCCTTGAGAGCTGCTTGGAAGCCTGATGGTGTGTGAAGTTAGGGAGCCAAATGGAGTTGTTCTCCCACAAGAACCACTCAGCTGATCCTTCTTCAATATGCCCTTCACCAACATGCAGTGTTTCCTTGATTGAATTAGCTCTCACACCAAGATTTGCGTCTAGAGCCTTTGCATTCAGGGCTATCTGAAAACGGCTGTGGCGCTGAAGTTGCCTGTGAATGTGGAGTTGGTGGCATGTGAAACCCGCATGTGGAGCATTCGTTTGTGTGGGATGCTCTACCAGGTTCATTTCAGTCCTAGCCATACAAAGGGCACTAAGCATAGAGTGTGAAAACTGAGTTTCCTTGAGAGCTGCTTGGAAGCCTGATGGTGTGTGAAGTTAGTGAGCCAAATGGAGTTGTTCTCCCACAAGAACCACTCGGCTGATCCTTCTTCAATATGCCCTTCACCAACATGCAGTGTTTCCTTGATTGAATTAGCTCTCACACCAATATTTGCGTCTAGAGCCTTTGCATTGAGGGCTATCTGAAAACGGCTGTGGCGCTGAAGTTGCCTGTGAATGTGGAGTTGGTGGCATGTGAAACCCGCATGTGAAGCATTGGTTTGTGTGGGATGCTCTACCAGGTTCATTTCAGTCCTAGCCATACAAAGGGCACTAAGCATAGAGTGTGAAAACTGAGTTTCCTTGAGAGCTGCTTGGAAGCCTGATGGTGTGTGAAGTTAGTGAGCCAAATGGAGTTGTTCTCCCACAAGAACCACTCGGCTGATCCTTCTTCAATATGCCCTTCACCAACATGCAGTGTTTCCTTGATTGAATTAGCTCTCACACCAATATTTGCGTCTAGAGCCTTTGCATTGAGGGCTATCTGAAAACGGCTGTGGCGCTGACGTTGCCTGTGAATGTGGAGTTGGTGGCATGTGAAACCCGCATGTGAAACATTCGTTTGTGTGGGATGCTCTACCAGGTTCATTCCTAGATAATGCACTCAAAGGGCACTAAGCATAGAGTGTGGAAACTGAGTTTCCTTGAGAGCTGCTTGGAAGCCTGATGGTGTGTGAAGTTAGGGAGCCAAATGGAGTTGTTCTCCCACAAGAACCACTCGGCTGATCCTTCTTCAATATGCCCTTCACCAACATGCAGTGTTTCCTTGATTGAATTAGCTCTCACACCAATATTTGCGTCTAGAGCCTTTGCATTGAGGGCTATCTGAAAACGGCTGTGGCGCTGAAGTTGCCTGTGAATGTGGAGTTGGTGGCATGTGAAACCCGCATGTGGAGCATTCGTTTGTGTGGGATGCTCTACCAGGTTCATTCCTAGATAATGCACTCAAAGGGCACTAAGCATAGAGTGTGAAAACTGAGTTTCCTTGAGAGCTGCTTGGAAGCCTGATGGTGTGTGAAGTTAGTGAGCCAAATGGAGTTGTTCTCCCACAAGAACCACTCGGCTGATCCTTCTTCAATATGCCCTTCACCAACATGCAGTGTTTCCTTGATTGAATTAGCTCTCACACCAATATTTGCGTCTAGAGCCTTTGCATTGAGGGCTATCTGAAAACGGCTGTGGCGCTGAAGTTGCCTGTGAATGTGGAGTTGGTGGCATGTGAAACCCGCATGTGGAGCATTCGTTTGTGCGGGATGCTCTACCAGGTTCATTTCAAGATAATGCACTCAAAGGGCACTAAACATAGAGTGTGAAAACTGAGTTTCCTTGAGAGCTGCTTGGAAGCCTGATGGTGTGTGAAGTTAGGGAGCCAAATGGAGTTGTTCTCCCACAAGAACCACTCGGTTGATCCTTCTTCAATATGCCCTTCACCAACATGCAGTGTTTCCTTGATTGAATTAGCTCTCACACCAATATTTGCGTCTAGAGCCTTTGCATTGAGGCCTATCTGAAAACGGCTGTGGCGCTGAAGTTGCCTGTGAATGTGGAGTTGGTGGCATGTGAAACCCGCATGTGGAGCATTCGTTTGTGTGGGATGCTCTACCAGGTTCATTTCAGTCCTAGGCACTCAAAGGGCACTAAGCATAGAGTGTGAAAACTGAGTTTCCTTGAGAGCTGCTTGGAAGCCTGATGGTGTGTGAAGTTAGTGAGCCAAATGGAGTTGTTCTCCCACAAGAACCACTCGGCTGATCCTTCTTCAATATGCCCTTCACCAACATGCAGTGTTTCCTTGATTGAATTAGCTCTCACACCAATATTTGCGTCTAGAGCCTTTGCATTGAGGGCTATCTGAAAACGGCTGTGGCGCTGAAGTTGCCTGTGAATGTGGAGTTGGTGGCATGTGAAACCCGCATGTGGAGCATTCGTTTGTGTGGGATGCTCTACCAGGTTCATTCCTAGATAATGCACTCAAAGGGCACTAAGCATAGAGTGTGAAAACTGAGTTTCCTTGAGAGCTGCTTGGAAGCCTGATCGTGTGTGAAGTTAGTGAGCCAAATGGAGTTGTTCTCCCACAAGAACCACTCGGCTGATCCTTCTTCAATATGCCCTTCACCAACATGCAGTGTTTCCTTGATTGAATTAGCTCTCACACCAATATTTGCGTCTAGAGCCTTTGCCTTGAGGGCTATCTGAAAACGGCTGTGGCGCTGAAGTTGCCTGTGAATGTGGAGTTGGTGGCATGTGAAACCCGCATGTGGAACATTCGTTTGTGTGGGATGCTCTACCAGGTTCATTTCACTCCTAGCCATACAAAGGGCACTAAGCATAGAGTGTGAAAACTGAGTTTCCTTGAGAGCTGCTTGGAAGCCTGATGGTGTGTGAAGTTAGTGAGCCAAATGGAGTTGTTCTCCCACAAGAACCACTCGGCTGATCCTTCTTCAATATGCCCTTCACCAACATGCAGTGTTTCCTTGATTGAATTAGCTCTCACACCAATATTTGCGTCTAGAGCCTTTGCATTGAGGGCTATCTGAAAACGGCTGTGGCGCTGAAGTTGCCTGTGAATGTGGAGTTGGTGGCATGTGAAACCCGCATGTGGAGCATTCGTTTGTGTGGGATGCTCTACCAGGTTCATTCCTAGATAATGCACTCAAAGGGCACTAAGCATAGAGTGTGGAAACTGAGTTTCCTTGAGAGCTGCTTGGAAGCCTGATGGTGTGTGAAGTTAGGGAGCCAAATGGAGTTGTTCTCCCACAAGAACCACTCAGCTGATCCTTCTTCAATATGCCCTTCACCAACATGCAGTGTTTCCTTGATTGAATTAGCTCTCACACCAATATTTGCGTCTAGAGCCTTTGCATTGAGGGCTATCTGAAAACGGCTGTGGCGCTGAAGTTGCCTGTGAATGTGGAGTTGGTGGCATGTGAAACCCGCATGTGGAGCATTCGTTTGTGTGGGATGCTCTACCAGGTTCATTTCAGTCCTAGCCATACAAAGGGCACTAAGCATAGAGTGTGAAAACTGAGTTTCCTTGAGAGCTGCTTGGAAGCCTGATGGTGTGTGAAGTTAGTGAGCCAAATGGAGTTGTTCTCCCACAAGAACCACTCGGCTGATCCTTCTTCAATATGCCCTTCACCAACATGCAGTGTTTCCTTGATTGAATTAGCTCTCACACCAATATTTGCGTCTAGAGCCTTTGCATTGAGGGCTATCTGAAAACGGCTGTGGCGCTGAAGTTGCCTGTGAATGTGGAGTTGGTGGCATGTGAAACCCGCATGTGAAGCATTGGTTTGTGTGGGATGCTCTACCAGGCTCATTTCAGTCCTAGCCATACAAAGGGCACTAAGCATAGAGTGTGAAAACTGAGTTTCCTTGAGAGCTGCTTGGAAGCCTGATGGTGTGTGAAGTTAGTGAGCCAAATGGAGTTGTTCTCCCACAAGAACCACTCGGCTGATCCTTCTTCAATATGCCCTTCACCAACATGCAATGTTTCCTTGATTGAATTAGCTCTCACACCAATATTTGCGTCTAGAGCCTTTGCATTGAGGGCTATCTGAAAACGGCTGTGGCGCTGAAGTTGCCTGTGAATGTGGAGTTGGTGGCATGTGAAACCCGCATGTGAAGCATTCGTTTGTGTGGGATGCTCTACCAGGTTCATTCCTAGATAATGCACTCAAAGGGCACTAAGCATAGAGTGTGAAAACTGAGTTTCCTTGAGAGCTGCTTGGAAGCCTGATGGTGTGTGAAGTTAGTGAGCCAAATGGAGTTGTTCTCCCACAAGAACCACTCAGCTGATCCTTCTTCAATATGCCCTTCACCAACATGCAGTGTTTCCTTGATTGAATTAGCTCTCACACCAATATTTGCGTCTAGAGCCTTTGCATTGAGGGCTATCTGAAAACGGCTGTGGCGCTGAAGTTGCCTGTGAATGTGGAGTTGGTGGCATGTGAAACCCGCATGTGGAGCATTCGTTTGTGTGGGATGCTGACCAAGCTTCATTTCAGTCCTAGGCACACAAAGGGCACTAAGCATAGAGTGTGAAAATTGAGTTTCCTTGAGAGCTGCTTGGAAGCCTGATGGTGTGTGAAGTTAGTGAGCCAAATGGAGTTGTTCTCCCACAAGAACCACTCGGCTGATCCTTCTTCAATATGCCCTTCACCAACATGCAGTGTTTCCTTGATTGAATTAGCTCTCACACCAATATTTGCGTCTAGAGCCTTTGCATTGAGGGCTATCTGAAAACGGCTGTGGCGCTGAAGTTGCCTGTGAATGTGGAGTTGGTGGCATGTGAAACCCGCATGTGAAGCATTCGTTTGTGTGGGATGCTCTACCAGGTTCATTCGTAGATAATGCACTCAAAGGGCACTAAGCATAGAGTGTGGAAACTGAGTTTCCTTGAGAGCTGCTTGGAAGCCTGATGGTGTGTGAAGTTAGGGAGCCAAATGGAGTTGTTCTCCCACAAGAACCACTCAGCTGATCCTTCTTCAATATGCCCTTCACCAACATGCAGTGTTTCCTTGATTGAATTAGCTCTCACACCAATATTTGCGTCTAGAGCCTTTGCCTTGAGGGCTATCTGAAAACGGCTGTGGCGCTGAAGTTGCCTGTGAATGTGGAGTTGGTGGCATGTGAAACCCGCATGTGAAGCATTCGTTTGTGTGGGATGCTCTACCAGGTTCATTCCTAGATAATGCACTCAAAGGGCACTAAGCATAGAGTGTGGAATCTGAGTTTCCTTGAGAGCTGCTTGGAAGCCTGATGGTGTGTGAAGTTAGTGAGCCAAATGGAGTTGTTCTCCCACAAGAACCACTCAGCTGATCCTTCTTCAATATGCCCTTCACCAACATGCAGTGTTTCCTTGATTGAATTAGCTCTCACACCAATATTTGCGTCTAGAGCCTTTGCATTGAGGGCTATCTGAAAACGGCTGTGGCGCTGAAGTTGCCTGTGAATGTGGAGTTGGTGGCATGTGAAACCCGCATGTGGAGCATTCGTTTGTGTGGGATGCTAACCAAGCTTCATTTCAGTCCTAGGCACACAAAGGGCACTAAGCATAGAGTGTGAAAACTGAGTTTCCTTGAGAGCTGCTTGGAAGCCTGATGGTGTGTGAAGTTAGTGAGCCAAATGGAGTTGTTCTCCCACAAGAACCACTCGGCTGATCCTTCTTCAATATGCCCTTCACCAACATGCAGTGTTTCCTTGATTGAATTAGCTCTCACACCAATATTTGCGTCTAGAGCCTTTGCATTGAGGGCTATCTGAAAAGGGCTGTGGCGCTGAAGTTGCCTGTGAATGTGGAGTTGGTGGCATGTGAAACCCGCATGTGGAGCATTCGTTTGTGTGGGATGCTCTACCAGGTTCATTCCTAGATAATGCACTCAAAGGGCACTAAACATAGAGTGTGAAAACTGAGTTTCCTTGAGAGCTGCTTGGAAGCCTGATGGTGTGTGAAGTTAGGGAGCCAAATGGAGTTGTTCTCCCACAAGAACCACTCGGCTGATCCTTCTTCAATATGCCCTTCACCAACATGCAGTGTTTCCTTGATTGAATTAGCTCTCACACCAATATTTGCGTCTAGAGCCTTTGCATTGAGGGCTATCTGAAAACGGCTGTGGCGCTGAAGTTGCCTGTGAATGTGGAGTTGGTGGCATGTGAAACCCGCATGTGGAGCATTCGTTTGTGTGGGATGCTGACCAAGCTTCATTTCAGTCCTAGCCACACAAAGAGCACTAAGCATAGAGTGTGAAAACTGAGTTTCCTTGAGAGCTGCTTGGAAGCCTGATGGTGTGTGAAGTTAGGGAGCCAAATGGAGTTGTTCTCCCACAAGAACCACTCGGCTGATCCTTCTTCAATATGCCCTTCACCAACATGCAGTGTTTCCTTGATTGAATTAGCTCTCACACCAATATTTGCGTCTAGAGCCTTTGCATTGAGGGCTATCTGAAAACGGCTGTGGCGCTGAAGTTGCCTGTGAATGTGGAGTTGGTGGCATGTGAAACCCGCATGTGGAGCATTCGTTTGTGTGGGATGCTGACCAACCTTCATTTCAGTCCTAGCCACACAAAGAGCACTAAACATAGAGTGTGAAAACTGAGTTTCCTTGAGAGCTGCTTGGAAGCCTGATGGTGTGTGAAGTTAGTGAGCCAAATGGAGTTGTTCTCCCACAAGAACCACTCGGCTGATCCTTCTTCAATATGCCCTTCACCAACATGCAGTGTTTCCTTGATTGAATTAGCTCTCACACCAATACTTGAGTCTAGAGCCTTTGCATTGAGGGCTATCTGAAAACGGCTGTGGCGCGGAAGTTGCCTGTGAATGTGGAGTTGGTGGCATGTGAAACCCGCATGTGGAGCATTCGTTTGTGTGGGATGCTCTACCAGGTTCATTCGTAGATAATGCACTCAAAGGGCACTAAGCATAGAGTGTGAAAACTGAGTTTCCTTGAGAGCTGCTTGGAAGCCTGATGGTGTGTGAAGTTAGTGAGCCAAATGGAGTTGTTCTCCCACAAGAACCACTCAGCTGATCCTTCTTCAATATGCCCTTCACCAACATGCAGTGTTTCCTTGATTGAATTAGCTCTCACACCAATATTTGCGTCTAGAGCCTTTGCATTGAGGGCTATCTGAAAACGGCTGTGGCGCTGAAGTTGCCTGTGAATGTGGAGTTGGTGGCATGTGAAACCCGCATGTGGAGCATTCGTTTGTGTGGGATGCTGACCAAGCTTCATTTCAGTCCTAGGCACACAAAGGGCACTAAGCATAGAGTGTGAAAACTGAGTTTCCTTGAGAGCTGCTTGGAAGCCTGATGGTGTGTGAAGTTAGTGAGCCAAATGGAGTTGTTCTCCCACAAGAACCACTCAGCTGATCCTTCTTCAATATGCCCTTCACCAACATGCAGTGTTTCCTTGATTGAATTAGCTCTCACACCAATATTTGCGTCTAGAGCCTTTGCATTGAGGGCTATCTGAAAACGGCTGTGGCGCTGAAGTTGCCTGTGAATGTGGAGTTGGTGGCATGTGAAACCCGCATGTGGAGCATTCGTTTGTGTGGGATGCTCTACCAGGTTCATTCCTAGATAATGCACTCAAAGGGCACTAAGCATAGAGTGTGAAAACTGAGTTTCCTTGAGAGCTGCTTGGAAGCCTGATGGTGTGTGAAGTTAGGGAGCCAAATGGAGTTGTTCTCCCACAAGAACCACTCGGCTGATCCTTCTTCAATATGCCCTTCACCAACATGCAGTGTTTCCTTGATTGAATTAGCTCTCACACCAATATTTGCGTCTAGAGCCTTTGCATTGAGGGCTATCTGAAAACGGCTGTGGCGCTGAAGTTGCCTGTGAATGTGGAGTTGGTGGCATGTGAAACCCGCATGTGGAGCATTCGTTTGTTTGGGATGCTCTACCAGGTTCATTCCTGGATAATGCACTCAAAGGGCACTAAGCATAGAGTGTGAAAACTGAGTTTCCTTGAGAGCTGCTTGGAAGCCTGATGGTGTGTGAAGTTAGTGAGCCAAATGGAGTTGTTCTCCCACAAGAACCACTCGGCTGATCCTTCTTCAATATGCCCTTCACCAACATGCAGTGTTTCCTTGATTGAATTAGCTCTCACACCAATATTTGCGTCTAGAGCCTTTGCATTGAGGGCTATCTGAAAACGGCTGTGGCGCTGAAGTTGCCTGTGAATGTGGAGTTGGTGGCATGTGAAACCCGCATGTGGAGCATTCGTTTGTGTGGGATGCTCTACCAGGTTCATTCCTAGATAATGCACTCAAAGGGCACTAAGCATAGAGTGTGAAAACTGAGTTTCCTTGAGAGCTGCTTGGAAGCCTGATGGTGTGTGAAGTTAGTGAGCCAAATGGAGTTGTTCTCCCACAAGAACCACTCGGCTGATCCTTCTTCAATATGCCCTTCACCAACATGCAGTGTTTCCTTGATTGAATTAGCTCTCACACCAATATTTGCGTCTAGAGCCTTTGCATTGAGGGCTATCTGAAAACGGCTGTGGCGCTGAAGTTGCCTGTGAATGTGGAGTTGGTGGCATGTGAAACCCGCATGTGGAGCATTCGTTTGTTTGGGATGCTCTACCAGGTTCATTCCTGGATAATGCACTCAAAGGGCACTAAGCATAGAGTGTGAAAACTGAGTTTCCTTGAGAGCTGCTTGGAAGCCTGATGGTGTGTGAAGTTAGGGAGCCAAATGGAGTTGTTCTCCCACAAGAACCACTCGGCTGATCCTTCTTCAATATGCCCTTCACCAACATGCAGTGTTTCCTTGATTGAATTAGCTCTCACACCAATATTTGCGTCTAGAGCCTTTGCATTGAGGGCTATCTGAAAACGGCTGTGGCGCTGAAGTTGCCTGTGAATGTGGAGTTGGTGGCATGTGAAACCCGCATGTGGAGCATTCGTTTGTGTGGGATGCTGACCAAGCTTCATTTCATTCCTAGCCACACAAAGAGCACTAAGCATAGAGTGTGAAAACTGAGTTTCCTTGAGAGCTGCTTGGAAGCCTGATGGTGTGTGAAGTTAGTGAGCCAAATGGAGTTGTTCTCCCACAAGAACCACTCGGCTGATCCTTCTTCAATATGCCCTTCACCAACATGCAGTGTTTCCTTGATTGAATTAGCTCTCACACCAATATTTGCGTCTAGAGCCTTTGCATTGAGGGCTATCTGAAAACGGCTGTGGCGCTGAAGTTGCCTGTGAATGTGGAGTTGGTGGCATGTGAAACCCGCATGTGGAGCATTCGTTTGTTTGGGATGCTCTACCAGGTTCATTCCTGGATAATGCACTCAAAGGGCACTAAGCATAGAGTGTGAAAACTGAGTTTCCTTGAGAGCTGCTTGGAAGCCTGATGGTGTGTGAAGTTAGTGAGCCAAATGGAGTTGTTCTCCCACAAGAACCACTCGGCTGATCCTTCTTCAATATGCCCTTCACCAACATGCAGTGTTTCCTTGATTGAATTAGCTCTCACACCAATATTTGCGTCTAGAGCCTTTGCATTGAGGGCTATCTGAAAACGGCTGTGGCGCTGAAGTTGCCTGTGAATGTGGAGTTGGTGGCATGTGAAACCCGCATGTGGAGCATTCGTTTGTGTGGGATGCTCTACCAAGCTTCATTTCAGTCCTAGCCACACAAAGAGCACTAAGCATAGAGTGTGAAAACTGAGTTTCCTTGAGAGCTGCTTGGAAGCCTGATGGTGTGTGAAGTTAGGGAGCCAAATGGAGTTGTTCTCCCACAAGAACCACTCGGCTGATCCTTCTTCAATATGCCCTTCACCAACATGCAGTGTTTCCTTGATTGAATTAGCTCTCACACCAATATTTGCGTCTAGAGCCTTTGCATTGAGGGCTATCTGAAAACGGCTGTGGCGCTGAAGTTGCCTGTGAATGTGGAGTTGGTGGCATGTGAAACCCGCATGTGGAGCATTCGTTTGTGTGGGATGCTCTACCAGGTTCATTCCTAGATAATGCACTCGAAGGGCACTAAACCTAGAGTGTGAAAACTGAGTTTCCTTGAGAGCTGCTTGGAAGCCTGATGGTGTGTGAAGTTAGGGAGCCAAATGGAGTTGTTCTCCCACAAGAACCACTCGGCTGATCCTTCTTCAATATGCCCTTCACCAACATGCAGTGTTTCCTTGATTGAATTAGCTCTCACACCAATATTTGCGTCTAGAGCCTTTGCATTGAGGGCTATCTGAAAACGGCTGTGGCGCTGAAGTTGCCTGTGAATGTGGAGTTGGTGGCATGTGAAACCCGCATGTGGAGCATTCGTTTGTGTGGGATGATCTACCAGGTTCATTACTGCATAATGCACTCAAAGGGCACTAAGCATAGAGTGTGAAAACTGAGTTTCCTTGAGAGCTGCTTGGAAGCCTGATGGTGTGTGAAGTTAGTGAGCCAAATGGAGTTGTTCTCCCACAAGAACCACTCGGCTGATCCTTCTTCAATATGCCCTTCACCAACATGCAGTGTTTCCTTGATTTAATTAGCTCTCACACCAATATTTGCGTCTAGAGCCTTTGCATTGTGGGCTATCTGAAAACGGCTGTGGCGCTGAAGTTGCCTGTGAATGTGGAGTTGGTGGCATGTGAAACCCGCATGTGGAGCATTCGTTTGTGTGGGGTGCTCTACCAGGTTCATTCCTAGATAATGCACTCAAAGGGCACTAAACATAGAGTGTGAAAACTGAGTTTCCTTGAGAGCTGCTTGGAAGCCTGATGGTGTGTGAAGTTAGGGAGCCAAATGGAGTTGTTCTCCCACAAGAACCACTCGGCTGATCCTTCTTCAATATGCCCTTCACCAACATGCAGTGTTTCCTTGATTGAATTAGCTCTCACACCAATTTTTGCGTCTAGAGCCTTTGCATTGAGGGCTATCTGAAAACGGCTGTGGCGCTGAAGTTGCCTGTGAATGTGGAGTTGGTGGCATGTGAAACCCGCATGTGGAGCATTCGTTTGTGTGGGATGCTGACCAAGCTTCATTTCAGTCCTAGCCACACAAAGAGCACTAAGCATAGAGTGTGAAAACTGAGTTTCCTTGAGAGCTGCTTGGAAGCCTGATGGTGTGTGAAGTTAGTGAGCCAAATGGAGTTGTTCTCCCACAAGAACCACTCGGCTGATCCTTCTTCAATATGCCCTTCACCAACATGCAGTGTTTCCTTGATTGAATTAGCTCTCACACCAATATTTGCGTCTAGAGCCTTTGCATTGAGGGCTATCTGAAAACGGCTGTGGCGCTGAAGTTGCCTGTGAATGTGGAGTTGGTGGCATGTGAAACCCGCATGTGGAGCATTCGTTTGTGTGGGATGCTGACCAACCTTCATTTCAGTCCTAGCCACACAAAGAGCACTAAACATAGAGTGTGAAAACTGAGTTTCCTTGAGAGCTGCTTGGAAGCCTGATGGTGTGTGAAGTTAGTGAGCCAAATGGAGTTGTTCTCCCACAAGAACCACTCGGCTGATCCTTCTTCAATATGCCCTTCACCAACATGCAGTGTTTCCTTGATTGAATTAGCTCTCACACCAATATTTGCGTCTAGAGCCTTTGCATTGAGGGCTATCTGAAAACGGCTGTGGCGCTGAAGTTGCCTGTGAATGTGGAGTTGGTGGCATGTGAAACCCGCATGTGGAGCATTCGTTTGTGTGGGATGCTGACCAAGCTTCATTTCAGTCCTAGGCACACAAAGGGCATTAAGCACAGAGTGTGAAAACTGAGTTTCCTTGAGAGCTGCTTGGAAGCCTGATGGTGTGTGAAGTTGGAGAGCCAAATGGAGTTGTTCTCCCACAAGAACCACTCGGCTGATCCTTCTTCAATATGCCCTTCACCAACATGCAGTGTTTCCTTGATTGAATTAGCTCTCACACCAATATTTGCGTCTTGAGCCTTTGCATTGAGGGCTATCTGAAAACGGCTGTGGCGCGGAAGTTGCCTGTGAATGTGGAGTTGGTGGCATGTGAAACCCGCATGTGGAGCATTCGTTTGTGTGGGATGCTCTACCAGGTTCATTCCTAGATAATGCACTCAAAGGGCACTAAGCATAGAGTGTGAAAACTGAGTTTCCTTGAGAGCTGCTTGGAAGCCTGATGGTGTGTGAAGTTAGTGAGCCAAATGGAGTTGTTCTCCCACAAGAACCACTCGGCTGATCCTTCTTCAATATGCCCTTCACCAACATGCAGTGTTTCCTTGATTGAATTAGCTCTCACACCAATATTTGCGTCTAGAGCCTTTGCATTGAGGGCTATCTGAAAACGGCTGTGGCGCTGAAGTTGCCTGTGAATGTGGAGTTGGTGGCATGTGAAACCCGCATGTGGAGCATTCGTTTGTGTGGGATGCTGACCAAGCTTCATTTCAGTCCTAGGCACACAAAGGGCACTAAGCATAGAGTGTGAAAACTGAGTTTCCTTGAGAGCTGCTTGGAAGCCTGATGGTGTGTGAAGTTAGTGAGCCAAATGGAGTTGTTCTCCCACAAGAACCACTCAGCTGATCCTTCTTCAATATGCCCTTCACCAACATGCAGTGTTTCCTTGATTGAATTAGCTCTCACACCAATATTTGCGTCTAGAGCCTTTGCATTGAGGGCTATCTGAAAACGGCTGTGGCGCTGAAGTTGCCTGTGAATGTGGAGTTGGTGGCATGTGAAACCCGCATGTGGAGCATTCGTTTGTGTGGGATGCTCTACCAGGTTCATTCCTAGATAATGCACTCAAAGGGCACTAAGCATAGAGTGTGAAAACTGAGTTTCCTTGAGAGCTGCTTGGAAGCCTGATGGTGTGTGAAGTTAGTGAGCCAAATGGAGTTGTTCTCCCACAAGAACCACTCGGCTGATCCTTCTTCAATATGCCCTTCACCAACATGCAGTGTTTCCTTGATTGAATTAGCTCTCACACCAATATTTGCGTCTAGAGCCTTTGCATTGAGGGCTATCTGAAAACGGCTGTGGCGCTGAAGTTGCCTGTGAATGTGGAGTTGGTGGCATGTGAAACCCGCATGTGGAGCATTCGTTTGTTTGGGATGCTCTACCAGGTTCATTCCTGGATAATGCACTCAAAGGGCACTAAGCATAGAGTGTGAAAACTGAGTTTCCTTGAGAGCTGCTTGGAAGCCTGATGGTGTGTGAAGTTAGTGAGCCAAATGGAGTTGTTCTCCCACAAGAACCACTCGGCTGATCCTTCTTCAATATGCCCTTCACCAACATGCAGTGTTTCCTTGATTGAATTAGCTCTCACACCAATATTTGCGTCTAGAGCCTTTGCATTGAGGGCTATCTGAAAACGGCTGTGGCGCTGAAGTTGCCTGTGAATGTGGAGTTGGTGGCATGTGAAACCCGCATGTGGAGCATTCGTTTGTGTGGGATGCTCTACCAGGTTCATTCCTAGATAATGCACTCAAAGGGCACTAAGCATAGAGTGTGAAAACTGAGTTTCCTTGAGAGCTGCTTGGAAGCCTGATGGTGTGTGAAGTTAGTGAGCCAAATGGAGTTGTTCTCCCACAAGAACCACTCGGCTGATCCTTGTTCAATATGCCCTTCACCAACATGCAGTGTTTCCTTGATTGAATTAGCTCTCACACCAATATTTGCGTCTAGAGCCTTTGCATTGAGGGCTATCTGAAAACGGCTGTGGCGCTGAAGTTGCCTGTGAATGTGGAGTTGGTGGCATGTGAAACCCGCATGTGGAGCATTCGTTTGTTTGGGATGCTCTACCAGGTTCATTCCTGGATAATGCACTCAAAGGGCACTAAGCATAGAGTGTGAAAACTGAGTTTCCTTGAGAGCTGCTTGGAAGCCTGATGGTGTGTGAAGTTAGGGAGCCAAATGGAGTTGTTCTCCCACAAGAACCACTCGGCTGATCCTTCTTCAATATGCCCTTCACCAACATGCAGTGTTTCCTTGATTGAATTAGCTCTCACACCAATATTTGCGTCTAGAGCCTTTGCATTGAGGGCTATCTGAAAACGGCTGTGGCGCTGAAGTTGCCTGTGAATGTGGAGTTGGTGGCATGTGAAACCCGCATGTGGAGCATTCGTTTGTGTGGGATGCTGACCAAGCTTCATTTCATTCCTAGCCACACAAAGAGCACTAAGCATAGAGTGTGAAAACTGAGTTTCCTTGAGAGCTGCTTGGAAGCCTGATGGTGTGTGAAGTTAGTGAGCCAAATGGAGTTGTTCTCCCACAAGAACCACTCGGCTGATCCTTCTTCAATATGCCCTTCACCAACATGCAGTGTTTCCTTGATTGAATTAGCTCTCACACCAATATTTGCGTCTAGAGCCTTTGCATTGAGGGCTATCTGAAAACGGCTGTGGCGCTGAAGTTGCCTGTGAATGTGGAGTTGGTGGCATGTGAAACCCGCATGTGGAGCATTCGTTTGTTTGGGATGCTCTACCAGGTTCATTCCTGGATAATGCACTCAAAGGGCACTAAGCATAGAGTGTGAAAACTGAGTTTCCTTGAGAGCTGCTTGGAAGCCTGATGGTGTGTGAAGTTAGTGAGCCAAATGGAGTTGTTCTCCCACAAGAACCACTCGGCTGATCCTTCTTCAATATGCCCTTCACCAACATGCAGTGTTTCCTTGATTGAATTAGCTCTCACACCAATATTTGCGTCTAGAGCCTTTGCATTGAGGGCTATCTGAAAACGGCTGTGGCGCTGAAGTTGCCTGTGAATGTGGAGTTGGTGGCATGTGAAACCCGCATGTGGAGCATTCGTTTGTGTGGGATGCTCTACCAAGCTTCATTTCAGTCCTAGCCACACAAAGAGCACTAAGCATAGAGTGTGAAAACTGAGTTTCCTTGAGAGCTGCTTGGAAGCCTGATGGTGTGTGAAGTTAGTGAGCCAAATGGAGTTGTTCTCCCACAAGAACCACTCGGCTGATCCTTCTTCAATATGCCCTTCACCAACATGCAGTGTTTCCTTGATTGAATTAGCTCTCACACCAATATTTGCGTCTAGAGCCTTTGCATTGAGGGCTATCTGAAAACGGCTGTGGCGCTGAAGTTGCCTGTGAATGTGGAGTTGGTGGCATGTGAAACCCGCATGTGGAGCATTCGTTTGTGTGGGATGCTCTACCAGGTTCATTCCTAGATAATGCACTCGAAGGGCACTAAACCTAGAGTGTGAAAACTGAGTTTCCTTGAGAGCTGCTTGGAAGCCTGATGGTGTGTGAAGTTAGGGAGCCAAATGGAGTTGTTCTCCCACAAGAACCACTCGGCTGATCCTTCTTCAATATGCCCTTCACCAACATGCAGTGTTTCCTTGATTGAATTAGCTCTCACACCAATATTTGCGTCTAGAGCCTTTGCATTGAGGGCTATCTGAAAACGGCTGTGGCGCTGAAGTTGCCTGTGAATGTGGAGTTGGTGGCATGTGAAACCCGCATGTGGAGCATTCGTTTGTGTGGGATGATCTACCAGGTTCATTACTGCATAATGCACTCAAAGGGCACTAAGCATAGAGTGTGAAAACTGAGTTTCCTTGAGAGCTGCTTGGAAGCCTGATGGTGTGTGAAGTTAGTGAGCCAAATGGAGTTGTTCTCCCACAAGAACCACTCGGCTGATCCTTCTTCAATATGCCCTTCACCAACATGCAGTGTTTCCTTGATTGAATTAGCTCTCACACCAATATTTGCGTCTAGAGCCTTTGCATTGTGGGCTATCTGAAAACGGCTGTGGCGCTGAAGTTGCCTGTGAATGTGGAGTTGGTGGCATGTGAAACCCGCATGTGGAGCATTCGTTTGTGTGGGGTGCTCTACCAGGTTCATTCCTAGATAATGCACTCAAAGGGCACTAAACATAGAGTGTGAAAACTGAGTTTCCTTGAGAGCTGCTTGGAAGCCTGATGGTGTGTGAAGTTAGGGAGCCAAATGGAGTTGTTCTCCCACAAGAACCACTCGGCTGATCCTTCTTCAATATGCCCTTCACCAACATGCAGTGTTTCCTTGATTGAATTAGCTCTCACACCAATTTTTGCGTCTAGAGCCTTTGCATTGAGGGCTATCTGAAAACGGCTGTGGCGCTGAAGTTGCCTGTGAATGTGGAGTTGGTGGCATGTGAAACCCGCATGTGGAGCATTCGTTTGTGTGGGATGCTGATCAAGCTTCATTTCAGTCCTAGCCACACAAAGAGCACTAAGCATAGAGTGTGAAAACTGAGTTTCCTTGAGAGCTGCTTGGAAGCCTGATGGTGTGTGAAGTTAGTGAGCCAAATGGAGTTGTTCTCCCACAAGAACCACTCGGCTGATCCTTCTTCAATATGCCCTTCACCAACATGCAGTGTTTCCTTGATTGAATTAGCTCTCACACCAATATTTGCGTCTAGAGCCTTTGCATTGAGGGCTATCTGAAAACGGCTGTGGCGCTGAAGTTGCCTGTGAATGTGGAGTTGGTGGCATGTGAAACCCGCATGTGGAGCATTCGTTTGTGTGGGATGCTGACCAACCTTCATTTCAGTCCTAGCCACACAAAGAGCACTAAGCATAGAGTGTGAAAACTGAGTTTCCTTGAGAGCTGCTTGGAAGCCTGATGGTGTGTGAAGTTAGTGAGCCAAATGGAGTTGTTCTCCCACAAGAACCACTCGGCTGATCCTTCTTCAATATGCCCTTCACCAACATGCAGTGTTTCCTTGATTGAATTAGCTCTCACACCAATATTTGCGTCTAGAGCCTTTGCATTGAGGGCTATCTGAAAACGGCTGTGGCGCTGAAGTTGCCTGTGAATGTGGAGTTGGTGGCATGTGAAACCCGCATGTGGAGCATTCGTTTGTGTGGGATGCTGACCAAGCTTCATTTCAGTCCTAGGCACACAAAGGGCATTAAGCACAGAGTGTGAAAACTGAGTTTCCTTGAGAGCTGCTTGGAAGCCTGATGGTGTGTGAAGTTGGAGAGCCAAATGGAGTTGTTCTCCCACAAGAACCACTCGGCTGATCCTTCTTCAATATGCCCTTCACCAACATGCAGTGTTTCCTTGATTGAATTAGCTCTCACACCAATATTTGCGTCTTGAGCCTTTGCATTGAGGGCTATCTGAAAACGGCTGTGGCGCGGAAGTTGCCTGTGAATGTGGAGTTGGTGGCATGTGAAACCCGCATGTGGAGCATTCGTTTGTGTGGGATGCTCTACCAGGTTCATTCCTAGATAATGCACTCAAAGGGCACTAAGCATAGAGTGTGAAAACTGAGTTTCCTTGAGAGCTGCTTGGAAGCCTGATGGTGTGTGAAGTTAGTGAGCCAAATGGAGTTGTTCTCCCACAAGAACCACTCGGCTGATCCTTCTTCAATATGCCCTTCACCAACATGCAGTGTTTCCTTGATTGAATTAGCTCTCACACCAATATTTGCGTCTAGAGCCTTTGCATTGAGGGCTATCTGAAAACGGCTGTGGCGCTGAAGTTGCCTGTGAATGTGGAGTTGGTGGCATGTGAAACCCGCATGTGGAGCATTCGTTTGTGTGGGATGATCTACCAGGTTCATTCCTAGATAATGCACTCAAAGGGCACTAAGCATAGAGTGTGAAAACTGAGTTTCCTTGAGAGCTGCTTGGAAGCCTGATGGTGTGTGAAGTTAGTGAGCCAAATGGAGTTGTTCTCCCACAAGAACCACTCGGCTGATCCTTCTTCAATATGCACTTCAACAACATGCAGTGTTTCCTTGATTGAATTAGCTCTCACACCAATATTTGCGTCTAGAGCCTTTGCATTGAGGGCTATCTGAAAACGGCTGTGGCGCTGAAGTTGCCTGTGAATGTGGAGTTGGTGGCATGTGAAACCCGCATGTGGAGCATTCGTTTGTGTGGGATGCTCTACCAGGTTCATTTCAGTCCTAGCCATACTAAGGGCACTAAGCATAGAGTGTGAAAACTGAGTTTCCTTTAGAGCTGCTTGGAAGCCTGATGGTGTGTGAAGTTAGTGAGCCAAATGGAGTTGTTCTCCCACAAGAACCACTCGGCTGATCCTTCTTCAATATGCCCTTCACCAACATGCAGTGTTTCCTTGATTGAATTAGCTCTCACACCAATATTTGCGTCTAGAGCCTTTGCATTGAGGGCTATCTGAAAACGGCTGTGGCGCTGAAGTTGCCTGTGAATGTGGAGTTGGTGGCAAGTGAAACCCGCATGTGGAGCATTCGTTTGTGTGGGATGCTCTACCAGGTTCATTTCAGTCCTAGCCATACAAAGGACACTAAGCGTAGAGTGTGAAAACTGAGTTTCCTTGAGAGCTGCTTGGAAGCCTGATGGTGTGTGAAGTTAGTGAGCCAAATGGAGTTGTTCTCCCACAAGAACCACTCGGCTGATCCTTCTTCAATATGCCCTTCACCAACATGCAGTGTTTCCTTGATTGAATTAGCTCTCACACCAATATTTGCGTCTAGAGCCTTTGCATTGAGGGCTATCTGAAAACGGCTGTGGCGCTGAAGTTGCCTGTGAATGTGGAGTTGGTGGCAAGTGAAACCCGCATGTGGAGCATTCGTTTGTGTGGGATGCTCTACCAGGTTCATTTCAGTCCTAGCCATACTAAGGGCACTAAGCATAGAGTGTGAAAACTGAGTTTCCTTGAGAGCTGCTTGGAAGCCTGATGGTGTGTGAAGTTAGTGAGCCAAATGGAGTTGTTCTCCCACAAGAACCACTCGGCTGATCCTTCTTCAATATGTCCTTCACCAACATGCAGTGTTTCCTTGATTGAATTAGCTCTCACACCAATATTTGCGTCTAGAGCCTTTGCATTGAGGGCTATCTGAAAACGGCTGTGGCGCTGAAGTTGCCTGTGAATGTGGAGTTGGTGGCAAGTGAAACCCGCATGTGGAGCATTCGTTTGTGTGGGATGCTCTACCAGGTTCATTTCAGTCCTAGCCATACAAAGGTCACTAAGCCTAGAGTGTGAAAACTGAGTTTCCTTGAGAGCTGCTTGGAAGCCTGATGGTGTGTGAAGTTAGTGAGCCAAATGGAGTTGTTCTCCCACAAGAACCACTCGGCTGATCCTTCTTCAATATGCCCTTCACCAACATGCAGTGTTTCCTTGATTGAATTAGCTCTCACACCAATATTTGCGTCTACAGCCTTTGCATTGAGGGCTATCTGAAAACGGCTGTGGCGCTGAAGTTGCCTGTGAATGTGGAGTTGGTGGCATGTGAAACCCGCATGTGGAGCATTCGTTTGTGTGGGATGCTGACCAAGCTTCATTTCAGTCCTAGGCACACAAAGGGCATTAAGCATAGAGTGTGAAAACTGAGTTTCCTTGAGAGCTGCTTGGAAGCCTGATGGTGTGTGAAGTTAGTGAGCCAAATGGAGTTGTTCTCCCACAAGAACCACTCGGTTGATCCTTCTTCAATATGCCCTTCACCAACATGCAGTGTTTCCTTGATTGAATTAGCTCTCACACCAATATTTGCGTCTAGAGCCTTTGCTTTGAGGGCTATCTGAAAACGGCTGTGGCGCTGAAGTTGCCTGTGAATGTGGAGTTGGTGGCATGTGAAACCCGCATGTGGAGCATTCGTTTGTGTGGGATGCTGACCAAGCTTCATTTCAGTCCTAGGCACACAAAGGGCACTAAGCATAGAGTGTGAAAACTGAGTTTCCTTGAGAGCTGCTTGGAAGCCTGATGGTGTGTGAAGTTAGGGAGCCAAATGGAGTTGTTCTCCCACAAGAACCACTCGGTTGATCCTTCTTCAATATGCCCTTCACCAACATGCAGTGTTTCCTTGATTGAATTAGCTCTCACACCAATATTTGCGTCTAGAGCCTTTGCATTGTGGGCTATCTGAAAACGGCTGTGGCGCTGAAGTTGCCTGTGAATGTGGAGTTGGTGGCATGTGAAACCCGCATGTGGAGCATTCGTTTGTGTGGGATGCTCTACCAGGTTCATTCCTAGATAATGCACTCAAAGGGCACTAAGCATAGAGTGTGAAAACTGAGTTTCCTTGAGAGCTGCTTGGAAGCCTGATGGTGTGTGAAGTTAGTGAGCCAAATGGAGTTGTTCTCCCACAAGAACCACTCGGCTGATGCTTCTTCAATATGCCCTTCACCAACATGCAGTGTTTCCTTGATTGAATTAGCTCTCACACCAATATTGGCGTCTAGAGCCTTTGCATTGAGGGCTATCTGAAAATGGCTGTGGCGCTGAAGTTGCCTGTGAATGTGGAGTTGGTGGCATGTGAAACCCGCATGTGGAGCATTCGTTTGTGTGGGATGCTCTACCAGGTTCATTTCAGTCCTAGCCATACAAAGGTCACTAAGCATAGAGTGTGAAAACTGAGTTTCCTTGAGAGCTGCTTGGAAGCCTGATGGTGTGTGAAGTTAGTGAGCCAAATGGAGTTGTTCTCCCACAAGAACCACTCGGCTGATCCTTCTTCAATATGCCCTTCACCAACATGCAGTGTTTCCTTGATTGAATTAGCTCTCACACCAATATTTGCGTCTAGAGCCTTTGCATTGAGGGCTATCTGAAAACGGCTGTGGCGCTGAAGTTGCCTGTGAATGTGGAGTTGGTGGCATGTGAAACCCGCATGTGGAGCATTCGTTTGTGTGGGATGCTGACCAAGCTTCATTTCAGTCCTAGCCACACAAAGACCACTAAGCATAGAGTGTGAAAACTGAGTTTCCTTGAGAGCTGCTTGGAAGCCTGATGGTGTGTGAAGTTAGTGAGCCAAATGGAGTTGTTCTCCCACAAGAACCACTCGGCTGATCCTTCTTCAATATGCCCTTCACCAACATGCAGTGTTTCCTTGATTGAATTAGCTCTCACACCAATATTTGCGTCTAGAGCCTTTGCTTTGAGGGCTATCTGAAAACGGCTGTGGCGCTGAAGTTGCCTGTGAATGTGGAGTTGGTGGCATGTGAAACCCGCATGTGGAGCATTCGTTTGTGTGCGATGGTGACCAAGCTTCATTTCAGTCCTAGGCACACAAAGGGCACTAAACATAGAGTGTGAAAACTGAGTTTCCTTGAGAGCTGCTTGGAAGCCTGATGGTGTGTGAAGTTAGTGAGCCAAATGGAGTTGTTCTCCCACAAGAACCACTCGGTTGATCCTTCTTCAATATGCCCTTCACCAACATGCATTGTTTCCTTGATTGAATTAGCTCTCACACCAATATTTGCGTCTAGAGCCTTTGCATTGTGGGCTATCTGAAAACGGCTGTGGCGCTGAAGTTGCCTGTGAATGTGGAGTTGGTGGCATGTGAAACCCGCATGTGGAGCATTCGTTTGTGTGGGATGCTCTACCAGGTTCATTCCTAGATAATGCACTCAAAGGGCACTAAGCATAGAGTGTGAAAACTGAGTTTCCTTGAGAGCTGCTTGAAAGCCTGATGGTGTGTGAAGTTAGGGAGCCAAATGGAGTTGTTCTCCCACAAGAACCACTCGGCTGATCCTTCTTCAATATGCCCTTCACCAACATGCAGTGTTTCCTTGATTGAATTAGCTCTCACACCAATATTTGCGTCTAGAGCCTTTGCATTGAGGGCTATCTGAAAACGGCTGTGGCGCTGAAGTTGCCTGTGAATGTGGAGTTGGTGGCATGTGAAACCCGCATGTGGAGCATTCGTTTGTGTGGGATGCTCTACCAGGTTCATTCCTAGATAATGCACTCAAAGGGCACTAAGCATAGAGTGTGAAAACTGAGTTTCCTTGAGAGCTGCTTGGAAGCCTGATGGTGTGTGAAGTTAGTGAGCCAAATGGAGTTGTTCTCCCACAAGAACCACTCGGCTGATCCTTCTTCAATATGCCCTTCACCAACATGCAGTGTTTCCTTGATTGAATTAGCTCTCACACCAATATTTGCGTCTAGAGCCTTTGCATTGAGGGCTATCTGAAAACGGCTGTGGCGCTGAAGTTGCCTGTGAATGTGGAGTTGGTGGCATGTGAAACCCGCATGTGGAGCATTCGTTTGTGTGGGATGCTCACCAAGCTTCATTTCAGTCCTAGGCACACAAAGGGCATTAAGCATAGAGTGTGAAAACTGAGTTTCCTTGAGAGCTGCTTGGAAGCCTGATGGTGTGTGAAGTTAGGGAGCCAAATGGAGTTGTTCTCCCACAAGAACCACTCGGCTGATCCTTCTTCAATATGCCCTTCACCAACATGCAGTGTTTCCTTGATTGAATTAGCTCTCACACCAATATTTGCGTCTAGAGCCTTTGCATTGAGGGCTATCTGAAAACGGCTGTGGCGCTGAAGTTGCCTGTGAATGTGGAGTTGGTGGCAAGTGAAACCCGCATGTGGAGCATTCGTTTGTGTGGGATGCTCTACCAGGTTCATTTCAGTCCTAGCCATACAAAGCTCACTAAGCATAGAGTGTGAAAACTGAGTTTCCTTGAGAGCTGCTTGGAAGCCTGATGGTGTGTGAAGTTAGTGAGCCAAATGGAGTTGTTCTCCCACAAGAACCACTCGGCTGATCCTTCTTCAATATGCCCTTCACCAACATGCAGTGTTTCCTTGATTGAATTAGCTCTCACACCAATATTTGCGTCTAGAGCCTTTGCATTGAGGGCTATCTGAAAACGGCTGTGGCGCTGAAGTTGCCTGTGAATGTGGAGTTGGTGGCATGTGAAACCCGCATGTGGAGCATTCGTTTGTGTGGGATGCTCTACCAGGTTCATTTCAGTCCTAGCCATACAAAGCTCACTAAGCATAGAGTGTGAAAACTGAGTTTCCTTGAGAGCTGCTTGGAAGCCTGATGGTGTGTGAAGTTAGTGAGCCAAATGGAGTTGTTCTCCCACAAGAACCACTCGGCTGATCCTTCTTCAATATGCCCTTCACCAACATGCAGTGTTTCCTTGATTGAATTAGCTCTCACACCAATATTTGCGTCTAGAGCCTTTGCATTGAGGGCTATCTGAAAACGGCTGTGGCGCTGAAGTTGCCTGTGAATGTGGAGTTGGTGGCATGTGAAACCCGCATGTGGAGCATTCGTTTGTGTGGGATGCTGACCAAGCTTCATTTCAGTCCTAGGCACACAAAGGGCATTAAGCATAGAGTGTGAAAACTGAGTTTCCTTGAGAGCTGCTTGGAAGCCTGATGGTGTGTGAAGTTAGTGAGCCAAATGGAGTTGTTCTCCCACAAGAACCACTCGGCTGATCCTTCTTCAATATGCCCTTCACCAACATGCAGTGTTTCCTTGATTGAATTAGCTCTCACACCAATATTTGCGTCTAGAGCCTTTGCTTTGAGGGCTATCTGAAAACGGCTGTGGCGCTGAAGTTGCCTGTGAATGTGGAGTTGGTGGCATGTGAAACCCGCATGTGGAGCATTCGTTTGTGTGCGATGGTGACCAAGCTTCATTTCAGTCCTAGGCACACAAAGGGCACTAAACATAGAGTGTGAAAACTGAGTTTCCTTGAGAGCTGCTTGGAAGCCTGATGGTGTGTGAAGTTAGTGAGCCAAATGGAGTTGTTCTCCCACAAGAACCACTCGGTTGATCCTTCTTCAATATGCCCTTCACCAACATGCATTGTTTCCTTGATTGAATTAGCTCTCACACCAATATTTGCGTCTAGAGCCTTTGCATTGTGGGCTATCTGAAAACGGCTGTGGCGCTGAAGTTGCCTGTGAATGTGGAGTTGGTGGCATGTGAAACCCGCATGTGGAGCATTCGTTTGTGTGGGATGCTCTACCAGGTTCATTCCTAGATAATGCACTAAATGGGCACTAAGCATAGAGTGTGAAAACTGAGTTTCCTTGAGAGCTGCTTGAAAGCCTGATGGTGTGTGAAGTTAGGGAGCCAAATGGAGTTGTTCTCCCACAAGAACCACTCGGCTGATCCTTCTTCAATATGCCCTTCACCAACATGCAGTGTTTCCTTGATTGAATTAGCTCTCACACCAATATTTGCGTCTAGAGCCTTTGCATTGAGGGCTATCTGAAAACGGCTGTGGCGCTGAAGTTGCCTGTGAATGTGGAGTTGGTGGCATGTGAAACCCGCATGTGGAGCATTCGTTTGTGTGGGATGCTCTACCAGGTTCATTCCTAGATAATGCACTCAAAGGGCACTAAGCATAGAGTGTGAAAACTGAGTTTCCTTGAGAGCTGCTTGGAAGCCTGATGGTGTGTGAAGTTAGTGAGCCAAATGGAGTTGTTCTCCCACAAGAACCACTCGGCTGATCCTTCTTCAATATGCCCTTCACCAACATGCAGTGTTTCCTTGATTGAATTAGCTCTCACACCAATATTTGCGTCTAGAGCCTTTGCATTGAGGGCTATCTGAAAACGGCTGTGGCGCTGAAGTTGCCTGTGAATGTGGAGTTGGTGGCATGTGAAACCCGCATGTGGAGCATTCGTTTGTGTGGGATGCTCTACCAGGTTCATTCCTAGATAATGCACTCAAAGGGCACTAAGCATAGAGTGTGAAAACTGAGTTTCCTTGAGAGCTGCTTGGAAGCCTGATGGTGTGTGAAGTTAGTGAGCCAAATGGAGTTGTTCTCCCACAAGAACCACTCGGCTGATCCTTCTTCAATATGCCCTTCACCAACATGCAGTGTTTCCTTGATTGAATTAGCTCTCACACCAATATTTGCGTCTAGAGCCTTTGCATTGAGGGCTATCTGAAAACGGCTGTGGCGCTGAAGTTGCCTGTGAATGTGGAGTTGGTGGCATGTGAAACCCGCATGTGGAGCATTCGTTTGTGTGGGATGCTCTACCAGGTTCATTCCTAGATAATGCACTCAAAGGGCACTAAGCATAGAGTGTGAAAACTGAGTTTCCTTGAGAGCTGCTTGGAAGCCTGATGGTGTGTGAAGTTAGTGAGCCAAATGGAGTTGTTCTCCCACAAGAATCACTCGGCTGATCCTTCTTCAATATGCCCTTCACCAACATGCAGTGTTTCCTTGATTGAATTAGCTCTCACACCAATATTTGCGTCTAGAGCCTTTGCATTGAGGGCTATCTGAAAACGGCTGTGGCGCTGAAGTTGCCTGTGAATGTGGAGTTGGTGGCATGTGAAACCCGCATGTGGAGCATTCGTTTGTGTGGGATGCTCTACCAGGTTCATTCCTAGATAATGCACTCAAAGGGCACTAAGCATAGAGTGTGAAAACTGAGTTTCCTTGAGAGCTGCTTGGAAGCCTGATGGTGTGTGAAGTTAGGGAGCCAAATGGAGTTGTTCTCCCACAAGAACCACTCGGCTGATCCTTCTTCAATATGCACTTCAACAACATGCAGTGTTTCCTTGATTGAATTAGCTCTCACACCAATATTTGCGTCTAGAGCCTTTGCATTGAGGGCTATCTGAAAACGGCTGTGGCGCTGAAGTTGCCTGTGAATGTGGAGTTGGTGGCATGTGAAACCCGCATGTGGAGCATTCGTTTGTGTGGGATGCTCTACCAGGTTCATTTCAGTCCTAGCCATACAAAGCTCACTAAGCATAGAGTGTGAAAACTGAGTTTCCTTGAGAGCTGCTTGGAAGCCTGATGGTGTGTGAAGTTAGTGAGCCAAATGGAGTTGTTCTCCCACAAGAACCACTCGGCTGATCCTTCTTCAATATGCCCTTCACCAACATGCAGTGTTTCCTTGATTGAATTAGCTCTCACACCAATATTTGCGTCTAGAGCCTTTGCATTGAGGGCTATCTGAAAACGGCTGTGGCGCTGAAGTTGCCTGTGAATGTGGAGTTGGTGGCATGTGAAACCCGCATGTGGAGCATTCGTTTGTGTGGGATGCTCTACCAGGTTCATTTTAGTCCTAGCCATACAAAGCTCACTAAGCATAGAGTGTGAAAACTGAGTTTCCTTGAGAGCTGCTTGGAAGCCTGATGGTGTGTGAAGTTAGTGAGCCAAATGGAGTTGTTCTCCCACAAGAACCACTCGGCTGATCCTTCTTCAATATGCCCTTCACCAACATGCAGTGTTTCCTTGATTGAATTAACTCTCACACCAATATTTGCGTCTAGAGCCTTTGCATTGAGGGCTATCTGAAAACGGCTGTGGCGCTGAAGTTGCCTGTGAATGTGGAGTTGGTGGCATGTGAAACCCGCATGTGGAGCATTCGTTTGTGTGGGATGCTGACCAAGCTTCATTTCAGTCCTAGGCACACAAAGGTCATTAAGCATAGAGTGTGAAAACTGAGTTTCCTTGAGAGCTGCTTGGAAGCCTGATGGTGTGTGAAGTTAGGGAGCCAAATGGAGTTGTTCTCCCACAAGAACCACTCGGCTGATCCTTTTTCAATATGCCCTTCACCAACATGCAGTGTTTCCTTGATTGAATTAGCTCTCACACCAATATTTGCGTCTAGAGCCTTTGCTTTGAGGGCTATCTGAAAACGGCTGTGGCGCTGAAGTTGCCTGTGAATGTGGAGTTGGTGGCATGTGAAACCCGCATGTGGAGCATTCGTTTGTGTGGGATGCTGACCAAGCTTCATTTCAGTCCTAGGCACACAAAGGGCACTAAGCATAGAGTGTGAAAACTGAGTTTCCTTGAGAGCTGCTTGGAAGCCTGATGGTGTGTGAAGTTAGTGAGCCAAATGGAGTTGTTCTCCCACAAGAACCACTCGGTTGATCCTTCTTCAATATGCCCTTCACCAACATGCATTGTTTCCTTGAATGAATTAGCTCTCACACCAATATTTGCGTCTAGAGCCTTTGCATTGTGGGCTATCTGAAAACGGCTGTGGCGCTGAAGTTGCCTGTGAATGTGGAGTTGGTGGCATGTGAAACCCGCATGTGGAGCATTCGTTTGTGTGGGATGCTCTACCAGGTTCATTCCTAGATAATGCACTCAAAGGGCACTAAGCATAGAGTGTGAAAACTGAGTTTCCTTGAGAGCTGCTTGGAAGCCTGATGGTGTGTGAAGTTAGGGAGCCAAATGGAGTTGTTCTCCCACAAGAACCACTCGGCTGATCCTTCTTCAATATGCCCTTCACCAACATGCAGTGTTTCCTTGATTGAATTAGCTCTCACACCAATATTTGCGTCTAGAGCCTTTGCATTGAGGGCTATCTGAAAACGGCTGTGGCGCTGAAGTTGCCTGTGAATGTGGAGTTGGTGGCATGTGAAACCCGCATGTGGAGCATTCGTTTGTGTGGGATGCTCTACCAGGTTCATTCCTAGATAATGCACTCAAAGGGCACTAAGCATAGAGTGTGAAAACTGAGTTTCCTTGAGAGCTGCTTGGAAGCCTGATGGTGTGTGAAGTTAGTGAGCCAAATGGAGTTGTTCTCCCACAAGAACCACTCGGCTGATCCTTCTTCAATATGCCCTTCACCAACATGCAGTGTTTCCTTGATTGAATTAGCTCTCACACCAATATTTGCGTCTAGAGCCTTTGCATTGAGGGCTATCTGAAAACGGCTGTGGCGCTGAAGTTGCCTGTGAATGTGGAGTTGGTGGCATGTGAAACCCGCATGTGGAGCATTCGTTTGTGTGGGATGCTCACCAAGCTTCATTTCAGTCCTAGGCACACAAAGGGCATTAAGCATAGAGTGTGAAAACTGAGTTTCCTTGAGAGCTGCTTGGAAGCCTGATGGTGTGTGAAGTTAGGGAGCCAAATGGAGTTGTTCTCCCACAAGAACCACTCGGCTGATCCTTCTTCAATATGCCCTTCACCAACATGCAGTGTTTCCTTGATTGAATTAGCTCTCACACCAATATTTGCGTCTAGAGCCTTTGCATTGAGGGCTATCTGAAAACGGCTGTGGCGCTGAAGTTGCCTGTGAATGTGGAGTTGGTGGCATGTGAAACCCGCATGTGGAGCATTCGTTTGTGTGGGATGCTCTACCAGGTTCATTCCTAGATAATGCACTCAAAGGGCACTAAGCATAGAGTGTGAAAACTGAGTTTCCTTGAGAGCTGCTTGGAAGCCTGATGGTGTGTGAAGTTAGTGAGCCAAATGGAGTTGTTCTCCCACAAGAACCACTCGGCTGATCCTTCTTCAATATGCCCTTCACCAACATGCAGTGTTTCCTTGATTGAATTAGCTCTCACACCAATATTTGCGTCTAGAGCCTTTGCATTGAGGGCTATCTGAAAACGGCTGTGGCGCTGAAGTTGCCTGTGAATGTGGAGTTGGTGGCAAGTGAAACCCGCATGTGGAGCATTCGTTTGTGTGGGATGCTCTACCAGGTTCATTTCAGTCCTAGCCATACAAAGGGCACTAAGCATAGAGTGTGAAAACTGAGTTTCCTTGAGAGCTGCTTGGAAGCCTGATGGTGTGTGAAGTTAGGGAGCCAAATGGAGTTGTTCTCCCACAAGAACCACTCGGCTGATCCTTCTTCAATATGCCCTTCACCAACATGCAGTGTTTCCTTGATTGAATTAGCTCTCACACCAATATTTGCGTCTAGAGCCTTTGCATTGAGGGCTATCTGAAAACGGCTGTGGCGCTGAAGTTGCCTGTGAATGTGGAGTTGGTGGCATGTGAAACCCGCATGTGGAGCATTCATTTGTGTGGGATGCTCTACCAGGTTCATTCCTGGATAATGCACTCAAAGGGCACTAAGCATAGAGTGTGAAAACTGAGTTTCCTTGAGAGCTGCTTGGAAGCCTGATGGTGTGTGAAGTTAGTGAGCCAAATGGAGTTGTTCTCCCACAAGAACCACTCGGCTGATCCTTCTTCAATATGCCCTTCACCAACATGCAGTGTTTCCTTGATTGAATTAGCTCTCACACCAATATTTGCGTCTAGAGCCTTTGCATTGAGGGCTATCTGAAAACGGCTGTGGCGCTGAAGTTGCCTGTGAATGTGGAGTTGGTGGCATGTGAAACCCGCATGTGGAGCATTCGTTTGTGTGGGATGCTGACCAAGCTTCATTTCAGTCCTAGGCACACAAAGGGCATTAAGCATAGAGTGTGAAAACTGAGTTTCCTTGAGAGCTGCTTGGAAGCCTGATGGTGTGTGAAGTTAGTGAGCCAAATGGAGTTGTTCTCCCACAAGAACCACTCGGTTGATCCTTCTTCAATATGCCCTTCACCAACATGCATTGTTTCCTTGATTGAATTAGCTCTCACACCAATATTTGCGTCTAGAGCCTTTGCATTGTGGGCTATCTGAAAAAGGCTGTGGCGCTGAAGTTGCCTGTGAATGTGGAGTTGGTGGCATGTGAAACCCGCATGTGGAGCATTCGTTTGTGTGGGATGCTCTACCGGGTTCATTCCTAGATAATGCACTCAAAGGGCACTAAGCATAGAGTGTGAAAACTGAGTTTCCTTGAGAGCTGCTTGAAAGCCTGATGGTGTGTGAAGTTAGGGAGCCAAATGGAGTTGTTCTCCCACAAGAACCACTCGGCTGATCCTTCTTCAATATGCCCTTCACCAACATGCAGTGTTTCCTTGATTGAATTAGCTCTCACACCAATATTTGCGTCTAGAGCCTTTGCATTGAGGGCTATCTGAAAACGGCTGTGGCGCTGAAGTTGCCTGTGAATGTGGAGTTGGTGGCATGTGAAACCCGCATGTGGAGCATTCGTTTGTGTGGGATGCTCTACCAGGTTCATTCCTAGATAATGCACTCAAAGGGCACTAAGCATAGAGTGTGAAAACTGAGTTTCCTTGAGAGCTGCTTGGAAGCCTGATGGTGTGTGAAGTTAGTGAGCCAAATGGAGTTGTTCTCCCACAAGAACCACTCGGCTGATCCTTCTTCAATATGCCCTTCACCAACATGCAGTGTTTCCTTGATTGAATTAGCTCTCACACCAATATTTGCGTCTAGAGCCTTTGCATTGAGGGCTATCTGAAAACGGCTGTGGCGCTGAAGTTGCCTGTGAATGTGGAGTTGGTGGCATGTGAAACCCGCATGTGGAGCATTCGTTTGTGTGGGATGCTGACCAAGCTTCATTTCAGTCCTAGGCACACAAAGGGCATTAAGCATAGAGTGTGAAAACTGAGTTTCCTTGAGAGCTGCTTGGAAGCCTGATGGTGTGTGAAGTTAGGGAGCCAAATGGAGTTGTTCTCCCACAAGAACCACTCGGCTGATCCTTCTTCAATATGCCCTTCACCAACATGGAGTGTTTCCTTGATTGAATTAGCTCTCACACCAATATTTGCGTCTAGAGCCTTTGCATTGAGGGCTATCTGAAAACGGCTGTGGCGCTGAAGTTGCCTGTGAATGTGGAGTTGGTGGCAAGTGAAACCCGCATGTGGAGCATTCG
Source organism: Ochotona princeps (assembly GCF_030435755.1). Taxonomy (NCBI): domain Eukaryota; kingdom Metazoa; phylum Chordata; class Mammalia; order Lagomorpha; family Ochotonidae; genus Ochotona; species Ochotona princeps. The sequence goes on along the minus strand of NW_026697924.1, from coordinate 189,066 downwards.
TTTGTGTGGGATGCTCTACCAGGTTCATTTCAGTCCTAGCCATACAAAGGGCACTAAGCATAGAGTGTGAAAACTGAGTTTCCTTGAGAGCTGCTTGGAAGCCTGATGGTGTGTGAAGTTAGTGAGCCAAATGGAGTTGTTCTCCCACAAGAACCACTCGGCTGATCCTTCTTCAATATGCCCTTCACCAACATGCAGTGTTTCCTTGATTGAATTAGCTCTCACACCAATATTTGCGTCTAGAGCCTTTGCATTGAGGGCTATCTGAAAACGGCTGTGGCGCTGAAGTTGCCTGTGAATGTGGAGTTGGTGGCATGTGAAACCCGCATGTGGAGCATTCGTTTGTGTGGGATGCTCTACCAGGTTCATTTCAGTCCTAGCCATACAAAGCTCACTAAGCATAGAGTGTGAAAACTGAGTTTCCTTGAGAGCTGCTTGGAAGCCTGATGGTGTGTGAAGTTAGTGAGCCAAATGGAGTTGTTCTCCCACAAGAACCACTCGGCTGATCCTTCTTCAATATGCCCTTCACCAACATGCAGTGTTTCCTTGATTGAATTAGCTCTCACACCAATATTTGCGTCTAGAGCCTTTGCTTTGAGGGCTATCTGAAAACGGCTGTGGCGCTGAAGTTGCCTGTGAATGTGGAGTTGGTGGCATGTGAAACCCGCATGTGGAGCATTCGTTTGTGTACGATGGTGACCAAGCTTCATTTCAGTCCTAGGCACACAAAGGGCACTAAACATAGAGTGTGAAAACTGAGTTTCCTTGAGAGCTGCTTGGAAGCCTGATGGTGTGTGAAGTTAGTGAGCCAAATGGAGTTGTTCTCCCACAAGAACCACTCGGTTGATCCTTCTTCAATATGCCCTTCACCAGCATGCATTGTTTCCTTGATTGAATTAGCTCTCACACCAATATTTGCGTCTAGAGCCTTTGCATTGAGGGCTATCTGAAAACGGCTGTGGCGCTGAAGTTGCCTGTGAATGTGGAGTTGGTGGCATGTGAAACCCGCATGTGGAGCATTCGTTTGTGTGGGATGCTCTACCAGGTTCATTCCTAGATAATGCACTCAAAGGGCACTAAGCATAGAGTGTGAAAACTGAGTTTCCTTGAGAGCTGCTTGAAAGCCTGATGGTGTGTGAAGTTAGGGAGCCAAATGGAGTTGTTCTCCCACAAGAACCACTCGGCTGATCCTTCTTCAATATGCCCTTCACCAACATGCAGTGTTTCCTTGATTGAATTAGCTCTCACACCAATATTTGCGTCTAGAGCCTTTGCATTGAGGGCTATCTGAAAACGGCTGTGGCGCTGAAGTTGCCTGTGAATGTGGAGTTGGTGGCATGTGAAACCCGCATGTGGAGCATTCGTTTGTGTGGGATGCTCTACCAGGTTCATTCCTAGATAATGCACTCAAAGGGCACTAAGCATAGAGTGTGAAAACTGAGTTTCCTTGAGAGCTGCTTGGAAGCCTGATCGTGTGTGAAGTTAGGGAGCCAAATGGAGTTGTTCTCCCACAAGAACCACTCGGCTGATCCTTCTTCAATATGCCCTTCACCAACATGCAGTGTTTCCTTGATTGAATTAGCTCTCACACAAATATTTGCGTCTAGAGCCTTTGCATTGAGGGCTATCTGAAAACGGCTGTGGCGCTGAAGTTGCCTGTGAATGTGGAGTTGGTGGCATGTGAAACCCGCATGTGGAGCATTCGTTTGTGTGGGATGCTGACCAACCTTCATTTCAGTCCTAGCCACACAAAGAGCACTAAACATAGAGTGTGAAAACTGAGTTTCCTTGAGAGCTGCTTGGAAGCCTGATGGTGTGTGAAGTTAGTGAGCCAAATGGAGTTGTTCTCCCACAAGAACCACTCGGCTGATCCTTCTTCAATATGCCCTTCACCAACATGCAGTGTTTCCTTGATTGAATTAGCTCTCACACCAATATTTGCGTCTAGAGCCTTTGCATTGAGGGCTATCTGAAAACGGCTGTGGCGCTGAAGTTGCCTGTGAATGTGGAGTTGGTGGCATGTGAAACCCGCATGTGGAGCATTCGTTTGTGTGGGATGCTGACCAAGCTTCATTTCAGTCCTAGGCACACAAAGGGCATTAAGCACAGAGTGTGAAAACTGAGTTTCCTTGAGAGCTGCTTGGAAGCCTGATGGTGTGTGAAGTTGGAGAGCCAAATGGAGTTGTTCTCCCACAAGAACCACTCGGCTGATCCTTCTTCAATATGCCCTTCACCAACATGCAGTGTTTCCTTGATTGAATTAGCTCTCACACCAATATTTGCGTCTTGAGCCTTTGCATTGAGGGCTATCTGAAAACGGCTGTGGCGCTGAAGTTGCCTGTGAATGTGGAGTTGGTGGCATGTGAAACCCGCATGTGGAGCATTCGTTTGTGTGGGATGCTCTACCAGGTTCATTCCTAGATAATGCACTCAAAGGGCACTAAGCATAGAGTGTGAAAACTGAGTTTCCTTGAGAGCTGCTTGGAAGCCTGATGGTGTGTGAAGTTAGTGAGCCAAATGGAGTTGTTCCCCCACAAGAACCACTCGGCTGATCCTTCTTCAATATGCCCTTCACCAACATGCAGTGTTTCCTTGATTGAATTAGCTCTCACACCAATATTTGCGTCTAGAGCCTTTGCATTGAGGGCTATCTGAAAACGGCTGTGGCGCTGAAGTTGCCTGTGAATGTGGAGTTGGTGGCATGTGAAACCCGCATGTGGAGCATTCGTTTGTGTGGGATGCTCTACCAGGTTCATTCCTAGATAATGCACTCAAAGGGCACTAAGCATAGAGTGTGAAAACTGAGTTTCCTTGAGAGCTGCTTGGAAGCCTGATGGTGTGTGAAGTTAGTGAGCCAAATGGAGTTGTTCTCCCACAAGAACCACTCGGCTGATCCTTCTTCAATATGCACTTCAACAACATGCAGTGTTTCCTTGATTGAATTAGCTCTCACACCAATATTTGCGTCTAGAGCCTTTGCATTGAGGGCTATCTGAAAACGGCTGTGGCGCTGAAGTTGCCTGTGAATGTGGAGTTGGTGGCATGTGAAACCCGCATGTGGAGCATTCGTTTGTGTGGGATGCTCTACCAGGTTCATTCCTAGATAATGCACTCAAAGGGCACTAAGCATAGAGTGTGAAAACTGAGTTTCCTTGAGAGCTGCTTGAAAGCCTGATGGTGTGTGAAGTTAGGGAGCCAAATGGAGTTGTTCTCCCACAAGAACCACTCGGCTGATCCTTCTTCAATATGCCCTTCACCAACATGCAGTGTTTCCTTGATTGAATTAGCTCTCACACCAATATTTGCGTCTAGAGCCTTTGCATTGAGGGCTATCTGAAAACGGCTGTGGCGCTGAAGTTGCCTGTGAATGTGGAGTTGGTGGCATGTGAAACCCGCATGTGGAGCATTCGTTTGTGTGGGATGCTCTACCAGGTTCATTCCTAGATAATGCACTCAAAGGGCACTAAGCATAGAGTGTGAAAACTGAGTTTCCTTGAGAGCTGCTTGGAAGCCTGATGGTGTGTGAAGTTAGTGAGCCAAATGGAGTTGTTCTCCCACAAGAACCACTCGGCTGATCCTTCTTCAATATGCCCTTCACCAACATGCAGTGTTTCCTTGATTGAATTAGCTCTCACACCAATATTTGCGTCTAGAGCCTTTGCATTGAGGGCTATCTGAAAACGGCTGTGGCGCTGAAGTTGCCTGTGAATGTGGAGTTGGTCCCAAGTGAAACCCGCATGTGGAGCATTCGTTTGTGTGGGATGCTCTACCAGGTTCATTTCAGTCCTAGCCATACAAAGGGCACTAAGCATAGAGTGTGAAAACTGAGTTTCCTTGAGAGCTGCTTGGAAGCCTGATGGTGTGTGAAGTTAGGGAGCCAAATGGAGTTGTTCTCCCACAAGAACCACTCGGCTGATCCTTCTTCAATATGCCCTTCACCAACATGCAGTGTTTCCTTGATTGAATTAGCTCTCACACCAATATTTGCGTCTAGAGCCTTTGCATTGAGGGCTATCTGAAAACGGCTGTGGCGCTGAAGTTGCCTGTGAATGTGGAGTTGGTGGCATGTGAAACCCGCATGTGGAGCATTCGTTTGTGTGGGATGCTGACCAACCTTCATTTCAGTCCTAGCCACACAAAGAGCACTAAACATAGAGTGTGAAAACTGAGTTTCCTTGAGAGCTGCTTGGAAGCCTGATGGTGTGTGAAGTTAGTGAGCCAAATGGAGTTGTTCTCCCACAAGAACCACTCGGCTGATCCTTCTTCAATATGCCCTTCACCAACATGCAGTGTTTCCTTCATTGAATTAGCTCTCACACCAATATTTGCGTCTAGAGCCTTTGCATTGAGGGCTATCTGAAAACGGCTGTGGCGCTGAAGTTGCCTGTGAATGTGGAGTTGGTGGCATGTGAAACCCGCATGTGGAGCATTCGTTTGTGTGGGATGCTGACCAAGCTTCATTTCAGTCCTAGGCACACAAAGGGCATTAAGCACAGAGTGTGAAAACTGAGTTTCCTTGAGAGCTGCTTCGAAGCCTGATGGTGTGTGAAGTTAGTGAGCCAAATGGAGTTGTTCTCCCACAAGAACCACTCGGCTGATCCTTCTTCAATATGCCCTTCACCAACATGCAGTGTTTCCTTGATTGAATTAGCTCTCACACCAATATTTGCGTCTTGAGCCTTTGCATTGAGGGCTATCTGAAAACGGCTGTGGCGCTGAAGTTGCCTGTGAATGTGGAGTTGGTGGCATGTGAAACCCGCATGTGGAGCATTCGTTTGTGTGGGATGCTCTACCAGGTTCATTCCTAGATAATGCACTCAAAGGGCACTAAGCATAGAGTGTGAAAACTGAGTTTCCTTGAGAGCTGCTTGGAAGCCTGATGGTGTGTGAAGTTAGTGAGCCAAATGGAGTTGTTCTCCCACAAGAACCACTCGGCTGATCCTTCTTCAATATGCCCTTCACCAACATGCAGTGTTTCCTTGATTGAATTAGCTCTCACACCAATATTTGCGTCTAGAGCCTTTGCATTGAGGGCTATCTGAAAACGGCTGTGGCGCTGAAGTTGCCTGTGAATGTGGAGTTGGTGGCATGTGAAACCCGCATGTGGAGCATTCGTTTGTGTGGGATGCTCTACCAGGTTCATTTCAGTCCTAGCCATACTAAGGGCACTAAGCATAGAGTGTGAAAACTGAGTTTCCTTGAGAGCTGCTTGGAAGCCTGATGGTGTGTGAAGTTAGTGAGCCAAATGGAGTTGTTCTCCCACAAGAACCACTCGGCTGATCCTTCTTCAATATGCCCTTCACCAACATGCAGTGTTTCCTTGATTGAATTAGCTCTCACACCAATATTTGCGTCTAGAGCCTTTGCATTGAGGGCTATCTGAAAACGGCTGTGGCGCTGAAGTTGCCTGTGAATGTGGAGTTGGTGGCAAGTGAAACCCGCATGTGGAGCATTCGTTTGTGTGGGATGCTCTACCAGGTTCATTTCAGTCCTAGCCATACTAAGGGCACTAAGCATAGAGTGTGAAAACTGAGTTTCCTTGAGAGCTGCTTGGAAGCCTGATGGTGTGTGAAGTTAGTGAGCCAAATGGAGTTGTTCTCCCACAAGAACCACTCGGCTGATCCTTCTTCAATATGCCCTTCACCAACATGCAGTGTTTCCTTGATTGAATTAGCTCTCACACCAATATTTGCGTCTAGAGCCTTTGCATTGAGGGCTATCTGAAAACGGCTGTGGCGCTGAAGTTGCCTGTGAATGTGGAGTTGGTGGCAAGTGAAACCCGCATGTGGAGCATTCGTTTGTGTGGGATGCTCTACCAGGTTCATTTCAGTCCTAGCCATACAAAGGTCACTAAGCCTAGAGTGTGAAAACTGAGTTTCCTTGAGAGCTGCTTCGAAGCCTGATGGTGTGTGAAGTTAGTGAGCCAAATGGAGTTGTTCTCCCACAAGAACCACTCGGCTGATCCTTCTTCAATATGCCCTTCACCAACATGCAGTGTTTCCTTGATTGAATTAGCTCTCACACCAATATTTGCGTCTAGAGCCTTTGCATTGAGGGCTATCTGAAAACGGCTGTGGCGCTGAAGTTGCCTGTGAATGTGGAGTTGGTGGCATGTGAAACCCGCATGTGGAGCATTCGTTTGTGTGGGATGCTGACCAAGCTTCATTTCAGTCCTAGGCACACAAAGGGCACTAAGCATAGAGTGTGAAAACTGAGTTTCCTTGAGAGCTGCTTGGAAGCCTGATGGTGTGTGAAGTTAGGGAGCCAAATGGAGTTGTTCTCCCACAAGAACCACTCGGTTGATCCTTCTTCAATATGCCCTTCACCAACATGCAGTGTTTCCTTGATTGAATTAGCTCTCACACCAATATTTGCGTCTAGAGCCTTTGCATTGTGGGCTATCTGAAAACGGCTGTGGCGCTGAAGTTGCCTGTGAATGTGGAGTTGGTGGCATGTGAAACCCGCATGTGGAGCATTCGTTTGTGTGGGATGCTCTACCAGGTTCATTCCTAGATAATGCACTCAAAGGGCACTAAGCATAGAGTGTGAAAACTGAGTTTCCTTGAGAGCTGCTTGGAAGCCTGATGGTGTGTGAAGTTAGTGAGCCAAATGGAGTTGTTCTCCCACAAGAACCACTCGGCTGATCCTTCTTCAATATGCCCTTCACCAACATGCAGTGTTTCCTTGATTGAATTAGCTCTCACACCAATATTTGCGTCTAGAGCCTTTGCATTGAGGGCTATCTGAAAACGGCTGTGGCGCTGAAGTTGCCTGTGAATGTGGAGTTGGTGGCATGTGAAACCCGCATGTGGAGCATTCGTTTGTGTGGGATGCTCTACCAGGTTCATTTCAGTCCTAGCCATACAAAGCTCACTAAGCATAGAGTGTGAAAACTGAGTTTCCTTGAGAACTGCTTGGAAGCCTGATGGTGTGTGAAGTTAGTGAGCCAAATGGAGTTGTTCTCCCACAAGAACCACTCGGCTGATCCTTCTTCAATATGCCCTTCACCAACATGCAGTGTTTCCTTGATTGAATTAGCTCTCACACCAATATTTGCGTCTAGAGCCTTTGAATTGAGGGCTATCTGAAAACGGCTGTGGCGCTGAAGTTGCCTGTGAATGTGGAGTTGGTGGCATGTGAAACCCGCATGTGGAGCATTCGTTTGTGTGGGATGCTGACCAAGCTTCATTTCAGTCCTAGGCACACAAAGGGCATTAAGCATAGAGTGTGAAAACTGAGTTTCCTTGAGAGCTGCTTGGAAGCCTGATGGTGTGTGAAGTTAGTGAGCCAAATGGAGTTGTTCTCCCACAAGAACCACTCGGTTGATCCTTCTTCAATATGCCCTTCACCAACATGCATTGTTTCCTTGATTGAATTAGCTCTCACACCAATATTTGCGTCTAGAGCCTTTGCATTGTGGGCTATCTGAAAACGGCTGTGGCGCTGAAGTTGCCTGTGAATGTGGAGTTGGTGGCATGTGAAACCCGCATGTGGAGCATTCGTTTGTGTGGGATGCTCTACCAGGTTCATTCCTAGATAATGCACTCAAAGGGCACTAAGCATAGAGTGTGAAAACTGAGTTTCCTTGAGAGCTGCTTGAAAGCCTGATGGTGTGTGAAGTTAGGGAGCCAAATGGAGTTGTTCTCCCACAAGAACCACTCGGCTGATCCTTCTTCAATATGCCCTTCACCAACATGCAGTGTTTCCTTGATTGAATTAGCTCTCACACCAATATTTGCGTCTAGAGCCTTTGCATTGAGGGCTATCTGAAAACGGCTGTGGCGCTGAAGTTGCCTGTGAATGTGGAGTTGGTGGCATGTGAAACCCGCATGTGGAGCATTCGTTTGTGTGGGATGCTCTACCAGGTTCATTCCTAGATAATGCACTCAAAGGGCACTAAGCATAGAGTGTGAAAACTGAGTTTCCTTGAGAGCTGCTTGGAAGCCTGATGGTGTGTGAAGTTAGTGAGCCAAATGGAGTTGTTCTCCCACAAGAACCACTCGGCTGATCCTTCTTCAATATGCCCTTCACCAACATGCAGTGTTTCCTTGATTGAATTAGCTCTCACACCAATATTTGCGTCTAGAGCCTTTGCATTGAGGGCTATCTGAAAACGGCTGTGGCGCTGAAGTTGCCTGTGAATGTGGAGTTGGTGGCATGTGAAACCCGCATGTGGAGCATTCGTTTGTGTGGGATGCTCACCAAGCTTCATTTCAGTCCTAGGCACACAAAGGGCATTAAGCATAGAGTGTGAAAACTGAGTTTCCTTGAGAGCTGCTTGGAAGCCTGATGGTGTGTGAAGTTAGGGAGCCAAATGGAGTTGTTCTCCCACAAGAACCACTCAGCTGATCCTTCTTCAATATGCCCTTCACCAACATGCAGTGTTTCCTTGATTGAATTAGCTCTCACACCAATATTTGCGTCTAGAGCCTTTGCATTGAGGGCTATCTGAAAACGGCTGTGGCGCTGAAGTTGCCTGTGAATGTGGAGTTGGTGGCAAGTGAAACCCGCATGTGGAGCATTCGTTTGTGTGGGATGCTCTACCAGGTTCATTTCAGTCCTAGCCATACAAAGGGCACTAAGCATAGAGTGTGAAAACTGAGTTTCCTTGAGAGCTGCTTGGAAGCCTGATGGTGTGTGAAGTTAGGGAGCCAAATGGAGTTGTTCTCCCACAAGAACCACTCGGCTGATCCTTCTTCAATATGCCCTTCACCAACATGCAGTGTTTCCTTGATTGAATTAGCTCTCACACCAATATTTGCGTCTAGAGCCTTTGCATTGAGGGCTATCTGAAAACGGCTGTGGCGCTGAAGTTGCCTGTGAATGTGGAGTTGGTGGCATGTGAAACCCGCATGTGGAGCATTCGTTTGTGTGGGATGCTGACCAACCTTCATTTCAGTCCTAGCCACACAAAGAGCACTAAACATAGAGTGTGAAAACTGAGTTTCCTTGAGAGCTGCTTGGAAGCCTGATGGTGTGTGAAGTTAGTGAGCCAAATGGAGTTGTTCTCCCACAAGAACCACTCGGCTGATCCTTCTTCAATATGCCCTTCACCAACATGCAGTGTTTCCTTGATTGAATTAGCTCTCACACCAATATTTGCGTCTAGAGCCTTTGCATTGAGGGCTATCTGAAAACGGCTGTGGCGCTGAAGTTGCCTGTGAATGTGGAGTTGGTGGCATGTGAAACCCGCATGTGGAGCATTCGTTTGTGTGGGATGCTGACCAAGCTTCATTTCAGTCCTAGGCACACAAAGGGCATTAAGCACAGAGTGTGAAAACTGAGTTTCCTTGAGAGCTGCTTGGAAGCCTGATGGTGTGTGAAGTTAGTGAGCCAAATGGAGTTGTTCTCCCACAAGAACCACTCGGCTGATCCTTCTTCAATATGCCCTTCACCAACATGCAGTGTTTCCTTGATTGAATTAGCTCTCACACCAATATTTGCGTCTAGAGCCTTTGCATTGAGGGCTATCTGAAAACGGCTGTGGCGCTGAAGTTGCCTGTGAATGTGGAGTTGGTGGCATGTGAAACCCGCATGTGGAGCATTCGTTTGTGTGGGATGCTCTACCAGGTTCATTCCTAGATAATGCACTCAAAGGGCACTAAGCATAGAGTGTGAAAACTGAGTTTCCTTGAGAGCTGCTTGGAAGCCTGATGGTGTGTGAAGTTAGTGAGCCAAATGGAGTTGTTCTCCCACAAGAACCACTCGGTTGATCCTTCTTCAATATGCCCTTCACCAACATGCAGTGTTTCCTTGATTGAATTAGCTCTCACACCAATATTTGCGTCTAGAGCCTTTGCATTGAGGGCTATCTGAAAACGGCTGTGGCGCTGAAGTTGCCTGTGAATGTGGAGTTGGTGGCATGTGAAACCCGCATGTGGAGCATTCGTTTGTGTGGGATGCTCTACCAGGTTCATTCCTAGATAATGCACTCAAAGGGCACTAAGCATAGAGTGTGAAAACTGAGTTTCCTTGAGAGCTGCTTGGAAGCCTGATGGTGTGTGAAGTTAGTGAGCCAAATGGAGTTGTTCTCCCACAAGAACCACTCGGCTGATCCTTCTTCAATATGCCCTTCACCAACATGCAGTGTTTCCTTGATTGAATTAGCTCTCACACCAATATTTGCGTCTAGAGCCTTTGCTTTGAGGGCTATCTGAAAACGGCTGTGGCGCTGAAGTTGCCTGTGAATGTGGAGTTGGTGGCATGTGAAACCCGCATGTGGAGCATTCGTTTGTGTGCGATGGTGACCAAGCTTCATTTCAGTCCTAGGCACACAAAGGGCATTAAGCATAGAGTGTGAAAACTGAGTTTCCTTGAGAGCTGCTTGGAAGCCTGATGGTGTGTGAAGTTAGGGAGCCAAATGGAGTTGTTCTCCCACAAGAACCACTCGGCTGATCCTTCTTCAATATGCCCTTCACCAACATGCAGTGTTTCCTTGATTGAATTAGCTCTCACACCAATATTTGCGTCTAGAGCCTTTGCATTGAGGGCTATCTGAAAACGGCTGTGGCGCTGAAGTTGCCTGTGAATGTGGAGTTGGTGGCATGTGAAACCCGCATGTGGAGCATTCGTTTGTGTGGGATGCTCTACCAGGTTCATTCCTAGATAATGCACTCAAAGGGCACTAAGCATAGAGTGTGAAAACTGAGTTTCCTTGAGAGCTGCTTGGAAGCCTGATGGTGTGTGAAGTTAGTGAGCCAAATGGAGTTGTTCTCCCACAAGAACCACTCGGCTGATCCTTCTTCAATATGCCCTTCACCAACATGCAGTGTTTCCTTGATTGAATTAGCTCTCACACCAATATTTGCGTCTAGAGCCTTTGCATTGAGGGCTATCTGAAAACGGCTGTGGCGCTGAAGTTGCCTGTGAATGTGGAGTTGGTGGCAAGTGAAACCCGCATGTGGAGCATTCGTTTGTGTGGGATGCTCTACCAGGTTCATTTCAGTCCTAGCCATACAAAGGGCACTAAGCATAGAGTGTGAAAACTGAGTTTCCTTGAGAGCTGCTTGGAAGCCTGATGGTGTGTGAAGTTAGGGAGCCAAATGGAGTTGTTCTCCCACAAGAACCACTCGGCTGATCCTTCTTCAATATGCCCTTCACCAACATGCAGTGTTTCCTTGATTGAATTAGCTCTCACACCAATATTTGCGTCTAGAGCCTTTGCATTGAGGGCTATCTGAAAACGGCTGTGGCGCTGAAGTTGCCTGTGAATGTGGAGTTGGTGGCAAGTGAAACCCGCATGTGGAGCATTCGTTTGTGTGGGATGGTGACCAAGCTTCATTTCAGTCCTAGGCACACAAAGGGCACTAAGCATAGAGTGTGAAAACTGAGTTTCCTTGAGAGCTGCTTGGAAGCCTGATGGTGTGTGAAGTTAGTGAGCCAAATGGAGTTGTTCTCCCACAAGAACCACTCGGCTGATCCTTCTTCAATATGCCCTTCACCAACATGCAGTGTTTCCTTGATTGAATTAGCTCTCACACCAATATTTGCGTCTAGAGCCTTTGCATTGAGGGCTATCTGAAAACGGCTGTGGCGCTGAAGTTGCCTGTGAATGTGGAGTTGGTGGCATGTGAAACCCGCATGTGGAGCATTCATTTGTGTGGGATGCTCTACCAGGTTCATTCCTGGATAATGCACTCAAAGGGCACTAAGCATAGAGTGTGAAAACTGAGTTTCCTTGAGAGCTGCTTGGAAGCCTGATGGTGTGTGAAGTTAGTGAGCCAAATGGAGTTGTTCTCCCACAAGAACCACTCGGCTGATCCTTCTTCAATATGCCCTTCACCAACATGCAGTGTTTCCTTGATTGAATTAGCTCTCACACCAATATTTGCATCTAGAGCCTTTGCTTTGAGGGCTATCTGAAAACGGCTGTGGCGCTGAAGTTGCCTGTGAATGTGGAGTTGGTGGCATGTGAAACCCGCATGTGGAGCATTCGTTTGTGTGGGATGCTGACCAAGCTTCATTTCAGTCCTAGGCACACAAAGGGCACTAAGCATAGAGTGTGAAAACTGAGTTTCCTTGAGAGCTGCTTGGAAGCCTGATGGTGTGTGAAGTTAGTGAGCCAAATGGAGTTGTTCTCCCACAAGAACCACTCGGTTGATCCTTCTTCAATATGCCCTTCACCAACATGCAGTGTTTCCTTGATTGAATTAGCTCTCACACCAATATTTGCGTCTAGAGCCTTTGCATTGTGGGCTATCTGAAAACGGCTGTGGCGCTGATGTTGCCTGTGAATGTGGAGTTGGTGGCATGTGAAACCCGCATGTGGAGCATTCGTTTGTGTGGGATGCTCTACCAGGTTCATTCCTAGATAATGCACTCAAAGGGCACTAAGCATAGAGTGTGAAAACTGAGTTTCCTTGAGAGCTGCTTGGAAGCCTGATGGTGTGTGAAGTTAGTGAGCCAAATGGAGTTGTTCTCCCACAAGAACCACTCGGCTGATCCTTCTTCAATATGCCCTTCACCAACATGCAGTGTTTCCTTGATTGAATTAGCTCTCACACCAATATTTGCGTCTAGAGCCTTTGCATTGAGGGCTATCTGAAAACGGCTGTGGCGCTGAAGTTGCCTGTGAATGTGGAGTTGGTGGCATGTGAAACCCGCATGTGGAGCATTCGTTTGTGTGGGATGCTCTACCAGGTTCATTCCTAGATAATCCACTCAAAGGGCACTAAGCATAGAGTGTGAAAACTGAGTTTCCTTGAGAGCTGCTTGGAAGCCTGATGGTGTGTGAAGTTAGTGAGCCAAATGGAGTTGTTCTCCCACAAGAACCACTCGGCTGATCCTTCTTCAATATGCCCTTCACCAACATGCAGTGTTTCCTTGATTGAATTAGCTCTCACACCAATATTTGCGTCTAGAGCCTTTGCATTGAGGGCTATCTGAAAACGGCTGTGGCGCTGAAGTTGCCTGTGAATGTGGAGTTGGTGGCATGTGAAACCCGCATGTGGAGCATTCGTTTGTGTGGGATGCTGACCAAGCTTCATTTCAGTCCTAGGCACACAAAGGGCACTAAGCATAGAGTGTGAAAACTGAGTTTCCTTGAGAGCTGCTTGGAAGCCTGATGGTGTGTGAAGTTAGTGAGCCAAATGGAGTTGTTCTCCCACAAGAACCACTCGGCTGATCCTTCTTCAATATGCCCTTCACCAACATGCAGTGTTTCCTTGATTGAATTAGCTCTCACACCAATATTGGCGTCTAGAGCCTTTGCATTGAGGGCTATCTGAAAACGGCTGTGGCGCTGAAGTTGCCTGTGAATGTGGAGTTGGTGGCATGTGAAACCCGCATGTGGAGCATTCGTTTGTGTGGGATGCTGACCAAGCTTCATTTCAGTCCTAGGCACACAAAGGGCATTAAGCATAGAGTGTGAAAACTGAGTTTCCTTGAGAGCTGCTTGGAAGCCTGATGGTGTGTGAAGTTAAGGAGCCAAATGGAGTTGTTCTCCCACAAGAACCACTCAGCTGATCCTTCTTCAATATGCCCTTCACCAACATGCATTGTTTCCTTGATTGAATTAGCTCTCACACCAATATTTGCGTCTAGAGCCTTTGCATTGAGGGCTATCTGAAAACGGCTGTGGCGCTGAAGTTGCCTGTGAATGTGGAGTTGGTGGCAAGTGAAACCCGCATGTGGAGCATTCGTTTGTGTGGGATGCTCTACCAGGTTCATTTCAGTCCTAGCCATACAAAGGGCACTAAGCATAGAGTGTGAAAACTGAGTTTCCTTGAGAGCTGCTTGGAAGCCTGATGGTGTGTGAAGTTAGTGAGCCAAATGGAGTTGTTCTCCCACAAGAACCACTCGGCTGATCCTTCTTCAATATGCCCTTCACCAACATGCAGTGTTTCCTTGATTGAATTAGCTCTCACACCAATATTTGCGTCTAGAGCCTTTGCATTGAGGGCTATCTGAAAACGGCTGTGGCGCTGAAGTTGCCTGTGAATGTGGAGTTGGTGGCAAGTGAAACCCGCATGTGGAGCATTCGTTTGTGTGGGATGCTCTACCAGGTTCATTTCAGTCCTAGGTATACAAAGGGCACTAAGCATAGAGTGTGAAAACTGAGTTTCCTTGAGAGCTGCTTGGAAGCCTGATGGTGTGTGAAGTTAGTGAGCCAAATGGAGTTGTTCTCCCACAAGAACCACTCGGCTGATCCTTCTTCAATATGCCCTTCACCAACATGCAGTGTTTCCTTGATTGAATTAGCTCTCACACCAATATTTGCGTCTAGAGCCTTTGCATTGAGGGCTATCTGAAAACGGCTGTGGCGCTGAAGTTGCCTGGGAATGTGGAGTTGGTGGCATGTGAAACCCGCATGTGGAGCATTCGTTTGTGTGGGATGCTGACCAAGCTTCATTTCAGTCCTAGGCACACAAAGGGCACTAAGCATAGAGTGTGAAAACTGAGTTTCCTTGAGAGCTGCTTGGAAGCCTGATGGTGTGTGAAGTTAGTGAGCCAAATGGAGTTGTTCTCCCACAAGAACCACTCGGTTGATCCTTCTTCAATATGCCCTTCACCAACATGCAGTGTTTCCTTGATTGAATTAGCTCTCACACCAATATTTGCGTCTAGAGCCTTTGCATTGAGGCCTATCTGAAAACGGCTGTGGCGCTGAAGTTGCCTGTGAATGTGGAGTTGGTGGCATGTGAAACCCGCATGTGGAGCATTCGTTTGTGTGGGATGCTCTACCAGGTTCATTCCTAGATAATGCACTCAAAGGGCACTAAGCATAGAGTGTGAAAACTGAGTTTCCTTGAGAGCTGCTTGGAAGCCTGATGGTGTGTGAAGTTAGGGAGCCAAATGGAGTTGTTCTCCCACAAGAACCACTCGGCTGATCCTTCTTCAATATGCCCTTCACCAACATGCAGTGTTTCCTTGATTGAATTAGCTCTCACACCAATATTTGCGTCTAGAGCCTTTGCATTGAGGGCTATCTGAAAACGGCTGTGGCGCTGAAGTTGCCTGTGAATGTGGAGTTGGTGGCATGTGAAACCCGCATGTGGAGCATTCGTTTGTGTGGGATGCTGACCAAGCTTCATTTCAGTCCTAGGCACACAAAGGGCACTAAGCATAGAGTGTGAAAACTGAGTTTCCTTGAGAGCTGCTTGGAAGCCTGATGGTGTGTGAAGTTAGTGAGCCAAATGGAGTTGTTCTCCCACAAGAACCACTCGGTTGATCCTTCTTCAATATGCCCTTCACCAACATGCAGTGTTTCCTTGATTGAATTAGCTCTCACACCAATATTTGCGTCTAGAGCCTTTGCATTGTGGGCTATCTGAAAACGGCTGTGGCGCTGAAGTTGCCTGGGAATGTGGAGTTGGTGGCATGTGAAACCCGCATGTGGAGCATTCGTTTGTGTGGGATGCTCTACCAGGTTCATTCCTAGATAATGCACTCAAAGGGCACTAAGCATAGAGTGTGAAAACTGAGTTTCCTTGAGAGCTGCTTGGAAGCCTGATGGTGTGTGAAGTTAGTGAGCCAAATGGAGTTGTTCTCCCACAAGAACCACTCAGCTGATCCTTCTTCAATATGCCCTTCACCAACATGCAGTGTTTCCTTGATTGAATTAGCTCTCACACCAATATTTGCGTCTAGAGCCTTTGCATTGAGGGCTATCTGAAAACGGCTGTGGCGCTGAAGTTGCCTGTGAATGTGGAGTTGGTGGCATGTGAAACCCGCATGTGGAGCATTCGTTTGTGTGGGATGCTCTACCAGGTTCATTCCTAGATAATGCACTCAAAGGGCACTAAGCATAGAGTGTGAAAACTGAGTTTCCTTGAGAGCTGCTTGGAAGCCTGATGGTGTGTGAAGTTAGTGAGCCAAATGGAGTTGTTCTCCCACAAGAACCACTCGGCTGATCCTTCTTCAATATGCCCTTCACCAACATGCAGTGTTTCCTTGATTGAATTAGCTCTCACACCAATATTGGCGTCTAGAGCCTTTGCATTGAGGGCTATCTGAAAACGGCTGTGGCGCTGAAGTTGCCTGTGAATGTGGAGTTGGTGGCATGTGAAACCCGCATGTGGAGCATTCGTTTGTGTGGGATGCTGACCAAGCTTCATTTCAGTCCTAGGCACACAAAGGGCATTAAGCATAGAGTGTGAAAACTGAGTTTCCTTGAGAGCTGCTTGGAAGCCTGATGGTGTGTGAAGTTCGTGAGCCAAATGGAGTTGTTCTCCCACAAGAACCACTCGGCTGATCCTTCTTCAATATGCCCTTCACCAACATGCAGTGTTTCCTTGATTGAATTAGCTCTCACACCAATATTGGCGTCTAGAGCCTTTGCATTGTGGGCTATCTGAAAACGGCTGTGGCGCTGAAGTTGCCTGTGAATGTGGAGTTGGTGGCAAGTGAAACCCGCATGTGGAGCATTCGTTTGTGTGGGATGCTCTACCAGGTTCATTTCAGTCCTAGGTATACAAAGGGCACTAAGCATAGAGTGTGAAAACTGAGTTTCCTTGAGAGCTGCTTGGAAGCCTGATGGTGTGTGAAGTTAGTGAGCCAAATGGAGTTGTTCTCCCACAAGAACCACTCGGCTGATCCTTCTTCAATATGCCCTTCACCAACATGCAGTGTTTCCTTGATTGAATTAGCTCTCACACCAATATTTGCGTCTAGAGCCTTTGCATTGAGGGCTATCTGAAAACGGCTGTGGCGCTGAAGTTGCCTGTGAATGTGGAGTTGGTGGCATGTGAAACCCGCATGTGGAGCATTCGTTTGTGTGGGATGCTGACCAAGCTTCATTTCAGTCCTAGGCACACAAAGGGCACTAAGCATAGAGTGTGAAAACTGAGTTTCCTTGAGAGCTGCTTGGAAGCCTGATGGTGTGTGAAGTTAGTGAGCCAAATGGAGTTGTTCTCCCACAAGAACCACTCGGTTGATCCTTCTTCAATATGCCCTTCACCAACATGCAGTGTTTCCTTGATTGAATTAGCTCTCACACCAATATTTGCGTCTAGAGCCTTTGCATTGAGGGCTATCTGAAAACGGCTGTGGCGCTGAAGTTGCCTGTGAATGTGGAGTTGGTGGCATGTGAAACCCGCATGTGGAGCATTCGTTTGTGTGGGATGCTCTACCAGGTTCATTCCTAGATAATGCACTCAAAGGGCACTAAGCATAGAGTGTGAAAACTGAGTTTCCTTGAGAGCTGCTTGGAAGCCTGATGGTGTGTGAAGTTAGGGAGCCAAATGGAGTTGTTCTCCCACAAGAACCACTCGGCTGATCCTTCTTCAATATGCCCTTCACCAACATGCAGTGTTTCCTTGATTGAATTAGCTCTCACACCAATATTTGCGTCTAGAGCCTTTGCATTGAGGGCTATCTGAAAACGGCTGTGGCGCTGAAGTTGCCTGTGAATGTGGAGTTGGTGGCATGTGAAACCCGCATGTGGAGCATTCGTTTGTGTGGGATGCTCTACCAGGTTCATTCCTAGATAATGCACTCAAAGGGCACTAAACATAGAGTGTGAAAACTGAGTTTCCTTGAGAGCTGCTTGGAAGCCTGATGGTGTGTGAAGTTAGGGAGCCAAATGGAGTTGTTCTCCCACAAGAACCACTCGGCTGATCCTTCTTCAATATGCCCTTCACCAACATGCAGTGTTTCCTTGATTGAATTAGCTCTCACACCAATATTTGCGTCTAGAGCCTTTGCATTGAGGGCTATCTGAAAACAGCTGTGGCGCTGAAGTTGCCTGTGAATGTGGAGTTGGTGGCATGTGAAACCCGCATGTGGAGCATTCGTTTGTGTGGGATGCTGACCAAGCTTCATTTCAGTCCTAGGCACACAAAGGGCACTAAGCATAGAGTGTGAAAACTGAGTTTCCTTGAGAGCTGCTTGGAAGCCTGATGGTGTGTGAAGTTAGTGAGCCAAATGGAGTTGTTCTCCCACAAGAACCACTCGGTTGATCCTTCTTCAATATGCCCTTCACCAACATGCAGTGTTTCCTTGATTGAATTAGCTCTCACACCAATATTTGCGTCTAGAGCCTTTGCATTGTGGGCTATCTGAAAACGGCTGTGGCGCTGAAGTTGCCTGTGAATGTGGAGTTGGTGGCATGTGAAACCCGCATGTGGAGCATTCGTTTGTGTGGGATGCTCTACCAGGTTCATTCCTAGATAATGCACTCAAAGGGCACTAAGCATAGAGTGTGAAAACTGAGTTTCCTTGAGAGCTGCTTGGAAGCCTGATGGTGTGTGAAGTTAGTGAGCCAAATGGAGTTGTTCTCCCACAAGAACCACTCGGCTGATCCTTCTTCAATATGCCCTTCACCAACATGCAGTGTTTCCTTGATTGAATTAGCTCTCACACCAATATTTGCGTCTAGAGCCTTTGCATTGAGGGCTATCTGAAAACGGCTGTGGCGCTGAAGTTGCCTGTGAATGTGGAGTTGGTGGCATGTGAAACCCGCATGTGGAGCATTCGTTTGTGTGGGATGCTCTACCAGGTTCATTACTGGATAATGCACTCAAAGTGCACTAAGCATAGAGTGTGAAAACTGAGTTTCCTTGAGAGCTGCTTGGAAGCTTGATGGTGTGTGAAGTTAGTGAGCCAAATGGAGTTGTTCTCCCACAAGAACCCTCAGCTGATCCTTCTTCAATATGCCCTTCACCAACATGCAGTGTTTCCTTGATTGAATTAGCTCTCACACCAATATTTGCGTCTAGAGCCTTTGCATTGAGGGCTATCTGAAAACGGCTGTGGCGCTGAAGTTGCCTGTGAATGTGGAGTTGGTGGCATGTGAAACCCGCATGTGGAGCATTCGTTTGTGTGGGATGCTGACCAAGCTTCATTTCAGTCCTAGGCACACAAAGGGCACTAAGCATAGAGTGTGAAAACTGAGTTTCCTTGAGAGCTGCTTGGAAGCCTGATGGTGTGTGAAGTTAGTGAGCCAAATGGAGTTGTTCTCCCACAAGAACCACTCGGCTGATCCTTCTTCAATATGCCCTTCACCAACATGCAGTGTTTCCTTGATTGAATTAGCTCTCACACCAATATTTGCGTCTAGAGCCTTTGCATTGTGGGCTATCTGAAAACGGCTGTGGCGCTGAAGTTGCCTGTGAATGTGGAGTTGGTGGCATGTGAAACCCGCATGTGGAGCATTCGTTTGTGTGGGATGCTCTACCAGGTTCATTCCTAGATAATGCACTCAAAGGGCACTAAGCATAGAGTGTGAAAACTGAGTTTCCTTGAGAGCTGCTTGGAAGCCTGATGGTGTGTGAAGTTAGGGAGCCAAATGGAGTTGTTCTCCCACAAGAACCACTCGGCTGATCCTTCTTCAATATGCCCTTCACCAACATGCAGTGTTTCCTTGATTGAATTAGCTCTCACACCAATATTTGCGTCTAGAGCCTTTGCATTGAGGGCTATCTGAAAACGGCTGTGGCGCTGAAGTTGCCTGTGAATGTGGAGTTGGTGGCATGTGAAACCCGCATGTGGAGCATTCGTACGTGTGGGATGCTCTACCAGGTTCATTCCTAGATAATGCACTCAAAGGGTACTAAGCATAGAGTGTGAAAACTGAGTTTCCTTGAGAGCTGCTTGGAAGCCTGATGGTGTGTGAAGTTAGTGAGCCAAATGGAGTTGTTCTCCCACAAGAACCACTCGGCTGATCCTTCTTCAATATGCCCTTCACCAACATGCAGTGTTTCCTTGATTGAATTAGCTCTCACACCAATATTGGCGTCTAGAGCCTTTGCATTGAGGGCTATCTGAAAACGGCTGTGGCGCTGAAGTTGCCTGTGAATGTGGAGTTGGTGGCATGTGAAACCCGCATGTGGAGCATTCGTTTGTGCGGGATGCTGACCAAGCTTCATTTCAGTCCTAGGCACACAAAGGGCATTAAGCATAGAGTGTGAAAACTGAGTTTCCTTGAGAGCTGCTTGGAAGCCTGATGGTGTGTGAAGTTAGTGAGCCAAATGGAGTTGTTCTCCCACAAGAACCACTCGGCTGATCCTTCTTCAATATGCCCTTCACCAACATGCAGTGTTTCCTTGATTGAATTAGCTCTCACACCAATATTTGCGTCTAGAGCCTTTGCATTGAGGGCTATCTGAAAACGGCTGTGGCGCTGAAGTTGCCTGTGAATGTGGAGTTGGTGGCAAGTGAAACCCGCATGTGGAGCATTCGTTTGTGTGGGATGCTCTACCAGGTTCATTTCAGTCCTAGGTATACAAAGGGCACTAAGCATAGAGTGTGAAAACTGAGTTTCCTTGAGAGCTGCTTGGAAGCCTGATGGTGTGTGAAGTTAGTGAGCCAAATGGAGTTGTTCTCCCACAAGAACCACTCGGCTGATCCTTCTTCAATATGCCCTTCACCAACATGCAGTGTTTCCTTGATTGAATTAGCTCTCACACCAATATTTGCGTCTAGAGCCTTTGCATTGAGGGCTATCTGAAAACGGCTGTGGCGCTGAAGTTGCCTGTGAATGTGGAGTTGGTGGCATGTGAAACCCGCATGTGGAGCATTCGTTTGTGTGGGATGCTGACCAAGCTTCATTTCAGTCCTAGGCACACAAAGGGCACTAAGCATAGAGTGTGAAAACTGAGTTTCCTTGAGAGCTGCTTGGAAGCCTGATGGTGTGTGAAGTTAGTGAGCCAAATGGAGTTGTTCTCCCACAAGAACCACTCGGTTGATCCTTCTTCAATATGCCCTTCACCAACATGCAGTGTTTCCTTGATTGAATTAGCTCTCACACCAATATTTGCGTCTAGAGCCTTTGCATTGAGGGCTATCTGAAAACGGCTGTGGCGCTGAAGTTGCCTGTGAATGTGGAGTTGGTGGCATGTGAAACCCGCATGTGGAGCATTCGTTTGTGTGGGATGCTCTACCAGGTTCATTCCTAGATAATGCACTCAAAGGGCACTAAGCATAGAGTGTGAAAACTGAGTTTCCTTGAGAGCTGCTTGGAAGCCTGATGGTGTGTGAAGTTAGGGAGCCAAATGGAGTTGTTCTCCCACAAGAACCACTCGGCTGATCCTTCTTCAATATGCCCTTCACCAACATGCAGTGTTTCCTTGATTGAATTAGCTCTCACACCAATATTTGCGTCTAGAGCCTTTGCATTGAGGGCTATCTGAAAACGGCTGTGGCGCTGAAGTTGCCTGTGAATGTGGAGTTGGTGGCATGTGAAACCCGCATGTGGAGCATTCGTTTGTGTGGGATGCTGACCAAGCTTCATTTCAGTCCTAGGCACACAAAGGGCACTAAGCATAGAGTGTGAAAACTGAGTTTCCTTGAGAGCTGCTTGGAAGCCTGATGGTGTGTGAAGTTAGTGAGCCAAATGGAGTTGTTCTCCCACAAGAACCACTCGGTTGATCCTTCTTCAATATGCCCTTCACCAACATGCAGTGTTTCCTTGATTGAATTAGCTCTCACACCAATATTTGCGTCTAGAGCCTTTGCATTGTGGGCTATCTGAAAACGGCTGTGGCGCTGAAGTTGCCTGTGAATGTGGAGTTGGTGGCATGTGAAACCCGCATGTGGAGCATTCGTTTGTGTGGGATGCTCTACCAGGTTCATTCCTAGATAATGCACTCAAAGGGCACTAAGCATAGAGTGTGAAAACTGAGTTTCCTTGAGAGCTGCTTGGAAGCCTGATGGTGTGTGAAGTTAGTGAGCCAAATGGAGTTGTTCTCCCACAAGAACCACTCGGCTGATCCTTCTTCAATATGCCCTTCACCAACATGCAGTGTTTCCTTGATTGAATTAGCTCTCACACCAATATTTGCGTCTAGAGCCTTTGCATTGAGGGCTATCTGAAAACGGCTGTGGCGCTGAAGTTGCCTGTGAATGTGGAGTTGGTGGCATGTGAAACCCGCATGTGGAGCATTCGTTTGTGTGGGATGCTCTACCAGGTTCATTCCTAGATAATGCACTCAAAGGGCACTAAGCATAGAGTGTGAAAACTGAGTTTCCTTGAGAGCTGCTTGGAAGCCTGATGGTGTGTGAAGTTAGTGAGCCAAATGGAGTTGTTCTCCCACAAGAACCACTCGGCTGATCCTTCTTCAATATGCCCTTCACCAACATGCAGTGTTTCCTTGATTGAATTAGCTCTCACACCAATATTGGCGTCTAGAGCCTTTGCATTGAGGGCTATCTGAAAACGGCTGTGGCGCTGAAGTTGCCTGTGAATGTGGAGTTGGTGGCATGTGAAACCCGCATGTGGAGCATTCGTTTGTGTGGGATGCTGACCAAGCTTCATTTCAGTCCTAGGCACACAAAGGGCATTAAGCATAGAGTGTGAAAACTGAGTTTCCTTGAGAGCTGCTTGGAAGCCTGATGGTGTGTGAAGTTAAGGAGCCAAATGGAGTTGTTCTCCCACAAGAACCACTCAGCTGATCCTTCTTCAATATGCCCTTCACCAACATGCAGTGTTTCCTTGATTGAATTAGCTCTCACACCAATATTTGCGTCTAGAGCCTTTGCATTGAGGGCTATCTGAAAACGGCTGTGGCGCTGAAGTTGCCTGTGAATGTGGAGTTGGTGGCAAGTGAAACCCGCATGTGGAGCATTCGTTTGTGTGGGATGCTCTACCAGGTTCATTTCAGTCCTAGCCATACAAAGGGCACTAAGCATAGAGTGTGAAAACTGAGTTTCCTTGAGAGCTGCTTGGAAGCCTGATGGTGTGTGAAGTTCGTGAGCCAAATGGAGTTGTTCTCCCACAAGAACCACTCGGCTGATCCTTCTTCAATATGCCCTTCACCAACATGCAGTGTTTCCTTGATTGAATTAGCTCTCACACCAATATTTCCGTCTAGAGCCTTTGCATTGAGGGCTATCTGAAAACGGCTGTGGCGCTGAAGTTGCCTGTGAATGTGGAGTTGGTGGCATGTGAAACCCGCATGTGGAGCATTCGTTTGTGTGGGATGCTCTACCAGGTTCATTACTGGATAATGCACTCAAAGTGCACTAAGCATAGAGTGTGAAAACTGAGTTTCCTTGAGAGCTGCTTGGAAGCTTGATGGTGTGTGAAGTTAGTGAGCCAAATGGAGTTGTTCTCCCACAAGAACCCTCAGCTGATCCTTCTTCAATATGCCCTTCACCAACATGCAGTGTTTCCTTGATTGAATTAGCTCTCACACCAATATTTGCATCTAGAGCCTTTGCATTGAGGGCTATCTGAAAACGGCTGTGGCGCTGAAGTTGCCTGTGAATGTGGAGTTGGTGGCATGTGAAACCCGCATGTGGAGCATTCGTTTGTGTGGGATGCTGACCAAGCTTCATTTCAGTCCTAGGCACACAAAGGGCACTAAGCATAGAGTGTGAAAACTGAGTTTCCTTGAGAGCTGCTTGGAAGCCTGATGGTGTGTGAAGTTAGTGAGCCAAATGGAGTTGTTCTCCCACAAGAACCACTCGGCTGATCCTTCTTCAATATGCCCTTCACCAACATGCAGTGTTTCCTTGATTGAATTAGCTCTCACACCAATATTTGCGTCTAGAGCCTTTGCATTGTGGGCTATCTGAAAACGGCTGTGGCGCTGAAGTTGCCTGTGAATGTGGAGTTGGTGGCATGTGAAACCCGCATGTGGAGCATTCGTTTGTGTGGGATGCTCTACCAGGTTCATTCCTAGATAATGCACTCAAAGGGCACTAAGCATAGAGTGTGAAAACTGAGTTTCCTTGAGAGCTGCTTGGAAGCCTGATGGTGTGTGAAGTTAGGGAGCCAAATGGAGTTGTTCTCCCACAAGAACCACTCGGCTGATCCTTCTTCAATATGCCCTTCACCAACATGCAGTGTTTCCTTGATTGAATTAGCTCTCACACCAATATTTGCGTCTAGAGCCTTTGCATTGAGGGCTATCTGAAAACGGCTGTGGCGCTGAAGTTGCCTGTGAATGTGGAGTTGGTGGCATGTGAAACCCGCATGTGGAGCATTCGTTTGTGTGGGATGCTCTACCAGGTTCATTCCTAGATAATGCACTCAAAGGGCACTAAGCATAGAGTGTGAAAACTGAGTTTCCTTGAGAGCTGCTTGGAAGCCTGATGGTGTGTGAAGTTAGGGAGCCAAATGGAGTTGTTCTCCCACAAGAACCACTCGGCTGATCCTTCTTCAATATGCCCTTCACCAACATGCAGTGTTTCCTTGATTGAATTAGCTCTCACACCAATATTTGCGTCTAGAGCCTTTGCATTGAGGGCTATCTGAAAACGGCTGTGGCGCTGAAGTTGCCTGTGAATGTGGAGTTGGTGGCATGTGAAACCCGCATGTGGAGCATTCGTTTGTGTGGGATGCTGACCAAGCTTCATTTCAGTCCTAGGCACACAAAGGGCATTAAGCATAGAGTGTGAAAACTGAGTTTCCTTGAGAGCTGCTTGGAAGCCTGATGGTGTGTGAAGTTAAGGAGCCAAATGGAGTTGTTCTCCCACAAGAACCACTCAGCTGATCCTTCTTCAATATGCCCTTCACCAACATGCAGTGTTTCCTTGATTGAATTAGCTCTCACACCAATATTTGCGTCTAGAGCCTTTGCATTGAGGGCTATCTGAAAACGGCTGTGGCGCTGAAGTTGCCTGTGAATGTGGAGTTGGTGGCAAGTGAAACCCGCATGTGGAGCATTCGTTTGTGTGGGATGCTCTACCAGGTTCATTTCAGTCCTAGCCATACAAAGGGCACTAAGCATAGAGTGTGAAAACTGAGTTTCCTTGAGAGCTGCTTGGAAGCCTGATGGTGTGTGAAGTTAGTGAGCCAAATGGAGTTGTTCTCCCACAAGAACCACTCGGCTGATCCTTCTTCAATATGCCCTTCACCAACATGCAGTGTTTCCTTGATTGAATTAGCTCTCACACCAATATTTGCGTCTAGAGCCTTTGCATTGAGGGCTATCTGAAAACGGCTGTGGCGCTGAAGTTGCCTGTGAATGTGGAGTTGGTGGCAAGTGAAACCCGCATGTGGAGCATTCGTTTGTGTGGGATGCTCTACCAGGTTCATTTCAGTCCTAGGTATACAAAGGGCACTAAGCATAGAGTGTGAAAACTGAGTTTCCTTGAGAGCTGCTTGGAAGCCTGATGGTGTGTGAAGTTAGTGAGCCAAATGGAGTTGTTCTCCCACAAGAACCACTCGGCTGATCCTTCTTCAATATGCCCTTCACCAACATGCAGTGTTTCCTTGATTGAATTAGCTCTCACACCAATATTTGCGTCTAGAGCCTTTGCATTGAGGGCTATCTGAAAACGGCTGTGGCGCTGAAGTTGCCTGTGAATGTGGAGTTGGTGGCATGTGAAACCCGCATGTGGAGCATTCGTTTGTGTGGGATGCTGACCAAGCTTCATTTCAGTCCTAGGCACACAAAGGGCACTAAGCATAGAGTGTGAAAACTGAGTTTCCTTGAGAGCTGCTTGGAAGCCTGATGGTGTGTGAAGTTAGTGAGCCAAATGGAGTTGTTCTCCCACAAGAACCACTCGGCTGATCCTTCTTCAATATGCCCTTCACCAACATGCAGTGTTTCCTTGATTGAATTAGCTCTCACACCAATATTTGCGTCTAGAGCCTTTGCATTGAGGGCTATCTGAAAACGGCTGTGGCGCTGAAGTTGCCTGTGAATGTGGAGTTGGTGGCATGTGAAACCCGCATGTGGAGCATTTGTTTGTGTGGGATGCTCTACCAGGTTCATTCCTAGATAATGCACTCAAAGGGCACTAAGCATAGAGTGTGAAAACTGAGTTTCCTTGAGAGCTGCTTGGAAGCCTGATGGTGTGTGAAGTTAGTGAGCCAAATGGAGTTGTTCTCCCACAAGAACCACTCGGCTGATCCTTCTTCAATATGCCCTTCACCAACATGCAGTGTTTCCTTGATTGAATTAGCTCTCACACCAATATTTGCGTCTAGAGCCTTTGCATTGAGGGCTATCTGAAAACGGCTGTGGCGCTGAAGTTGCCTGTGAATGTGGAGTTGGTGGCATGTGAAACCCGCATGTGGAGCATTCGTTTGTGTGGGATGCTGACCAAGCTTCATTTCAGTCCTAGGCACACAAAGGGCACTAAGCATAGAGTGTGAAAACTGAGTTTCCTTGAGAGCTGCTTGGAAGCCTGATGGTGTGTGAAGTTAGTGAGTCAAATGGAGTTGTTCTCCCACAAGAACCACTCGGTTGATCCTTCTTCAATATGCCCTTCACCAACATGCAGTGTTTCCTTGATTGAATTAGCTCTCACACCAATATTTGCGTCTAGAGCCTTTGCATTGAGGGCTATCTGAAAACGGCTGTGGCGCTGAAGTTGCCTGTGAATGTGGAGTTGGTGGCATGTGAAACCCGCATGTGGAGCATTCGTTTGTGTGGGATGCTCTACCAGGTTCATTCCTAGATAATGCACTCAAAGGGCACTAAGAATAGAGTGTGAAAACTGAGTTTCCTTGAGAGCTGCTTGGAAGCCTGATGGTGTGTGAAGTTAGGGAGCCAAATGGAGTTGTTCTCCCACAAGAACCACTCGGCTGATCCTTCTTCAATATGCCCTTCACCAACATGCAGTGTTTCCTTGATTGAATTAGCTCTCACACCAATATTTGCGTCTAGAGCCTTTGCATTGAGGGCTATCTGAAAACGGCTGTGGCGCTGAAGTTGCCTGTGAATGTGGAGTTGGTGGCAAGTGAAACCCGCATGTGGAGCATTCGTTTGTGTGGGATGCTCTACCAGGTTCATTTCAGTCCTAGGTATACAAAGGGCACTAAGCATAGAGTGTGAAAACTGAGTTTCCTTGAGAGCTGCCTGGAAGCCTGATGGTGTGTGAAGTTAGTGAGCCAAATGGAGTTGTTCTCCCACAAGAACCACTCGGCTGATCCTTCTTCAATATGCCCTTCACCAACATGCAGTGTTTCCTTGATTGAATTAGCTCTCACACCAATATTTGCGTCTAGAGCCTTTGCATTGAGGGCTATCTGAAAACGGCTGTGGCGCTGAAGTTGCCTGTGAATGTGGAGTTGGTGGCATGTGAAACCCGCATGTGGAGCATTCGTTTGTGTGGGATGCTGACCAAGCTTCATTTCAGTCCTAGGCACACAAAGGGCACTAAGCATAGAGTGTGAAAACTGAGTTTCCTTGAGAGCTGCTTGGAAGCCTGATGGTGTGTGAAGTTAGTGAGCCAAATGGAGTTGTTCTCCCACAAGAACCACTCGGTTGATCCTTCTTCAATATGCCCTTCACCAACATGCAGTGTTTCCTTGATTGAATTAGCTCTCACACCAATATTTGCGTCTAGAGCCTTTGCATTGAGGGCTATCTGAAAACGGCTGTGGCGCTGAAGTTGCCTGTGAATGTGGAGTTGGTGGCATGTGAAACCCGCATGTGGAGCATTTGTTTGTGTGGGATGCTCTACCAGGTTCATTCCTAGATAATGCACTCAAAGGGCACTAAGCATAGAGTGTGAAAACTGAGTTTCCTTGAGAGCTGCTTGGAAGCCTGATGGTGTGTGAAGTTAGTGAGCCAAATGGAGTTGTTCTCCCACAAGAACCACTCGGCTGATCCTTCTTCAATATGCCCTTCACCAACATGCAGTGTTTCCTTGATTGAATTAGCTCTCACACCAATATTTGCGTCTAGAGCCTTTGCATTGAGGGCTATCTGAAAACGGCTGTGGCGCTGAAGTTGCCTGTGAATGTGGAGTTGGTGGCATGTGAAACCCGCATGTGGAGCATTCGTTTGTGTGGGATGCTGACCAAGCTTCATTTCAGTCCTAGGCACACAAAGGGCACTAAGCATAGAGTGTGAAAACTGAGTTTCCTTGAGAGCTGCTTGGAAGCCTGATGGTGTGTGAAGTTAGTGAGTCAAATGGAGTTGTTCTCCCACAAGAACCACTCGGTTGATCCTTCTTCAATATGCCCTTCACCAACATGCAGTGTTTCCTTGATTGAATTAGCTCTCACACCAATATTTGCGTCTAGAGCCTTTGCATTGAGGGCTATCTGAAAACGGCTGTGGCGCTGAAGTTGCCTGTGAATGTGGAGTTGGTGGCATGTGAAACCCGCATGTGGAGCATTCGTTTGTGTGGGATGCTCTACCAGGTTCATTCCTAGATAATGCACTCAAAGGGCACTAAGAATAGAGTGTGAAAACTGAGTTTCCTTGAGAGCTGCTTGGAAGCCTGATGGTGTGTGAAGTTAGGGAGCCAAATGGAGTTGTTCTCCCACAAGAACCACTCGGCTGATCCTTCTTCAATATGCCCTTCACCAACATGCAGTGTTTCCTTGATTGAATTAGCTCTCACACCAATATTTGCGTCTAGAGCCTTTGCATTGAGGGCTATCTGAAAACGGCTGTGGCGCTGAAGTTGCCTGTGAATGTGGAGTTGGTGGCATGTGAAACCCGCATGTGGAGCATTCGTTTGTGTGGGATGCTGACCAAGCTTCATTTCAGTCCTAGGCACACAAAGGGCACTAAGCATAGAGTGTGAAAACTGAGTTTCCTTGAGAGCTGCTTGGAAGCCTGATGGTGTGTGAAGTTAGTGAGCCAAATGGAGTTGTTCTCCCACAAGAACCACTCGGTTGATCCTTCTTCAATATGCCCTTCACCAACATGCAGTGTTTCCTTGATTGAATTAGCTCTCACACCAATATTTGCGTCTAGAGCCTTTGCATTGTGGGCTATCTGAAAACGGCTGTGGCGCTGAAGTTGCCTGTGAATGTGGAGTTGGTGGCATGTGAAACCCGCATGTGGAGCATTCGTTTGTGTGGGATGCTCTACCAGGTTCATTCCTAGATAAGGCACTCAAAGGGCACTAAGCATAGAGTGTGAAAACTGAGTTTCCTTGAGAGCTGCTTGGAAGCCTGATGGTGTGTGAAGTTAGTGAGCCAAATGGAGTTGTTCTCCCACAAGAACCACTCGGCTGATCCTTCTTCAATATGCCCTTCACCAACATGCAGTGTTTCCTTGATTGAATTAGCTCTCACACCAATATTTGCGTCTAGAGCCTTTGCATTGAGGGCTATCTGAAAACGGCTGTGGCGCTGAAGTTGCCTGTGAATGTGGAGTTGGTGGCATGTGAAACCCGCATGTGGAGCATTCGTTTGTGTGGGATGCTCTACGAGGTTCATTCCTGGATAATGCACTCAAAGTGCACTAAGCATAGAGTGTGAAAACTGAGTTTCCTTGAGAGCTGCTTGGAAGCTTGATGGTGTGTGAAGTTAGTGAGCCAAATGGAGTTGTTCTCCCACAAGAACCCTCAGCTGATCCTTCTTCAATATGCCCTTCACCAACATGCAGTGTTTCCTTGATTGAATTAGCTCTCACACCAATATTTGCATCTAGAGCCTTTGCATTGAGGGCTATCTGAAAACGGCTGTGGCGCTGAAGTTGCCTGTGAATGTGGAGTTGGTGGCATGTGAAACCCGCATGTGGAGCATTCGTTTGTGTGGGATGCTGACCAAGCTTCATTTCAGTCCTAGGCACACAAAGGGCACTAAGCATAGAGTGTGAAAACTGAGTTTCCTTGAGAGCTGCTTGGAAGCCTGATGGTGTGTGAAGTTAGTGAGCCAAATGGAGTTGTTCTCCCACAAGAACCACTCGGCTGATCCTTCTTCAATATGCCCTTCACCAACATGCAGTGTTTCCTTGATTGAATTAGCTCTCACACCAATATTTGCGTCTAGAGCCTTTGCATTGAGGGCTATCTGAAAACGGCTGTGGCGCTGAAGTTGCCTGTGAATGTGGAGTTGGTGGCATGTGAAACCCGCATGTGGAGCATTCGTTTGTGTGGGATGCTGACCAAGCTTCATTTCAGTCCTAGGCACACAAAGGGCACTAAGCATAGAGTGTGAAAACTGAGTTTCCTTGAGAGCTGCTTGGAAGCCTGATGGTGTGTGAAGTTAGGGAGCCAAATGGAGTTGTTCTCCCACAAGAACCACTCGGCTGATCCTTCTTCAATATGCCCTTCACCAACATGCAGTGTTTCCTTGATTGAATTAGCTCTCACACCAATATTTGCGTCTAGAGCCTTTGCATTGAGGGCTATCTGAAAACGGCTGTGGCGCTGAAGTTGCCTGTGAATGTGGAGTTGGTGGCATGTGAAACCCGCATGTGGAGCATTCGTTTGTGTGGGATGCTGACCAAGCTTCATTTCAGTCCTAGGCACACAAAGGGCACTAAGCATAGAGTGTGAAAACTGAGTTTCCTTGAGAGCTGCTTGGAAGCCTGATGGTGTGTGAAGTTAGTGAGCCAAATGGAGTTGTTCTCCCACAAGAACCACTCGGTTGATCCTTCTTCAATATGCCCTTCACCAACATGCAGTGTTTCCTTGATTGAATTAGCTCTCACACCAATATTTGCGTCTAGAGCCTTTGCATTGTGGGCTATCTGAAAACGGCTGTGGCGCTGAAGTTGCCTGTGAATGTGGAGTTGGTGGCATGTGAAACCCGCATGTGGAGCATTCGTTTGTGTGGGATGCTCTACCAGGTTCATTCCTGGATAATGCACTCAAAGTGCACTAAACATAGAGTGTGAAAACTGAGTTTCCTTGAGAGCTGCTTGGAAGCCTGATGGTGTGTGAAGTTAGTGAGCCAAATGGAGTTGTTCTCCCACAAGAACCACTCAGCTGATCCTTCTTCAATATGCCCTTCACCAACATGCAGTGTTTCCTTGATTGAATTAGCTCTCACACCAATATTTGCGTCTAGAGCCTTTGCATTGAGGGCTATCTGAAAACGGCTGTGGCGCTGAAGTTGCCTGTGAATGTGGAGTTGGTGGCATGTGAAACCCGCATGTGGAGCATTCGTTTGTGTGGGATGCTGACCAAGCTTCATTTCAGTCCTAGGCACACAAAGGGCACTAAGCATAGAGTGTGAAAACTGAGTTTCCTTGAGAGCTGCTTGGAAGCCTGATGGTGTGTGAAGTTCGTGAGCCAAATGGAGTTGTTCTCCCACAAGAACCACTCGGCTGATCCTTCTTCAATATGCCCTTCACCAACATGCAGTGTTTCCTTGATTGAATTAGCTCTCACACCAATATTTGCGTCTAGAGCCTTTGCATTGAGGGCTATCTGAAAACGGCTGTGGCGCTGAAGTTGCCTGTGAATGTGGAGTTGGTGGCATGTGAAACCCGCATGTGGAGCATTCGTTTGTGTGGGATGCTGACCAGGTTCATTCCTAGATAATGCACTCAAAGGGCACTAAGCATAGAGTGTGAAAACTGAGTTTCCTTGAGAGCTGCTTGGAAGCCTGATGGTGTGTGAAGTTAGTGAGCCAAATGGAGTTGTTCTCCCACAAGAACCACTCGGCTGATCCTTCTTCAATATGCCCTTCACCAACATGCAGTGTTTCCTTGATTGAATTAGCTCTCACACCAATATTTGCGTCTAGAGCCTTTGCATTGAGAGCTATCTGAAAACGGCTGTGGCGCTGAAGTTGCCTGTGAATGTGGAGTTGGTGGCATGTGAAACCCGCATGTGGAGTATTCGTTTGTGTGGGAAGCTGACCAAGCTTCATTTCAGTCCTAGGCACACAGAGAGCACTAAGCATAGAGTGTGAAAACTGAGTTTCCTTGAGAGCTGCTTGGAAGCCTGATGGTGTGTGAAGTTAGTGAGCCAAATGGAGTTGTTCTCCCACAAGAACCACTCGGCTGATCCTTCTTCAATATGCCCTTCACCAACATGCAGTGTTTCCTTGATTGAATTAGCTCTCACACCAATATTTGCGTCTAGAGCCTTTGCATTGAGGGCTATCTGAAAACGGCTGTGGCGCTGAAGTTGCCTGTGAATGTGGAGTTGGTGGCATGTGAAACCCGCATGTGGAGCATTCGTTTGTGTGGGATGCTCTACCAGGTTCATTCCTAGATAATGCACTCAAAGGGCACTAAGCATAGAGTGTGAAAACTGAGTTTCCTTGAGAGCTGCTTGGAAGCCTGATGGTGTGTGAAGTTAGTGAGCCAAATGGAGTTGTTCTCCCACAAGAACCACTCGGCTGATCCTTCTTCAATATGCCCTTCACCAACATGCAGTGTTTCCTTGATTGAATTAGCTCTCACACCAATATTTGCGTCTAGAGCCTTTGCATTGAGGGCTATCTGAAAACGGCTGTGGCGCTGAAGTTGCCTGTAAATGTGGAGTTGGTGGCATGTGAAACCCGCATGTGGAGCATTCGTTTGTGTGGGATGCTCTACCAGGTTCATTTCAGTCCTAGCCATACAAAGGGCACTAAGCATAGAGTGTGAAAACTGAGTTTCCTTGAGAGCTGCTTGGAAGCCTGATGGTGTGTGAAGTTAGTGAGCCAAATGGAGTTGTTCTCCCACAAGAACCACTCGGCTGATCCTTCTTCAATATGCCCTTCACCAACATGCAGTGTTTCCTTGATTGAATTAGCTCTCACACCAATATTTGCGTCTAGAGCCTTTGCATTGAGGGCTATCTGAAAACGGCTGTGGCGCTGAAGTTGCCTGTGAATGTGGAGTTGGTGGCATGTGAAACCCGCATGTGGAGCATTCGTTTGTGTGGGATGCTGACCAAGCTTCATTTCAGTCCTAGGCACACAAAGGGCACTAAGCATAGAGTGTGAAAACTGAGTTTCCTTGAGAGCTGCTTGGAAGCCTGATGGTGTGTGAAGTTAGTGAGCCAAATGGAGTTGTTCTCCCACAAGAACCACTCGGTTGATCCTTCTTCAATATGCCCTTCACCAACATGCAGTGTTTCCTTGATTGAATTAGCTCTCACACCAATATTTGCGTCTAGAGCCTTTGCATTGTGGGCTATCTGAAAACGGCTGTGGCGCTGAAGTTGCCTGTGAATGTGGAGTTGGTGGCATGTGAAACCCGCATGTGGAGCATTCGTTTGTGTGGGATGCTCTACCAGGTTCATTCCTAGATAAGGCACTCAAAGGGCACTAAGCATAGAGTGTGAAAACTGAGTTTCCTTGAGAGCTGCTTGGAAGCCTGATGGTGTGTGAAGTTAGTGAGCCAAATGGAGTTGTTCTCCCACAAGAACCACTCGGCTGATCCTTCTTCAATATGCCCTTCACCAACATGCAGTGTTTCCTTGATTGAATTAGCTCTCACACCAATATTTGCGTCTAGAGCCTTTGCATTGAGGGCTATCTGAAAACGGCTGTGGCGCTGAAGTTGCCTGTGAATGTGGAGTTGGTGGCATGTGAAACCCGCATGTGGAGCATTCGTTTGTGTGGGATGCTCTACGAGGTTCATTATTGGATAATGCACTCAAAGTGCACTAAGCATAGAGTGTGAAAACTGAGTTTCCTTGAGAGCTGCTTGGAAGCTTGATGGTGTGTGAAGTTAGTGAGCCAAATGGAGTTGTTCTCCCACAAGAACCCTCAGCTGATCCTTCTTCAATATGCCCTTCACCAACATGCAGTGTTTCCTTGATTGAATTAGCTCTCACACCAATATTTGCATCTAGAGCCTTTGCATTGAGGGCTATCTGAAAACGGCTGTGGCGCTGAAGTTGCCTGTGAATGTGGAGTTGGTGGCATGTGAAACCCGCATGTGGAGCATTCGTTTGTGTGGGATGCTGACCAAGCTTCATTTCAGTCCTAGGCACACAAAGGGCACTAAGCATAGAGTGTGAAAACTGAGTTTCCTTGAGAGCTGCTTGGAAGCCTGATGGTGTGTGAAGTTAGTGAGCCAAATGGAGTTGTTCTCCCACAAGAACCACTCGGCTGATCCTTCTTCAATATGCCCTTCACCAACATGCAGTGTTTCCTTGATTGAATTAGCTCTCACACCAATATTTGCGTCTAGAGCCTTTGCATTGAGGGCTATCTGAAAACGGCTGTGGCGCTGAAGTTGCCTGTGAATGTGGAGTTGGTGGCATGTGAAACCCGCATGTGGAGCATTCGTTTGTGTGGGATGCTGACCAAGCTTCATTTCAGTCCTAGGCACACAAAGGGCACTAAGCATAGAGTGTGAAAACTGAGTTTCCTTGAGAGCTGCTTGGAAGCCTGATGGTGTGTGAAGTTAGGGAGCCAAATGGAGTTGTTCTCCCACAAGAACCACTCGGCTGATCCTTCTTCAATATGCCCTTCACCAACATGCAGTGTTTCCTTGATTGAATTAGCTCTCACACCAATATTTGCGTCTAGAGCCTTTGCATTGAGGGCTATCTGAAAACGGCTGTGGCGCTGAAGTTGCCTGTGAATGTGGAGTTGGTGGCATGTGAAACCCGCATGTGGAGCATTCGTTTGTGTGGGATGCTGACCAAGCTTCATTTCAGTCCTAGGCACACAAAGGGCACTAAGCATAGAGTGTGAAAACTGAGTTTCCTTGAGAGCTGCTTGGAAGCCTGATGGTGTGTGAAGTTAGTGAGCCAAATGGAGTTGTTCTCCCACAAGAACCACTCGGCTGATCCTTCTTCAATATGCCCTTCACCAACATGCAGTGTTTCCTTGATTGAATTAGCTCTCACACCAATATTTGCGTCTAGAGCCTTTGCATTGTGGACTATCTGAAAACGGCTGTGGCGCTGAAGTTGCCTGTGAATGTGGAGTTGGTGGCATGTGAAACCCGCATGTGGAGCATTCGTTTGTGTGGGATGCTCTACCAGGTTCATTCCTGGATAATGCACTCAAAGTGCACTAAACATAGAGTGTGAAAACTGAGTTTCCTTGAGAGCTGCTTGGAAGCCTGATGGTGTGTGAAGTTAGTGAGCCAAATGGAGTTGTTCTCCCACAAGAACCACTCAGCTGATCCTTCTTCAATATGCCCTTCACCAACATGCAGTGTTTCCTTGATTGAATTAGCTCTCACACCAATATTTGCGTCTAGAGCCTTTGCATTGAGGGCTATCTGAAAACGGCTGTGGCGCTGAAGTTGCCTGTGAATGTGGAGTTGGTGGCATGTGAAACCCGCATGTGGAGCATTCGTTTGTGTGGGATGCTCTACCAGGTTCATTCCTAGATAATGCACTCAAAGGGCACTAAGCATAGAGTGTGAAAACTGAGTTTCCTTGAGAGCTGCTTGGAAGCCTGATGGTGTGTGAAGTTAGTGAGCCAAATGGAGTTGTTCTCCCACAAGAACCACTCGGCTGATCCTTCTTCAATATGCCCTTCACCAACATGCAGTGTTTCCTTGATTGAATTAGCTCTCACACCAATATTTGCGTCTAGAGCCTTTGCATTGAGGGCTATCTGAAAACGGCTGTGGCACTGAAGTTGCCTGTGAATGTGGAGTTGGTGGCATGTGAAACCCGCATGTGGAGCATTCGTTTGTGTGGGATGCTGACCAAGCTTCATTTCAGTCCTAGGCACACAAAGGGCACTAAGCATAGAGTGTGAAAACTGAGTTTCCTTGAGAGCTGCTTGGAAGCCTGATGGTGTGTGAAGTTAAGGAGCCAAATGGAGTTGTTCTCCCACAAGAACCACTCAGCTGATCCTTCTTCAATATGCCCTTCACCAACATGCAGTGTTTCCTTGATTGAATTAGCTCTCACACCAATATTTGCGTCTAGAGCCTTTGCATTGAGGGCTATCTGAAAACGGCTGTGGCGCTGAAGTTGCCTGTGAATGTGGAGTTGGTGGCAAGTGAAACCCGCATGTGGAGCATTCGTTTGTGTGGGATGCTCTACCAGGTTCATTCCTAGATAATGCACTCAAAGGGCACTAAACATAGAGTGTGAAAACTGAGTTTCCTTGAGAGCTGCTTGGAAGCCTGATGGTGTGTGAAGTTAGGGAGCCAAATGGAGTTGTTCTCCCACAAGAACCACTCGGCTGATCCTTCTTCAATATGCCCTTCACCAACATGCAGTGTTTCCTTGATTGAATTAGCTCTCACACCAATATTTGCGTCTAGAGCCTTTGCATTGAGGGCTATCTGAAAACGGCTGTGGCGCTGAAGTTGCCTGTGAATGTGAAGTTGGTGGCATGTGAAACCCGCATGTGGAGCATTCGTTTGTGTGGGATGCTGACCAAGCTTCATTTCAGTCCTAGGCACACAAAGGGCATTAAGCATAGAGTGTGAAAACTGAGTTTCCTTGAGAGCTGCTTGGAAGCCTGATGGTGTGTGAAGTTCGTGAGCCAAATGGAGTTGTTCTCCCACAAGAACCACTCGGCTGATCCTTCTTCAATATGCCCTTCACCAACATGCAGTGTTTCCTTGATTGAATTAGCTCTCACACCAATATTTGCGTCTAGAGCCTTTGCATTGAGGGCTATCTGAAAACGGCTGTGGCGCTGAAGTTGCCTGTGAATGTGGAGTTGGTGGCATGTGAAACCCGCATGTGGAGCATTCGTTTGTGTGGGATGCTCTACTGTTGTGGGCTGTGGAGCTGATTTACATTCCTTAAGCTGAGCACTCAGGAATCGGGCCTAAGGCAGTAGCACCTAGCCTTTGCAGATTCATTGGTGTCCTATTGTCCTGTTGATGGGCTTGGGGGAAAGAGGAGATAATATGGTAATAAAGAGGCTTGTGGAGGACGGCTCGCGACGACGGCTCCCAGCACTTGTAACACCATCATGGTCTCCGTGTGTCGGTGCTTTTCGCTCGGACATTCGCCGTGCCTACTACGCCGGCTCAGCTAGCCGCGACAAATGGCGCCGTAACGTGGGGCATGGCACAGAGCAAAGGACGTCCGAGGGACCCCTGGAACTATGAAGGTAAGGAATTAGGAATTAAGGAATTTTGAATTAAGAATTCGGAATTTGGGAATTCTGCAGGGGCATAACTGATATAATCCCCAGACCCTCTCCCTGTGCTAGGGCACGAGGGACAATCTGAGGGACCCCTGGAACTCTGGAGGGGCAAATTTATCTCATCCCCAGACCTTCTCCCCGTTCAGGGGCACGAGGGACAATCTGAGGGACCCCGGAAATCCGGAGGCAAGTTTAGGATTTAACTCTAGAGGGGCATAATTAATTTCATCCCCAGACCTTCTCCCCGTCTTGGGGCACGAGGGACAATCTGAGGGACCCCGGAAATCTAGAGGCAGGTTTTATAATTTTTACAGGGGCATAAGTAAAATTTATCATGGGGCAAGAACTCTCTAAAATGCAAGTAATTAAGGGAATCCGAGATCTGCTCCAGTCACTAGGCACCGACACTAAGCTTAAGGCCTCGCAGAGTTTTTTTGAAACTGTCTGCGACGTATTCCCATGGTTTGCTTTCATTGTAGTCATCTTTTTTCTCTGGCGCTTGCTAAATATTGCTTGGTCATCCCGTCAAGCAGTGGTGGAAGCCCGCCGTAAGAAATTGTCTGTTAAAAGTAGGAGACAGCTACAAACCAGGGTAAATAAGGAGAAGGAACCCCAGACAAGACAAAGTCTGGAGAAAGTGCGCGAAGGAGATTTGTGGTCCTCTTCTGAGGAGGCTGAGAAGGAAAAGGATGGAAGTGAGTTTGCTGAGGATCCTCCACCTATAGAGCATGTGCCAAACAAAAGTCCCTCTTGGACAGGCACAGAGCTCTCCGCGCCGCCTGAGCCATTGGCGCCATCATGTCTGAGCACAGTTGTAAAAGGTTTACAGGAGCAACTTCGGCGCCTCTCCCTTCAGTTGAGGCAGGAGCAGAGTGGATGCACTGCTGGGGCTTGTGCTAGACCCCCGCTTTCAACTTCTCTTTCAGCTGTGGAACGTGCGGTAAAGCAAGCACAGGAGCAGGGAGACCCTGAGGCAGCTACCCTTGCTAGGCGCTTTACCTTCCCGGTAGTTGAGGTAGAGAATCAGCAGGGGCAGAGAATCAGACAGCACCTGGCACTGTCCTTTAAGGACATAAACAGTCTGAGGGACGCTGTTGCCACATATGGTCCATCGGCCCCCTTTACTGTTTCCATGATTGAAGCCTTAGCACCTAACAATTTGACTCCGGCCGATTGGAAACAGCTCTGTAAGGCTACTCTGGATGGGGGCGATTTTCTAATGTGGAAATCTGAGTTCTTTGAGCTTTGCCTTGACACAGCACGGCAAAATACCCAGGCAGGCTTTCCTGAGAGAAATCATGATATGTTGACAGGAGAGGGGAATTTTGCTAATGTACAGGATCAGATTAATTATGACCCAGGAGTTTATGCACAGACCGCTGCTGCTGCAGTGAGGGCCTGGAAGTCTTTATCACCAAAGGGTTCGCTACATTTACATCTCTCTAAAATTGTCCAAGGCCCGGACGAGCCTTACCAGGCATTTGTAGATCGCCTACTGGTAACTGCAGATAGGGTATTTGGTGATGCAGATCAAGCCATGCCTTTTGTAAAGCAATTAGCATATGAAAATGCCAACAAGTGGTGCCAGGAAGCAATTAGACCTTGGAAGCATGAGCCCCTTAACACGTATCTTAAACTTTGTAAAGACATTGGGGAAGGACAGATAATGGGTGCAGCCATTGCAGAGGCATTGCGTGGTGGCACAACCGTGGGCTCGGGAGCTCGCCCAAAACAAGGATGTTTTAAATGTGGCCGGCTAGGGCATATCCGCCGGAACTGCCCACTCCAAGGTTGTGCACAGGCTGCTAATATGAACAGGCAGTCCCCAGGAGTTTGCCCTCGATGCCAACGTGGAAAACATTGGGCAAATGAATGCAGGCCCAAGACAGTCATCTCCAGGCAGCCATCTGTGCCGGGAAACGGGAGCAGGGGCCAGCTCCGGGCCCCGCAAGTACCAAAGTACGGGGCAGCGATTCAGTTTGTTCCTCAGGGACAAAGGTCATTCATGACCTTGCCCGAGGGAGCACAGGCAGTGGAGGATGGGACCTCCATACCACCTCCTACATAGTATTGACACCCCAAATGGGGGTACAGGCTATTCCTACAGGAATTTATGGACCACTACCCCCTGACACTGTAGGGCTTCTGCTGGGATGTAGCAGCACAGCCTTGAAAGGAGTTCATATTACCCCAGGAGTGATTGATGCAGACTATACAGGGGAAATTAAAGTTTTAGCCAGTGTTCATGCTGGGGTTGCAGTGTTGCCCCAAGGGGCACGAATAGCACAGTTAGTGCTGCTCCCCACAGTGAAGTCAGATAATGCTTGCAGGCTTGGACAGAAGAAAGCAGGGTTTGGTTCCAGTGGTGAAGCCTCTGTTTATTGGGTTGCTGATATGGCAAGCCGCCCTACTTTGGAGTTGAGTATAGAAGGAAAGAAATTTACTGGGCTTCTAGACACTGGTGCCGACACCACTCTTATTTCACAGAAATATTGGCCCCCAGGTTGGCCTGTTACACCCACCATGACCACTTTACAAGGTTTGGGGATTACCCAAAGCCCCCTAGCTAGCTCCAGGCCTCTAGCCTGGAGGGATAAGGAAGGAAATGGTGGCCATGTTACCCCCTATGTAGTACCAGGTCTGCCAGTTAATTTGTGGGGGAGAGATGTTTTGCAACAAATGGGAGCAGTATTAGTATCTGGTCAGGAATTAGCTATGCAGCAGATGGAGAGGTACGGCTACATTCCTGGAAAAGGTATAGGAAGAAAGCTGCAAGGAATTACTCAACCAATCTCCGTGGAACATAAGAAGGATAAAGAAAGGGCTAGGGCATTTTCCCTAGGGGCCATTGTGATGGTGGCTAAGGTTACTCCACAGAAGATTACATGGAAAAGTTCTCAACCCGTTTGGATTGACCAATGGCCCCTTTCTACAGAAAAAATAGCCGCCGTTAAGGAAATAGTTCAAGAACAGCTAGCTGCTGGACATATTGTCCCTTCCACGTCACTATGGAATACACCTATTTTTGTGATTAAAAAGAAATCAGGGAAGTGGAGACTTTTACAGGATCTCAGAGCAGTGAATGCTACCATGGAGATAATGGGATCACAGCAACCAGGATTACCACTGCCTTCTGCCATTCCAAAAGATTTTAATATTGTTGTGATTGATTTAAAGGATTGTTTTTTTTCCATTCCTCTTCATCCAGAAGATTCACCTCGTTTTGCTTTCAGTGTGCCTTCTGTTAATTTGCAAGAACCATTTGAACGTTACCAATGGAAATTTTTACCCCAAGGAATGGCTAATAGTCCTACTATGTGTCAGATTTATGTGGCTGCCGCCTTAAAACCGGTGCGTGCCAGCTTTCCCTCTGTTATGATTGTTCATTATATGGATGATATTTTGCTGGCAGCTCTATCTACTCAGGTGTTGCAATCCTGTTTGTGTAAGTTACAGCAAGAGTTAGAAAAGGCAGGATTAGCTATAGCCCCAGATAAAATACAACTTGTTTCTCCATTTAATTATTTGGGATTTCAACTTTTTCAGAATTGTGTTAAACCCCAAAAAATTTCCATAGCCACAGAAAAGCTGCGAACTCTTAATGATTTTCAGAAATTGTTAGGGGATATAAATTGGATGAGGCCCAGTTTGAAACTTACTAATGCAGATTTGAAACCTTTGTTTGACATCTTAAAAGGTGACTCCTCTCCAACATCCCCTAGGGTAATGACTATGGAGGGACTTCAAGCCCTACGCAAAGTTGAGATAGCGATTGAACAATCCCATTTGACCAGGATTGATTACAGTACTCCACTTTTATTTATTGTTATAGCATCCTCATATACACCTACAGGGGTATTTTATCAGCAGGGACCTATTTTGTGGGAACATTTGCATGTCTCTCCTGCTAAGACAATTGTGCCTTACTATTTGGCCATAGCAGAGTTGATACAAAAGGCCACTAAAAGCAGCCTAAGACATTTTGGGAAGGTCCCAGATACCATTATTGTTCCATACACTCAGAAGCAGCTTTTGTGGTTGCAGAATATGGAAGAGACCTGGTCAATACTTTTGAGTACTTTAAATGTTAATTTTGACAACCACTATCCCAAGGACCCCATTGTACAGTTTTTTATTTTGCATCCTGTTGTTTTTCCACTTGTAACCTCTCTTCAACCATTGCCAGAAGCTTTAACTGTTTTCACTGATGGGTCGTCAAACGGTCAGGCAGCTTTTGTAGTAGATGGCCAGGTTACCACCATCCCCACATCTTTTGTCTCTGCACAGGTTGTAGAATTGGTGGCCGTTCTTGCCGTCTTTCAAACATTTTCCATGCAGCCCTTTAATTTGTATTCTGATAGTGGATATGTTGCCCATTCCCTTCCTGTGCTGGAGACTGCAGGCCAAATTTCTTCCCACTCCACAGCAGCATCTTTATTTGCTAAAATTCAGGCCTGTATTTGGGCCCGCAAAGATAAATTCTTTGTGACTCATATTCGAGCCCATACAGGTTTACCTGGGCCCTTGACATCAGGAAATGCGGCTGCAGATTCAGCCACCAAATTGGTAGCCTCAGCTCTTGAAGAAGCTCAAAAGGCACATGCTAGATTTCACTTGAATTCTAACACGCTTCGTTTGCGCTTTAGTCTGACTAAGGAACAAGCCAGAACCATCGTGAAGCAATGCTCAGTGTGCCCTCAATTTTTACCTGTTCCTCGTTACGGTGTAAATCCCAGAGGACTGTTGCCCAATCATGTCTGGCAAATGGACGTGACACACATCCCAGAGTTTGGGACACTAAAGTATGTGCATGTCACTATCGATACTTGTTCTGGATTTATTTTAGCTACTCCTCAAACAGGAGAACAAGTCAGACATACTCTAGCCCATTGCTATGCATGTTTTTCCATCTTGGGAACTCCTAAAGTTATCAAAACTGATAATGGTCCTTGCTATACTAGCAGCAAGTTTCGTGATTTTGCTGCCTCCCACCATATACAATTAATTACAGGTATTCCTTATAATCCTCAAGGACAAGGTATTGTGGAACGTGCCAACCGTACTATTAAGGATTACCTTATTAAAACCAAAAAGGGGGAATATAGCACTCCCCGAGATCATTTGAATCTTGTATTATTTATTTTAAATTTTCTAACATTGGATGCTGAAGGACGGTCTGCTGCAGATCGTCATTGGAATCCGTCTCAGAAGCAGAAAGGTTATGTTATGTGGAAGGACCCCTTGACTGGTAAGTGGCTAGGCCCAGATCCCGTCCTCATTTGGGGGCGAGGATCAGTTTGTGTTTTCCCAGAAAATGAAAATGGTCCGAGGTGGATTCCTGAGAGGCTTGTCCGGCAAGCTTCTGCTGCTGAGTCTTGTGAAAGCTCGGATACTGGACAAGATGATGGCATTTGAGTCGGAAGATCAACGGGACAAGCAAGTATATTAGGCCTTTATATTTAACATAAGTATATCAGTATTTTGTCGCTGTTCTGCAGCGTGTTCCCTGACTGATGGTCAAAGCCGAAGTTTATCAGTGGCTTTGGACTTTGTTCTCTGAGAGGCATGTGGGATGGGGGAGGAAGTATTGAGCCTTGCTATTACCCATCCGTGCTTTGATTTGAAACTCCTTTTGTTAGGTTTATATTTTCCCCACCTTGTCTTGGAGTCACCTGAGCATGTCTCTCCCAGGACAAATGCTTATCTTAACAGGTACTTACTTCCCCAACAGACAAGGGTGACATTTGCATTTCTATTCCCCACCTGAAGCCTCAGCCCACTTCTCCAGGCATTGGCAAGGAGGAGGGTTTCAGACTGGCCTCTTTATCATTTGAAAGGGACCAAGGAAGTTGGCCAGTGACACCTTTCTGGCCTTTTGTCCCTAGGCCAGGTACCTTGGATACCAGGAATTTTCTTTGTTTTTGGAGAAACATCTTTGAGAGGAAATTTTACGGGTTTTTCTCTCTTGTTTCTCCTCCCGCCACTATGGCAGAGGATTAGTTCCTTCTTTCCTCTGAACCTGAGGACTCGCTCTTGTGAGTGAACCTTAGCTCTTTGAATTTGAAGCTTGTGTTTGCTTGTGTTATCCCTATGCTTCTTTCTTAAGCACAGGAGATGCCTCTGAAAGGAATGACACCAAGTTCCAGTGCACCCTGACAGCATGCTGGAATGGCTATTGCAATTCTGCTGTTATCCTGCAGCTGCCCTGAATCCCGCCTGTGCCTGTTGGGACTGATGGAGAGGCCTATGTTGGCCTGATAAGAATAAAAGAGACTTTGGCATAACGGCGACCATCATAGCCAGTACATCAACAGCCGCCACCACCAGCTACCGTGGTGACAGTGAACAAGGTTGCAGAACAGACTGCCAGAGTTATGGAACAACAGGACTTTACTGATGAACATGAGCGGGTGGGCAGGACTATGCTGGACTATGGGTTGATTTGTTGGAAAAGAAATAGCAAATGCTGTTAGATTTGGTCTAGGCCTCCTGTACCCCATCGTATGACTTTCTGTTGTATTGTATGCATTTCTGTTTTATCATCTGTGCAAGTGCTAATTGTTTTCCCAAGCCTGGGAACTGCTGTCTGCTCATTGTTACGAGCTAAGTTACTCCTAAGATCATGGCCTCTTGCCTCCCATTGTGCCTTTAATGTATGTTTCACCTGTGAAGTGCTTTGTTTTCCCAAGCCCGAAAACTGCTGTTTGCTCTTTGCTACTGAGCTGATATTCACTCCCAGCCTTGGAACAGGGTTACCAGCCTCCCCAAATATGGTTGAGCAGCTGCAGCAGACAAGGCGTTGAATGGCAGCCAGTGACGGGTGAGATGGACCGGGAACTGACCAACCTAGGACAGGGTCTCCGTCATGCTACGGAGGTTCCCGATGACGGGTAAGGCTGATAACCTGAGAGTCCACAACCTAAGACAGGCGCATTCAAGTCTGCTTTAATACAGAAGGGGGAATATGTTGTGGGCTGTGGAGCTGATTTACATTCCTTAAGCTGAGCACTCAGGAATCGGGCCTAAGGCAGTAGCACCTAGCCTTTGCAGATTCATTGGTGTCCTATTGTCCTGTTGATGGGCTTGGGGGAAAGAGGAGATAATATGGTAATAAAGAGGCTTGTGGAGGACGGCTCGCGACGACGGCTCCCAGCACTTGTAACACCATCATGGTCTCCGTGTGTCGGTGCTTTTCGCTCGGACATTCGCCGTGCCTACTACGCCGGCTCAGCTAGCCGCGACACTCTACCAGGTTCATTTCAGTCCTAGCCATACTAAGGGCACTAAGCATAGAGTGTGAAAACTGAGTTTCCTTGAGAGCTGCTTGGAAGCCTGATGGTGTGTGAAGTTAGTGAGCCAAATGGAGTTGTTCTCCCACAAGAACCACTCGGCTGATCCTTCTTCAATATGCCCTTCACCAACATGCAGTGTTTCCTTGATTGAATTAGCTCTCACACCAATATTTGCGTCTAGAGCCTTTGCATTGAGGGCTATCTGAAAACGGCTGTGGCGCTGAAGTTGCCTGTGAATGTGGAGTTGGTGGCATGTGAAACCCGCATGTGGAGCATTCGTTTCTGTGGGATGCTCTACCAGGTTCATTCCTAGATAATGCACTCAAAGGGCACTAAACATAGAGTGTGAAAACTGAGTTTCCTTGAGAGCTGCTTGGAAGCCTGATGGTGTGTGAAGTTAGTGAGCCAAATGGAGTTGTTCTCCCACAAGAACCACTCAGCTGATCCTTCTTCAATATGCCCTTCACCAACATGCAGTGTTTCCTTGATTGAATTAGCTCTCACACCAATATTTGCGTCTAGAGCCTTTGCATTGAGGGCTATCTGAAAACGGCTGTGGCGCTGAAGTTGCCTGTGAATGTGGAGTTGGTGGCATGTGAAACCCGCATGTGGAGCATTCGTTTGTGTGGGATGCTGACCAAGCTTCATTTCAGTCCTAGGCACACAAAGGGCACTAAGCATAGAGTGTGAAAACTGAGTTTCCTTGAGAGCTGCTTGGAAGCCTGATGGTGTGTGAAGTTAGTGAGCCAAATGGAGTTGTTCTCCCACAAGAACCACTCGGTTGATCCTTCTTCAATATGCCCTTCACCAACATGCAGTGTTGCCTTGATTGAATTAGCTCTCACACCAATATTTGCGTCTAGAGCCTTTGCATTGTGGGCTATCTGAAAACGGCTGTGGCGCTGAAGTTGCCTGTGAATGTGGAGTTGGTGGCATGTGAAACCCGCATGTGGA
Organism: Ochotona princeps; assembly: GCF_030435755.1. Taxonomy (NCBI): domain Eukaryota; kingdom Metazoa; phylum Chordata; class Mammalia; order Lagomorpha; family Ochotonidae; genus Ochotona; species Ochotona princeps. The sequence goes on along the minus strand of NW_026697924.1, from coordinate 144,279 downwards.
GCATTCGTTTGTGTGGGATGCTCTACCAGGTTCATTCCTAGATAATGCACTCAAAGGGCACTAAGCATAGAGTGTGAAAACTGAGTTTCCTTGAGAGCTGCTTGGAAGCCTGATGGTGTGTGAAGTTAGTGAGCCAAATGGAGTTGTTCTCCCACAAGAACCACTCGGCTGATCCTTCTTCAATATGCCCTTCACCAACATGCAGTGTTTCCTTGATTGAATTAGCTCTCACACCAATATTTGCGTCTAGAGCCTTTGCATTGAGGGCTATCTGAAAACGGCTGTGGCGCTGAAGTTGCCTGTGAATGTGGAGTTGGTGGCAAGTGAAACCCGCATGTGGAGCATTCGTTTGTGTGGGATGCTCTACCAGGTTCATTTCAGTCCTAGGTATACAAAGGGCACTAAGCATAGAGTGTGAAAACTGAGTTTCCTTGAGAGCTGCTTGGAAGCCTGATGGTGTGTGAAGTTAGTGAGCCAAATGGAGTTGTTCTCCCACAAGAACCACTCGGCTGATCCTTCTTCAATATGCCCTTCACCAACATGCAGTGTTTCCTTGATTGAATTAGCTCTCACACCAATATTTGCGTCTAGAGCCTTTGCATTGAGGGCTATCTGAAAACGGCTGTGGCGCTGAAGTTGCCTGTGAATGTGGAGTTGGTGGCATGTGAAACCCGCATGTGGAGCATTCGTTTGTGTGGGATGCTGACCAAGCTTCATTTCAGTCCTAGGCACACAAAGGGCACTAAGCATAGAGTGTGAAAACTGAGTTTCCTTGAGAGCTGCTTGGAAGCCTGATGGTGTGTGAAGTTAGTGAGCCAAATAGAGTTGTTCTCCCACAAGAACCACTCGGTTGATCCTTCTTCAATATGCCCTTCACCAACATGCAGTGTTTCCTTGATTGAATTAGCTCTCACACCAATATTTGCGTCTAGAGCCTTTGCATTGTGGGCTATCTGAAAACGGCTGTGGCGCTGAAGTTGCCTGTGAATGTGGAGTTGGTGGCATGTGAAACCCGCATGTGGAGCATTCGTTTGTGTGGGATGCTCTACCAGGTTCATTCCTAGATAATGCACTCAAAGGGCACTAAGCATAGAGTGTGAAAACTGAGTTTCCTTGAGAGCTGCTTGGAAGCCTGATGGTGTGTGAAGTTAGTGAGCCAAATGGAGTTGTTCTCCCACAAGAACCACTCGGCTGATCCTTCTTCAATATGCCCTTCACCAACATGCAGTGTTTCCTTTATTGAATTAGCTCTCACACCAATATTTGCGTCTAGAGCCTTTGCATTGAGGGCTATCTGAAAACGGCTGTGGCGCTGAAGTTGCCTGTGAATGTGGAGTTGGTGGCAAGTGAAACCCGCATGTGGAGCATTCGTTTGTGTGGGATGCTCTACCAGGTTCATTTCAGTCCTAGGTATACAAAGGGCACTAAGCATAGAGTGTGAAAACTGAGTTTCCTTGAGAGCTGCTTGGAAGCCTGATGGTGTGTGAAGTTAGTGAGCCAAATGGAGTTGTTCTCCCACAAGAACCACTCGGCTGATCCTTCTTCAATATGCCCTTCACCAACATGCAGTGTTTCCTTGATTGAATTAGCTCTCACACCAATATTTGCGTCTAGAGCCTTTGCATTGAGGGCTATCTGAAAACGGCTGTGGCGCTGAAGTTGCCTGTGAATGTGGAGTTGGTGGCATGTGAAACCCGCATGTGGAGCATTCGTTTGTGTGGGATGCTGACCAAGCTTCATTTCAGTCCTAGGCACACAAAGGGCACTAAGCATAGAGTGTGAAAACTGAGTTTCCTTGAGAGCTGCTTGGAAGCCTGATGTTGTGTGAAGTTAGTGAGCCAAATGGAGTTGTTCTCCCACAAGAACCACTCGGTTGATCCTTCTTCAATATGCCCTTCACCAACATGCAGTGTTTCCTTGATTGAATTAGCTCTCACACCAATATTTGCGTCTAGAGCCTTTGCATTGAGGGCTATCTGAAAACGGCTGTGGCGCTGAAGTTGCCTGTGAATGTGGAGTTGGTGGCATGTGAAACCCGCATGTGGAGCATTCGTTTGTGTGGGATGCTCTACCAGGTTCATTCCTAGATAATGCACTCAAAGGGCACTAAGCATAGAGTGTGAAAACTGAGTTTCCTTGAGAGCTGCTTGGAAGCCTGATGGTGTGTGAAGTTAGTGAGCCAAATGGAGTTGTTCTCCCACAAGAACCACTCGGCTGATCCTTCTTCAATATGCACTTCACCAACATGCAGTGTTTCCTTGATTGAATTAGCTCTCACACCAATATTTGCGTCTAGAGCCTTTGCATTGAGGGCTATCTGAAAACGGCTGTGGCGCTGAAGTTGCCTGTGAATGTGGAGTTGGTGGCATGTGAAACCCGCATGTGGAGCATTCGTTTGTGTGGGATGCTCTACCAGGTTCATTCCTGGATAATGCACTCAAAGTGCACTAAGCATAGAGTGTGAAAACTGAGTTTCCTTGAGAGCTGCTTGGAAGCTTGATGGTGTGTGAAGTTAGTGAGCCAAATGGAGTTGTTCTCCCACAAGAACCCTCAGCTGATCCTTCTTCAATATGCCCTTCACCAACATTCAGTGTTTCCTTGATTGAATTAGCTCTCACACCAATATTTGCGTCTAGAGCCTTTGCATTGAGGGCTATCTGAAAACGGCTGTGGCGCTGAAGTTGCCTGTGAATGTGGAGTTGGTGGCATGTGAAACCCGCATGTGGAGCATTCGTTTGTGTGGGATGCTGACCAAGCTTCATTTCAGTCCTAGGCACACAAAGGGCACTAAGCATAGAGTGTGAAAACTGAGTTTCCTTGAGAGCTGCTTGGAAGCCTGATGGTGTGTGAAGTTAGGGAGCCAAATGGAGTTGTTCTCCCACAAGAACCACTCGGCTGATCCTTCTTCAATATGCCCTTCACCAACATGCAGTGTTTCCTTGATTGAATTAGCTCTCACACCAATATTTGCGTCTAGAGCCTTTGCATTGAGGGCTATCTGAAAACGGCTGTGGCGCTGAAGTTGCCTGTGAATGTGGAGTTGGTGGCATGTGAAACCCGCATGTGGAGCATTCGTTTGTGTGGGATGCTCTACTAGGTTCATTCCTAGATAATGCACTCAAAGGGCACTAAACATAGAGTGTGAAAACTGAGTTTCCTTGAGAGCTGCTTGGAAGCCTGATGGTGTGTGAAGTTAGTGAGCCAAATGGAGTTGTTCTCCCACAAGAACCACTCGGCTGATCCTTCTTCAATATGCCCTTCACCAACATGCAGTGTTTCCTTGATTGAATTAGCTCTCACACCAATATTTGCGTCTAGAGCCTTTGCATTGAGGGCTATCTGAAAACGGCTGTGGCGCTGAAGTTGCCTGTGAATGTGGAGTTGGTGGCATGTGAAACCCGCATGTGGAGCATTCGTTTGTGTGGGATGCTGACCAAGCTTCATTTCAGTCCTAGGCACACAAAGGGCACTAAGCATAGAGTGTGAAAACTGAGTTTCCTTGAGAGCTGCTTGGAAGCCTGATGGTGTGTGAAGTTAGTGAGCCAAATGGAGTTGTTCTCCCACAAGAACCACTCGGCTGATCCTTCTTCAATATGCCCTTCACCAACATGCAGTGTTTCCTTGATTGAATTAGCTCTCACACCAATATTTGCGTCTAGAGCCTTTGCATTGAGGGCTATCTGAAAACGGCTGTGGCACTGAAGTTGCCTGTGAATGTGGAGTTGGTGGCATGTGAAACCCGCATGTGGAGCATTCGTTTGTGTGGGATGCTGACCAAGCTTCATTTCAGTCCTAGGCACACAAAGGGCACTAAGCATAGAGTGTGAAAACTGAGTTTCCTTGAGAGCTGCTTGGAAGCCTGATGGTGTGTGAAGTTAGGGAGCCAAATGGAGTTGTTCTCCCACAAGAACCACTCGGCTGATCCTTCTTCAATATGCCCTTCACCAACATGCAGTGTTTCCTTGATTGAATTAGCTCTCACACCAATATTTGCGTCTAGAGCCTTTGCATTGAGGGCTATCTGAAAACGGCTGTGGCGCTGAAGTTGCCTGTGAATGTGGAGTTGGTGGCATGTGAAACCCGCATGTGGAGCATTCGTTTGTGTGGGATGCTCTACCAGGTTCATTCCTGGATAATGCACTCAAAGTGCACTAAGCATAGAGTGTGAAAACTGAGTTTCCTTGAGAGCTGCTTGGAAGCTTGATGGTGTGTGAAGTTAGTGAGCCAAATGGAGTTGTTCTCCCACAAGAACCACTCGGCTGATCCTTCTTCAATATGCCCTTCACCAACATGCAGTGTTTCCTTGATTGAATTAGCTCTCACACCAATATTTGCGTCTAGAGCCTTTGCATTGAGGGCTATCTGAAAACGGCTGTGGCGCTGAAGTTGCCTGTGAATGTGGAGTTGGTGGCATGTGAAACCCGCATGTGGAGCATTCGTTTGTGTGGGATGCTGACCAAGCTTCATTTCAGTCCTAGGCACACAAAGGGCATTAAGCATAGAGTGTGAAAACTGAGTTTCCTTGAGAGCTGCTTGGAAGCCTGATGGTGTGTGAAGTTCGTGAGCCAAATGGAGTTGTTCTCCCACAAGAACCACTCGGCTGATCCTTCTTCAATATGCCCTTCACCAACATGCAGTGTTTCCTTGATTGAATTAGCTCTCACACCAATATTTGCGTCTAGAGCCTTTGCATTGAGGGCTATCTGAAAACGGCTGTGGCGCTGAAGTTGCCTGTGAATGTGGAGTTGGTGGCATGTGAAACCCGCATGTGGAGCATTCGTTTGTGTGGGATGCTCTACCAGGTTCATTCCTAGATAATGCACTCAAAGGGAACTAAGCATAGAGTGTGAAAACTGAGTTTCCTTGAGAGCTGCTTGGAAGCCTGATGGTGTGTGAAGTTAGTGAGCCAAATGGAGTTGTTCTCCCACAAGAACCACTCGGCTGATCCTTCTTCAATATGCCCTTCACCAACATGCAGTGTTTCCTTGATTGAATTAGCTCTCACACCAATATTTGCGTCTAGAGCCTTTGCATTGAGGGCTATCTGAAAACGGCTGTGGCACTGAAGTTGCCTGTGAATGTGGAGTTGGTGGCATGTGAAACCCGCATGTGGAGCATTCGTTTGTGTGGGATGCTGACCAAGCTTCATTTCAGTCCTAGGCACACAAAGGGCACTAAGCATAGAGTGTGAAAACTGAGTTTCCTTGAGAGCTGCTTGGAAGCCTGATGGTGTGTGAAGTTAGTGAGCCAAATGGAGTTGTTCTCCCACAAGAACCACTCGGCTGATCCTTCTTCAATATGCCCTTCACCAACATGCAGTGTTTCCTTGATTGAATTAGCTCTCACACCAATATTTGCGTCTAGAGCCTTTGCATTGTGGGCTATCTGAAAACGGCTGTGGCGCTGAAGTTGCCTGTGAATGTGGAGTTGGTGGCATGTGAAACCCGCATGTGGAGCATTCGTTTGTGTGGGATGCTCTACCAGGTTCATTCCTAGATAATGCACTCAAAGGGCACTAAGCATAGAGTGTGAAACCTGAGTTTCCTTGAGAGCTGCTTGGAAGCCTGATGGTGTGTGAAGTTAGTGAGCCAAATGGAGTTGTTCTCCCACAAGAACCACTCGGCTGATCCTTCTTCAATATGCCCTTCACCAACATGCAGTGTTTCCTTTATTGAATTAGCTCTCACACCAATATTTGCGTCTAGAGCCTTTGCATTGAGGGCTATCTGAAAACGGCTGTGGCGCTGAAGTTGCCTGTGAATGTGGAGTTGGTGGCATGTGAAACCCGCATGTGGAGCATTCGTTTGTGTGGGATGCTCTACCAGGTTCATTCCTAGATAATGCACTCAAAGGGCACTAAGCATAGAGTGTGAAAACTGAGTTTTCTTGAGAGCTGCTTGGAAGCCTGATGGTGTGTGAAGTTAGGGAGCCAAATGGAGTTGTTCTCCCACAAGAACCACTCGGCTGATCCTTCTTCAATATGCCCTTCACCAACATGCAGTGTTTCCTTTATTGAATTAGCTCTCACACCAATATTTGCGTCTAGAGCCTTTGCATTGTGGGCTATCTGAAAACGGCTGTGGCGCTGAAGTTGCCTGTGAATGTGGAGTTGGTGGCATGTGAAACCCGCATGTGGAGCATTCGTTTGTGTGGGATGCTGACCAAGCTTCATTTCAGTCCTAGGCACACAAAGGGCACTAAGCATAGAGTGTGAAAACTGAGTTTCCTTGAGAGCTGCTTGGAAGCCTGATGGTGTGTGAAGTTAGTGAGCCAAATGGAGTTGTTCTCCCACAAGAACCACTCGGTTGATCCTTCTTCAATATGCCCTTCACCAACATGCAGTGTTTCCTTGATTGAATTAGCTCTCACACCAATATTTGCGTCTAGAGCCTTTGCATTGAGGGCTATCTGAAAACGGCTGTGGCGCTGAAGTTGCCTGTGAATGTGGAGTTGGTGGCATGTGAAACCCGCATGTGGAGCATTCGTTTGTGTGGGATGCTCTACCAGGTTCATTCCTAGATAATGCACTCAAAGGGCACTAAGCATAGAGTGTGAAAACTGAGTTTCCTTGAGAGCTGCTTGGAAGCCTGATGGTGTGTGAAGTTAGTGAGCCAAATGGAGTTGTTCTCCCACAAGAACCACTCGGCTGATCCTTCTTCAATATGCCCTTCACCAACATGCAGTGTTTCCTTGATTGAATTAGCTCTCACACCAATATTTGCGTCTAGAGCCTTTGCATTGTGGGCTATCTGAAAACGGCTGTGGCGCTGAAGTTGCCTGTGAATGTGGAGTTGGTGGCATGTGAAACCCGCATGTGGAGCATTCGTTTGTGTGGGATGCTGACCAAGCTTCATTTCAGTCCTAGGCACACAAAGGGCACTAAGCATAGAGTGTGAAAACTGAGTTTCCTTGAGAGCTGCTTGGAAGCCTGACGGTGTGTGAAGTTCGTGAGCCAAATGGAGTTGTTCTCCCACAAGAACCACTCGGCTGATCCTTCTTCAATATGCCCTTCACCAACATGCAGTGTTTCCTTGATTGAATTAGCTCTCACACCAATATTTGCGTCTAGAGCCTTTGCATTGTGGGCTATCTGAAAACGGCTGTGGCGCTGAAGTTGCCTGTGAATGTGGAGTTGGTGGCATGTGAAACCCGCATGTGGAGCATTCGTTTGTGTGGGATGCTCTACCAGGTTCATTCCTAGATAATGCACTCAAAGGGCACTAAGCATAGAGTGTGAAAACTGAGTTTCCTTGAGAGCTGCTTGGAAGCCTGATGGTGTGTGAAGTTAGTGAGCCAAATGGAGTTGTTCTCCCACAAGAACCACTCGGCTGATCCTTCTTCAATATGCCCTTCACCAACATGCAGTGTTTCCTTTATTGAATTAGCTCTCACACCAATATTTGCGTCTAGAGCCTTTGCATTGAGGGCTATCTGAAAACGGCTGTGGCGCTGAAGTTGCCTGTGAATGTGGAGTTGGTGGCATGTGAAACCCGCATGTGGAGCATTCGTTTGTGTGGGATGCTCTACCAGGTTCATTCCTAGATAATGCACTCAAAGGGCACTAAGCATAGAGTGTGAAAACTGAGTTTTCTTGAGAGCTGCTTGGAAGCCTGATGGTGTGTGAAGTTAGTGAGCCAAATGGAGTTGTTCTCCCACAAGAACCACTCGGCTGATCCTTCTTCAATATGCCCTTCACCAACATGCAGTGTTTCCTTGATTGAATTAGCTCTCACACCAATATTTGCGTCTAGAGCCTTTGCATTGTGGGCTATCTGAAAACGGCTGTGGCGCTGAAGTTGCCTGTGAATGTGGAGTTGGTGGCATGTGAAACCCGCATGTGGAGCATTCGTTTGTGTGGGATGCTGACCAAGCTTCATTTCAGTCCTAGGCACACAAAGGGCACTAAGCATAGAGTGTGAAAACTGAGTTTCCTTGAGAGCTGCTTGGAAGCCTGATGGTGTGTGAAGTTAGTGAGCCAAATGGAGTTGTTCTCCCACAAGAACCACTCGGTTGATCCTTCTTCAATATGCCCTTCACCAACATGCAGTGTTTCCTTGATTGAATTAGCTCTCACACCAATATTTGCGTCTAGAGCCTTTGCATTGAGGGCTATCTGAAAACGGCTGTGGCGCTGAAGTTGCCTGTGAATGTGGAGTTGGTGGCATGTGAAACCCGCATGTGGAGCATTCGTTTGTGTGGGATGCTCTACCAGGTTCATTCCTAGATAATGCACTCAAAGGGCACTAAACATAGAGTGTGAAAACTGAGTTTCCTTGAGAGCTGCTTGGAAGCCTGATGGTGTGTGAAGTTAGTGAGCCAAATGGAGTTGTTCTCCCACAAGAACCACTCGGCTGATCCTTCTTCAATATGCCCTTCACCAACATGCAGTGTTTCCTTGATTGAATTAGCTCTCACACCAATATTTGCGTCTAGAGCCTTTGCATTGAGGGCTATCTGAAAACGGCTGTGGCGCTGAAGTTGCCTGTGAATGTGGAGTTGGTGGCATGTGAAACCCGCATGTGGAGCATTCGTTTCTGTGGGATGCTCTACCAGGTTCATTCCTAGATAATGCACTCAAAGGGCACTAAGCATAGAGTGTGAAAACTGAGTTTCCTTGAGAGCTGCTTGGAAGCCTGATGGTGTGAGAAGTTAGGGAGCCAAATGGAGTTGTTCTCCCACAAGAACCACTCGGCTGATCCTTCTTCAATATGCCCTTCACCAACATGCAGTGTTTCCTTGATTGAATTAGCTCTCACACCAATATTTGCGTCTAGAGCCTTTGCATTGAGGGCTATCTGAAAACGGCTGTGGCGCTGAAGTTGCCTGTGAATGTGGAGTTGGTGGCATGTGAAACCCGCATGTGGAGCATTCGTTTGTGTGGGATGCTCTACCAGGTTCATTCCTGGATAATGCACTCAAAGTGCACTAAGCATAGAGTGTGAAAACTGAGTTTCCTTGAGAGCTGCTTGGAAGCCTGATGGTGTGTGAAGTTAATGAGCCAAATGGAGTTGTTCTCCCACAAGAACCACTCGGCTGATCCTTCTTCAATATGCCCTTCACCAACATGCAGTGTTTCCTTCATTGAATTAGCTCTCACACCAATATTTGCATCTAGAGCCTTTGCATTGAGGGCTATCTGAAAACGGCTGTGGCGCTGAAGTTGCCTGTGAATGTGGAGTTGGTGGCATGTGAAACCCGCATGTGGAGCATTCGTTTGTGTGGGATGCTCTACCAGGTTCATTCCTAGATAATGCACTCAAAGGGCACTAAGCATAGAGTGTGAAAACTGAGTTTTCTTGAGAGCTGCTTGGAAGCCTGATGGTGTGTGAAGTTAGTGAGCCAAATGGAGTTGTTCTCCCACAAGAACCACTCGGCTGATCCTTCTTCAATATGCCCTTCACCAACATGCAGTGTTTCCTTGATTGAATTAGCTCTCACACCAATATTTGCGTCTAGAGCCTTTGCATTGTGGGCTATCTGAAAACGGCTGTGGCGCTGAAGTTGCCTGTGAATGTGGAGTTGGTGGCATGTGAAACCCGCATGTGGAGCATTCGTTTGTGTGGGATGCTGACCAAGCTTCATTTCAGTCCTAGGCACACAAAGGGCACTAAGCATAGAGTGTGAAAACTGAGTTTCCTTGGGAGCTGCTTGGAAGCCTGATGGTGTGTGAAGTTAGTGAGCCAAATGGAGTTGTTCTCCCACAAGAACCACTCGGTTGATCCTTCTTCAATATGCCCTTCACCAACATGCAGTGTTTCCTTGATTGAATTAGCTCTCACACCAATATTTGCGTCTAGAGCCTTTGCATTGAGGGCTATCTGAAAACGGCTGTGGCGCTGAAGTTGCCTGTGAATGTGGAGTTGGTGGCATGTGAAACCCGCATGTGGAGCATTCGTTTGTGTGGGATGCTCTACCAGGTTCATTCCTAGATAATGCACTCAAAGGGCACTAAACATAGAGTGTGAAAACTGAGTTTCCTTGAGAGCTGCTTGGAAGCCTGATGGTGTGTGAAGTTAGTGAGCCAAATGGAGTTGTTCTCCCACAAGAACCACTCGGCTGATCCTTCTTCAATATGCCCTTCACCAACATGCAGTGTTTCCTTGATTGAATTAGCTCTCACACCAATATTTGCGTCTAGAGCCTTTGCATTGAGGGCTATCTGAAAACGGCTGTGGCGCTGAAGTTGCCTGTGAATGTGGAGTTGGTGGCATGTGAAACCCGCATGTGGAGCATTCGTTTCTGTGGGATGCTCTACCAGGTTCATTCCTAGATAATGCACTCAAAGGGCACTAAGCATAGAGTGTGAAAACTGAGTTTCCTTGAGAGCTGCTTGGAAGCCTGATGGTGTGAGAAGTTAGGGAGCCAAATGGAGTTGTTCTCCCACAAGAACCACTCGGCTGATCCTTCTTCAATATGCCCTTCACCAACATGCAGTGTTTCCTTGATTGAATTAGCTCTCACACCAATATTTGCGTCTAGAGCCTTTGCATTGAGGGCTATCTGAAAACGGCTGTGGCGCTGAAGTTGCCTGTGAATGTGGAGTTGGTGGCATGTGAAACCCGCATGTGGAGCATTCGTTTGTGTGGGATGCTCTACCAGGTTCATTCCTGGATAATGCACTCAAAGTGCACTAAGCATAGAGTGTGAAAACTGAGTTTCCTTGAGAGCTGCTTGGAAGCCTGATGGTGTGTGAAGTTAATGAGCCAAATGGAGTTGTTCTCCCACAAGAACCACTCAGCTGATCCTTCTTCAATATGCCCTTCACCAACATGCAGTGTTTCCTTCATTGAATTAGCTCTCACACCAATATTTGCATCTAGAGCCTTTGCATTGAGGGCTATCTGAAAACGGCTGTGGCGCTGAAGTTGCCTGTGAATGTGGAGTTGGTGGCATGTGAAACCCGCATGTGGAGCATTCGTTTGTGTGGGATGCTCTACCAGGTTCATTCCTAGATAATGCACTCAAAGGGCACTAAGCATAGAGTGTGAAAACTGAGTTTCCTTGAGAGCTGCTTGGAAGCCTGATGGTGTGTGAAGTTAGGGAGCCAAATGGAGTTGTTCTCCCACAAGAACCACTCGGCTGATCCTTCTTCAATATGCCCTTCACCAACATGCAGTGTTTCCTTGATTGAATTAGCTCTCACACCAATATTTGCGTCTAGAGCCTTTGCATTGAGGGCTATCTGAAAACGGCTGTGGCACTGAAGTTGCCTGTGAATGTGGAGTTGGTGGCATGTGAAACCCGCATGTGGAGCATTCGTTTGTGTGGGATGCTGACCAAGCTTCATTTCAGTCCTAGGCACACAAAGGGCATTAAACATAGAGTGTGAAAACTGAGTTTCCTTGAGAGCTGCTTGGAAGCCTGATGGTGTGTGAAGTTAGGGAGCCAAATGGAGTTGTTCTCCCACAAGAACCACTCGGCTGATCCTTCTTCAATATGCCCTTCACCAACATGCAGTGTTTCCTTGATTGAATTAGCTCTCACACCAATATTTGCGTCTAGAGCCTTTGCATTGAGGGCTATCTGAAAACGGCTGTGGCGCTGAAGTTGCCTGTGAATGTGGAGTTGGTGGCATGTGAAACCCGCATGTGGAGCATTCGTTTGTGTGGGATGCTCTACCAGGTTCATTCCTAGATAATGCACTCAAAGGGCACTAAGCATAGAGTGTGAAAACTGAGTTTCCTTGAGAGCTGCTTGGAAGCCTGATGGTGTGAGAAGTTAGGGAGCCAAATGGAGTTGTTCTCCCACAAGAACCACTCGGCTGATCCTTCTTCAATATGCCCTTCACCAACATGCAGTGTTTCCTTGATTGAATTAGCTCTCACACCAATATTTGCGTCTAGAGCCTTTGCATTGAGGGCTATCTGAAAACGGCTGTGGCGCTGAAGTTGCCTGTGAATGTGGAGTTGGTGGCATGTGAAACCCGCATGTGGAGCATTCGTTTGTGTGGGATGCTGACCAAGCTTCATTTCAGTCCTAGGCACACAAAGGGCATTAAGCATAGAGTGTGAAAACTGAGTTTCCTTGAGAGCTGCTTGGAAGCCTGATGGTGTGTGAAGTTAGGGAGCCAAATGGAGTTGTTCTCCCACAAGAACCACTCGGCTGATCCTTCTTCAATATGCCCTTCACCAACATGCAGTGTTTCCTTGATTGAATTAGCTCTCACACCAATATTTGCGTCTAGAGCCTTTGCATTGAGGGCTATCTGAAAACGGCTGTGGCGCTGAAGTTGCCTGTGAATGTGGAGTTGGTGGCATGTGAAACCCGCATGTGGAGCATTCGTTTGTGTGGGATGCTCTACCAGGTTCATTCCTAGATAATGCACTCAAAGGGCACTAAGCATAGAGTGTGAAAACTGAGTTTCCTTGAGAGCTGCTTGGAAGCCTGATGGTGTGTGAAGTTAGTGAGCCAAATGGAGTTGTTCTCCCACAAGAACCACTCGGCTGATCCTTCTTCAATATGCCCTTCACCAACATGCAGTGTTTCCTTGATTGAATTAGCTCTCACACCAATATTTGCGTCTAGAGCCTTTGCATTGAGGGCTATCTGAAAACGGCTGTGGCACTGAAGTTGCCTGTGAATGTGGAGTTGGTGGCATGTGAAACCCGCATGTGGAGCATTCGTTTGTGTGGGATGCTGACCAAGCTTCATTTCAGTCCTAGGCACACAAAGGGCACTAAGCATAGAGTGTGAAAACTGAGTTTCCTTGAGAGCTGCTTGGAAGCCTGATGGTGTGTGAAGTTAGGGAGCCAAATGGAGTTGTTCTCCCACAAGAACCACTCGGCTGATCCTTCTTCAATATGCCCTTCAGCAACATGCAGTGTTTCCTTGATTGAATTAGCTCTCACACCAATATTTGCGTCTAGAGCCTTTGCATTGAGGGCTATCTGAAAACGGCTGTGGCGCTGAAGTTGCCTGTGAATGTGGAGTTGGTGGCATGTGAAACCCGCATGTGGAGCATTCGTTTGTGTGGGATGCTCTACTAGGTTCATTCCTAGATAATGCACTCAAAGGGCACTAAACATAGAGTGTGAAAACTGAGTTTCCTTGAGAGCTGCTTGGAAGCCTGATGGTGTGTGAAGTTAGTGAGCCAAATGGAGTTGTTCTCCCACAAGAACCACTCGGCTGATCCTTCTTCAATATGCCCTTCACCAACATGCAGTGTTTCCTTGATTGAATTAGCTCTCACACCAATATTTGCGTCTAGAGCCTTTGCATTGAGGGCTATCTGAAAACGGCTGTGGCGCTGAAGTTGCCTGTGAATGTGGAGTTGGTGGCATGTGAAACCCGCATGTGGAGCATTCGTTTGTGTGGGATGCTGACCAAGCTTCATTTCAGTCCTAGGCACACAAAGGGCATTAAGCATAGAGTGTGAAAACTGAGTTTCCTTGAGAGCTGCTTGGAAGCCTGATGGTGTGTGAAGTTCGTGAGCCAAATGGAGTTGTTCTCCCACAAGAACCACTCGGCTGATCCTTCTTCAATATGCCCTTCACCAACATGCAGTGTTTCCTTGATTGAATTAGCTCTCACACCAATATTTGCGTCTAGAGCCTTTGCATTGAGGGCTATCTGAAAACGGCTGTGGCGCTGAAGTTGCCTGTGAATGTGGAGTTGGTGGCATGTGAAACCCGCATGTGGAGCATTCGTTTGTGTGGGATGCTCTACCAGGTTCATTCCTAGATAATGCACTCAAAGGGCACTAAGCATAGAGTGTGAAAACTGAGTTTCCTTGAGAGCTGCTTGGAAGCCTGATGGTGTGTGAAGTTAGTGAGCCAAATGGAGTTGTTCTCCCACAAGAACCACTCGGCTGATCCTTCTTCAATATGCCCTTCACCAACATGCAGTGTTTCCTTGATTGAATTAGCTCTCACACCAATATTTGCGTCTAGAGCCTTTGCATTGTGGGCTATCTGAAAACGGCTGTGGCGCTGAAGTTGCCTGTGAATGTGGAGTTGGTGGCATGTGAAACCCGCATGTGGAGCATTCGTTTGTGTGGGATGCTGACCAAGCTTCATTTCAGTCCTAGGCACACAAAGGGCACTAAGCATAGAGTGTGAAAACTGAGTTTCCTTGAGAGCTGCTTGGAAGCCTGATGGTGTGTGAAGTTCGTGAGCCAAATGGAGTTGTTCTCCCACAAGAACCACTCGGCTGATCCTTCTTCAATATGCCCTTCACCAACATGCAGTGTTTCCTTGATTGAATTAGCTCTCACACCAATATTTGCGTCTAGAGCCTTTGCATTGTGGGCTATCTGAAAACGGCTGTGGCGCTGAAGTTGCCTGTGAATGTGGAGTTGGTGGCATGTGAAACCCGCATGTGGAGCATTCGTTTGTGTGGGATGCTCTACCAGGTTCATTCCTAGATAATGCACTCAAAGGGCACTAAGCATAGAGTGTGAAAACTGAGTTTCCTTGAGAGCTGCTTGGAAGCCTGATGGTGTGTGAAGTTAGTGAGCCAAATGGAGTTGTTCTCCCACAAGAACCACTCGGCTGATCCTTCTTCAATATGCCCTTCACCAACATGCAGTGTTTCCTTTATTGAATTAGCTCTCACACCAATATTTGCGTCTAGAGCCTTTGCATTGAGGGCTATCTGAAAACGGCTGTGGCGCTGAAGTTGCCTGTGAATGTGGAGTTGGTGGCATGTGAAACCCGCATGTGGAGCATTCGTTTGTGTGGGATGCTCTACCAGGTTCATTCCTAGATAATGCACTCAAAGGGCACTAAGCATAGAGTGTGAAAACTGAGTTTTCTTGAGAGCTGCTTGGAAGCCTGATGGTGTGTGAAGTTAGGGAGCCAAATGGAGTTGTTCTCCCACAAGAACCACTCGGCTGATCCTTCTTCAATATGCCCTTCACCAACATGCAGTGTTTCCTTTATTGAATTAGCTCTCACACCAATATTTGCGTCTAGAGCCTTTGCATTGTGGGCTATCTGAAAACGGCTGTGGCGCTGAAGTTGCCTGTGAATGTGGAGTTGGTGGCATGTGAAACCCGCATGTGGAGCATTCGTTTGTGTGGGATGCTGACCAAGCTTCATTTCAGTCCTAGGCACACAAAGGGCACTAAGCATAGAGTGTGAAAACTGAGTTTCCTTGAGAGCTGCTTGGAAGCCTGATGGTGTGTGAAGTTAGTGAGCCAAATGGAGTTGTTCTCCCACAAGAACCACTCGGTTGATCCTTCTTCAATATGCCCTTCACCAACATGCAGTGTTTCCTTGATTGAATTAGCTCTCACACCAATATTTGCGTCTAGAGCCTTTGCATTGAGGGCTATCTGAAAACGGCTGTGGCGCTGAAGTTGCCTGTGAATGTGGAGTTGGTGGCATGTGAAACCCGCATGTGGAGCATTCGTTTGTGTGGGATGCTCTACCAGGTTCATTCCTAGATAATGCACTCAAAGGGCACTAAGCATAGAGTGTGAAAACTGAGTTTCCTTGAGAGCTGCTTGGAAGCCTGATGGTGTGTGAAGTTAGTGAGCCAAATGGAGTTGTTCTCCCACAAGAACCACTCGGCTGATCCTTCTTCAATATGCCCTTCACCAACATGCAGTGTTTCCTTGATTGAATTAGCTCTCACACCAATATTTGCGTCTAGAGCCTTTGCATTGTGGGCTATCTGAAAACGGCTGTGGCGCTGAAGTTGCCTGTGAATGTGGAGTTGGTGGCATGTGAAACCCGCATGTGGAGCATTCGTTTGTGTGGGATGCTGACCAAGCTTCATTTCAGTCCTAGGCACACAAAGGGCACTAAGCATAGAGTGTGAAAACTGAGTTTCCTTGAGAGCTGCTTGGAAGCCTGACGGTGTGTGAAGTTCGTGAGCCAAATGGAGTTGTTCTCCCACAAGAACCACTCGGCTGATCCTTCTTCAATATGCCCTTCACCAACATGCAGTGTTTCCTTGATTGAATTAGCTCTCACACCAATATTTGCGTCTAGAGCCTTTGCATTGTGGGCTATCTGAAAACGGCTGTGGCGCTGAAGTTGCCTGTGAATGTGGAGTTGGTGGCATGTGAAACCCGCATGTGGAGCATTCGTTTGTGTGGGATGCTCTACCAGGTTCATTCCTAGATAATGCACTCAAAGGGCACTAAGCATAGAGTGTGAAAACTGAGTTTCCTTGAGAGCTGCTTGGAAGCCTGATGGTGTGTGAAGTTAGTGAGCCAAATGGAGTTGTTCTCCCACAAGAACCACTCGGCTGATCCTTCTTCAATATGCCCTTCACCAACATGCAGTGTTTCCTTTATTGAATTAGCTCTCACACCAATATTTGCGTCTAGAGCCTTTGCATTGAGGGCTATCTGAAAACGGCTGTGGCGCTGAAGTTGCCTGTGAATGTGGAGTTGGTGGCATGTGAAACCCGCATGTGGAGCATTCGTTTGTGTGGGATGCTCTACCAGGTTCATTCCTAGATAATGCACTCAAAGGGCACTAAGCATAGAGTGTGAAAACTGAGTTTTCTTGAGAGCTGCTTGGAAGCCTGATGGTGTGTGAAGTTAGTGAGCCAAATGGAGTTGTTCTCCCACAAGAACCACTCGGCTGATCCTTCTTCAATATGCCCTTCACCAACATGCAGTGTTTCCTTGATTGAATTAGCTCTCACACCAATATTTGCGTCTAGAGCCTTTGCATTGTGGGCTATCTGAAAACGGCTGTGGCGCTGAAGTTGCCTGTGAATGTGGAGTTGGTGGCATGTGAAACCCGCATGTGGAGCATTCGTTTGTGTGGGATGCTGACCAAGCTTCATTTCAGTCCTAGGCACACAAAGGGCACTAAGCATAGAGTGTGAAAACTGAGTTTCCTTGAGAGCTGCTTGGAAGCCTGACGGTGTGTGAAGTTCGTGAGCCAAATGGAGTTGTTCTCCCACAAGAACCACTCGGCTGATCCTTCTTCAATATGCCCTTCACCAACATGCAGTGTTTCCTTGATTGAATTAGCTCTCACACCAATATTTGCGTCTAGAGCCTTTGCATTGTGGGCTATCTGAAAACGGCTGTGGCGCTGAAGTTGCCTGTGAATGTGGAGTTGGTGGCATGTGAAACCCGCATGTGGAGCATTCGTTTGTGTGGGATGCTCTACCAGGTTCATTCCTAGATAATGCACTCAAAGGGCACTAAGCATAGAGTGTGAAAACTGAGTTTCCTTGAGAGCTGCTTGGAAGCCTGATGGTGTGTGAAGTTAGTGAGCCAAATGGAGTTGTTCTCCCACAAGAACCACTCGGCTGATCCTTCTTCAATATGCCCTTCACCAACATGCAGTGTTTCCTTGATTGAATTAGCTCTCACACCAATATTTGCGTCTAGAGCCTTTGCATTGAGGGCTATCTGAAAACGGCTGTGGCGCTGAAGTTGCCTGTGAATGTGGAGTTGGTGGCATGTGAAACCCGCATGTGGAGCATTCGTTTGTGTGGGATGCTCTACCAGGTTCATTCCTAGATAATGCACTCAAAGGGCACTAAGCATAGAGTGTGAAAACTGAGTTTTCTTGAGAGCTGCTTGGAAGCCTGATGGTGTGTGAAGTTAGGGAGCCAAATGGAGTTGTTCTCCCACAAGAACCACTCGGCTGATCCTTCTTCAATATGCCCTTCACCAACATGCAGTGTTTCCTTTATTGAATTAGCTCTCACACCAATATTTGCGTCTAGAGCCTTTGCATTGTGGGCTATCTGAAAACGGCTGTGGCGCTGAAGTTGCCTGTGAATGTGGAGTTGGTGGCATGTGAAACCCGCATGTGGAGCATTCGTTTGTGTGGGATGCTGACCAAGCTTCATTTCAGTCCTAGGCACACAAAGGGCACTAAGCATAGAGTGTGAAAACTGAGTTTCCTTGAGAGCTGCTTGGAAGCCTGATGGTGTGTGAAGTTAGTGAGCCAAATGGAGTTGTTCTCCCACAAGAACCACTCGGTTGATCCTTCTTCAATATGCCCTTCACCAACATGCAGTGTTTCCTTGATTGAATTAGCTCTCACACCAATATTTGCGTCTAGAGCCTTTGCATTGAGGGCTATCTGAAAACGGCTGTGGCGCTGAAGTTGCCTGTGAATGTGGAGTTGGTGGCATGTGAAACCCGCATGTGGAGCATTCGTTTGTGTGGGATGCTCTACCAGGTTCATTCCTAGATAATGCACTCAAAGGGCACTAAGCATAGAGTGTGAAAACTGAGTTTCCTTGAGAGCTGCTTGGAAGCCTGATGGTGTGTGAAGTTAGTGAGCCAAATGGAGTTGTTCTCCCACAAGAACCACTCGGCTGATCCTTCTTCAATATGCCCTTCACCAACATGCAGTGTTTCCTTGATTGAATTAGCTCTCACACCAATATTTGCGTCTAGAGCCTTTGCATTGTGGGCTATCTGAAAACGGCTGTGGCGCTGAAGTTGCCTGTGAATGTGGAGTTGGTGGCATGTGAAACCCGCATGTGGAGCATTCGTTTGTGTGGGATGCTGACCAAGCTTCATTTCAGTCCTAGGCACACAAAGGGCACTAAGCATAGAGTGTGAAAACTGAGTTTCCTTGAGAGCTGCTTGGAAGCCTGACGGTGTGTGAAGTTCGTGAGCCAAATGGAGTTGTTCTCCCACAAGAACCACTCGGCTGATCCTTCTTCAATATGCCCTTCACCAACATGCAGTGTTTCCTTGATTGAATTAGCTCTCACACCAATATTTGCGTCTAGAGCCTTTGCATTGTGGGCTATCTGAAAACGGCTGTGGCGCTGAAGTTGCCTGTGAATGTGGAGTTGGTGGCATGTGAAACCCGCATGTGGAGCATTCGTTTGTGTGGGATGCTCTACCAGGTTCATTCCTAGATAATGCACTCAAAGGGCACTAAGCATAGAGTGTGAAAACTGAGTTTCCTTGAGAGCTGCTTGGAAGCCTGATGGTGTGTGAAGTTAGTGAGCCAAATGGAGTTGTTCTCCCACAAGAACCACTCGGCTGATCCTTCTTCAATATGCCCTTCACCAACATGCAGTGTTTCCTTGATTGAATTAGCTCTCACACCAATATTTGCGTCTAGAGCCTTTGCATTGAGGGCTATCTGAAAACGGCTGTGGCGCTGAAGTTGCCTGTGAATGTGGAGTTGGTGGCATGTGAAACCCGCATGTGGAGCATTCGTTTGTGTGGGATGCTCTACCAGGTTCATTCCTAGATAATGCACTCAAAGGGCACTAAGCATAGAGTGTGAAAACTGAGTTTTCTTGAGAGCTGCTTGGAAGCCTGATGGTGTGTGAAGTTAGGGAGCCAAATGGAGTTGTTCTCCCACAAGAACCACTCGGCTGATCCTTCTTCAATATGCCCTTCACCAACATGCAGTGTTTCCTTTATTGAATTAGCTCTCACACCAATATTTGCGTCTAGAGCCTTTGCATTGTGGGCTATCTGAAAACGGCTGTGGCGCTGAAGTTGCCTGTGAATGTGGAGTTGGTGGCATGTGAAACCCGCATGTGGAGCATTCGTTTGTGTGGGATGCTGACCAAGCTTCATTTCAGTCCTAGGCACACAAAGGGCACTAAGCATAGAGTGTGAAAACTGAGTTTCCTTGAGAGCTGCTTGGAAGCCTGATGGTGTGTGAAGTTAGTGAGCCAAATGGAGTTGTTCTCCCACAAGAACCACTCGGTTGATCCTTCTTCAATATGCCCTTCACCAACATGCAGTGTTTCCTTGATTGAATTAGCTCTCACACCAATATTTGCGTCTAGAGCCTTTGCATTGAGGGCTATCTGAAAACGGCTGTGGCGCTGAAGTTGCCTGTGAATGTGGAGTTGGTGGCATGTGAAACCCGCATGTGGAGCATTCGTTTGTGTGGGATGCTCTACCAGGTTCATTCCTAGATAATGCACTCAAAGGGCACTAAGCATAGAGTGTGAAAACTGAGTTTCCTTGAGAGCTGCTTGGAAGCCTGATGGTGTGTGAAGTTAGTGAGCCAAATGGAGTTGTTCTCCCACAAGAACCACTCGGCTGATCCTTCTTCAATATGCCCTTCACCAACATGCAGTGTTTCCTTGATTGAATTAGCTCTCACACCAATATTTGCGTCTAGAGCCTTTGCATTGTGGGCTATCTGAAAACGGCTGTGGCGCTGAAGTTGCCTGTGAATGTGGAGTTGGTGGCATGTGAAACCCGCATGTGGAGCATTCGTTTGTGTGGGATGCTGACCAAGCTTCATTTCAGTCCTAGGCACACAAAGGGCACTAAGCATAGAGTGTGAAAACTGAGTTTCCTTGAGAGCTGCTTGGAAGCCTGACGGTGTGTGAAGTTCGTGAGCCAAATGGAGTTGTTCTCCCACAAGAACCACTCGGCTGATCCTTCTTCAATATGCCCTTCACCAACATGCAGTGTTTCCTTGATTGAATTAGCTCTCACACCAATATTTGCGTCTAGAGCCTTTGCATTGTGGGCTATCTGAAAACGGCTGTGGCGCTGAAGTTGCCTGTGAATGTGGAGTTGGTGGCATGTGAAACCCGCATGTGGAGCATTCGTTTGTGTGGGATGCTCTACCAGGTTCATTCCTAGATAATGCACTCAAAGGGCACTAAGCATAGAGTGTGAAAACTGAGTTTCCTTGAGAGCTGCTTGGAAGCCTGATGGTGTGTGAAGTTAGTGAGCCAAATGGAGTTGTTCTCCCACAAGAACCACTCGGCTGATCCTTCTTCAATATGCCCTTCACCAACATGCAGTGTTTCCTTGATTGAATTAGCTCTCACACCAATATTTGCGTCTAGAGCCTTTGCATTGAGGGCTATCTGAAAACGGCTGTGGCGCTGAAGTTGCCTGTGAATGTGGAGTTGGTGGCATGTGAAACCCGCATGTGGAGCATTCGTTTGTGTGGGATGCTCTACCAGGTTCATTCCTAGATAATGCACTCAAAGGGCACTAAGCATAGAGTGTGAAAACTGAGTTTCCTTGAGAGCTGCTTGGAAGCCTGATGGTGTGTGAAGTTAGTGAGCCAAATGGAGTTGTTCTCCCACAAGAACCACTCGGCTGATCCTTCTTCAATATGCCCTTCACCAACATGCAGTGTTTCCTTTATTGAATTAGCTCTCACACCAATATTTGCGTCTAGAGCCTTTGCATTGTGGGCTATCTGAAAACGGCTGTGGCGCTGAAGTTGCCTGTGAATGTGGAGTTGGTGGCATGTGAAACCCGCATGTGGAGCATTCGTTTGTGTGGGATGCTGACCAAGCTTCATTTCAGTCCTAGGCACACAAAGGGCACTAAGCATAGAGTGTGAAAACTGAGTTTCCTTGAGAGCTGCTTGGAAGCCTGATGGTGTGTGAAGTTAGTGAGCCAAATGGAGTTGTTCTCCCACAAGAACCACTCGGTTGATCCTTCTTCAATATGCCCTTCACCAACATGCAGTGTTTCCTTGATTGAATTAGCTCTCACACCAATATTTGCGTCTAGAGCCTTTGCATTGAGGGCTATCTGAAAACGGCTGTGGCGCTGAAGTTGCCTGTGAATGTGGAGTTGGTGGCATGTGAAACCCGCATGTGGAGCATTCGTTTGTGTGGGATGCTCTACCAGGTTCATTCCTAGATAATGCACTCAAAGGGCACTAAACATAGAGTGTGAAAACTGAGTTTCCTTGAGAGCTGCTTGGAAGCCTGATGGTGTGTGAAGTTAGTGAGCCAAATGGAGTTGTTCTCCCACAAGAACCACTCGGCTGATCCTTCTTCAATATGCCCTTCACCAACATGCAGTGTTTCCTTGATTGAATTAGCTCTCACACCAATATTTGCGTCTAGAGCCTTTGCATTGAGGGCTATCTGAAAACGGCTGTGGCGCTGAAGTTGCCTGTGAATGTGGAGTTGGTGGCATGTGAAACCCGCATGTGGAGCATTCGTTTCTGTGGGATGCTCTACCAGGTTCATTCCTAGATAATGCACTCAAAGGGCACTAAGCATAGAGTGTGAAAACTGAGTTTCCTTGAGAGCTGCTTGGAAGCCTGATGGTGTGAGAAGTTAGGGAGCCAAATGGAGTTGTTCTCCCACAAGAACCACTCGGCTGATCCTTCTTCAATATGCCCTTCACCAACATGCAGTGTTTCCTTGATTGAATTAGCTCTCACACCAATATTTGCGTCTAGAGCCTTTGCATTGAGGGCTATCTGAAAACGGCTGTGGCGCTGAAGTTGCCTGTGAATGTGGAGTTGGTGGCATGTGAAACCCGCATGTGGAGCATTCGTTTGTGTGGGATGCTCTACCAGGTTCATTCCTGGATAATGCACTCAAAGTGCACTAAGCATAGAGTGTGAAAACTGAGTTTCCTTGAGAGCTGCTTGGAAGCCTGATGGTGTGTGAAGTTAATGAGCCAAATGGAGTTGTTCTCCCACAAGAACCACTCAGCTGATCCTTCTTCAATATGCCCTTCACCAACATGCAGTGTTTCCTTCATTGAATTAGCTCTCACACCAATATTTGCATCTAGAGCCTTTGCATTGAGGGCTATCTGAAAACGGCTGTGGCGCTGAAGTTGCCTGTGAATGTGGAGTTGGTGGCATGTGAAACCCGCATGTGGAGCATTCGTTTGTGTGGGATGCTCTACCAGGTTCATTCCTAGATAATGCACTCAAAGGGCACTAAGCATAGAGTGTGAAAACTGAGTTTCCTTGAGAGCTGCTTGGAAGCCTGATGGTGTGTGAAGTTAGGGAGCCAAATGGAGTTGTTCTCCCACAAGAACCACTCGGCTGATCCTTCTTCAATATGCCCTTCACCAACATGCAGTGTTTCCTTGATTGAATTAGCTCTCACACCAATATTTGCGTCTAGAGCCTTTGCATTGAGGGCTATCTGAAAACGGCTGTGGCACTGAAGTTGCCTGTGAATGTGGAGTTGGTGGCATGTGAAACCCGCATGTGGAGCATTCGTTTGTGTGGGATGCTGACCAAGCTTCATTTCAGTCCTAGGCACACAAAGGGCATTAAACATAGAGTGTGAAAACTGAGTTTCCTTGAGAGCTGCTTGGAAGCCTGATGGTGTGTGAAGTTAGGGAGCCAAATGGAGTTGTTCTCCCACAAGAACCACTCGGCTGATCCTTCTTCAATATGCCCTTCACCAACATGCAGTGTTTCCTTGATTGAATTAGCTCTCACACCAATATTTGCGTCTAGAGCCTTTGCATTGAGGGCTATCTGAAAACGGCTGTGGCGCTGAAGTTGCCTGTGAATGTGGAGTTGGTGGCATGTGAAACCCGCATGTGGAGCATTCGTTTGTGTGGGATGCTCTACCAGGTTCATTCCTAGATAATGCACTCAAAGGGCACTAAGCATAGAGTGTGAAAACTGAGTTTCCTTGAGAGCTGCTTGGAAGCCTGATGGTGTGAGAAGTTAGGGAGCCAAATGGAGTTGTTCTCCCACAAGAACCACTCGGCTGATCCTTCTTCAATATGCCCTTCACCAACATGCAGTGTTTCCTTGATTGAATTAGCTCTCACACCAATATTTGCGTCTAGAGCCTTTGCATTGAGGGCTATCTGAAAACGGCTGTGGCGCTGAAGTTGCCTGTGAATGTGGAGTTGGTGGCATGTGAAACCCGCATGTGGAGCATTCGTTTGTGTGGGATGCTGACCAAGCTTCATTTCAGTCCTAGGCACACAAAGGGCATTAAGCATAGAGTGTGAAAACTGAGTTTCCTTGAGAGCTGCTTGGAAGCCTGATGGTGTGTGAAGTTAGGGAGCCAAATGGAGTTGTTCTCCCACAAGAACCACTCGGCTGATCCTTCTTCAATATGCCCTTCACCAACATGCAGTGTTTCCTTGATTGAATTAGCTCTCACACCAATATTTGCGTCTAGAGCCTTTGCATTGAGGGCTATCTGAAAACGGCTGTGGCGCTGAAGTTGCCTGTGAATGTGGAGTTGGTGGCATGTGAAACCCGCATGTGGAGCATTCGTTTGTGTGGGATGCTCTACCAGGTTCATTCCTAGATAATGCACTCAAAGGGCACTAAGCATAGAGTGTGAAAACTGAGTTTCCTTGAGAGCTGCTTGGAAGCCTGATGGTGTGTGAAGTTAGTGAGCCAAATGGAGTTGTTCTCCCACAAGAACCACTCGGCTGATCCTTCTTCAATATGCCCTTCACCAACATGCAGTGTTTCCTTGATTGAATTAGCTCTCACACCAATATTTGCGTCTAGAGCCTTTGCATTGAGGGCTATCTGAAAACGGCTGTGGCACTGAAGTTGCCTGTGAATGTCGAGTTGGTGGCATGTGAAACCCGCATGTGGAGCATTCGTTTGTGTGGGATGCTGACCAAGCTTCATTTCAGTCCTAGGCACACAAAGGGCACTAAGCATAGAGTGTGAAAACTGAGTTTCCTTGAGAGCTGCTTGGAAGCCTGATGGTGTGTGAAGTTAGTGAGCCAAATGGAGTTGTTCTCCCACAAGAACCACTCGGCTGATCCTTCTTCAATATGCCCTTCACCAACATGCAGTGTTTCCTTGATTGAATTAGCTCTCACACCAATATTTGCGTCTAGAGCCTTTGCATTGAGGGCTATCTGAAAACGGCTGTGGCGCTGAAGTTGCCTGTGAATGTGGAGTTGGTGGCATGTGAAACCCGCATGTGGAGCATTCGTTTGTGTGGGATGCTCTACTAGGTTCATTCCTAGATAATGCACTCAAAGGGCACTAAACATAGAGTGTGAAAACTGAGTTTCCTTGAGAGCTGCTTGGAAGCCTGATGGTGTGTGAAGTTAGTGAGCCAAATGGAGTTGTTCTCCCACAAGAACCACTCGGCTGATCCTTCTTCAATATGCCCTTCACCAACATGCAGTGTTTCCTTGATTGAATTAGCTCTCACACCAATATTTGCGTCTAGAGCCTTTGCATTGAGGGCTATCTGAAAACGGCTGTGGCGCTGAAGTTGCCTGTGAATGTGGAGTTGGTGGCATGTGAAACCCGCATGTGGAGCATTCGTTTGTGTGGGATGCTGACCAAGCTTCATTTCAGTCCTAGGCACACAAAGGGCATTAAGCATAGAGTGTGAAAACTGAGTTTCCTTGAGAGCTGCTTGGAAGCCTGATGGTGTGTGAAGTTCGTGAGCCAAATGGAGTTGTTCTCCCACAAGAACCACTCGGCTGATCCTTCTTCAATATGCCCTTCACCAACATGCAGTGTTTCCTTGATTGAATTAGCTCTCACACCAATATTTGCGTCTAGAGCCTTTGCATTGAGGGCTATCTGAAAACGGTTGTGGCGCTGAAGTTGCCTGTGAATGTGGAGTTGGTGGCATGTGAAACCCGCATGTGGAGCATTCGTTTGTGTGGGATGCTCTACCAGGTTCATTCCTAGATAATGCACTCAAAGGGCACTAAGCATAGAGTGTGAAAACTGAGTTTCCTTGAGAGCTGCTTGGAAGCCTGATGGTGTGTGAAGTTAGTGAGCCAAATGGAGTTGTTCTCCCACAAGAACCACTCGGCTGATCCTTCTTCAATATGCCCTTCACCAACATGCAGTGTTTCCTTGATTGAATTAGCTCTCACACCAATATTTGCGTCTAGAGCCTTTGCATTGTGGGCTATCTGAAAACGGCTGTGGCGCTGAAGTTGCCTGTGAATGTGGAGTTGGTGGCATGTGAAACCCGCATGTGGAGCATTCGTTTGTGTGGGATGCTGACCAAGCTTCATTTCAGTCCTAGGCACACAAAGGGCACTAAGCATAGAGTGTGAAAACTGAGTTTCCTTGAGAGCTGCTTGGAAGCCTGATGGTGTGTGAAGTTCGTGAGCCAAATGGAGTTGTTCTCCCACAAGAACCACTCGGCTGATCCTTCTTCAATATGCCCTTCACCAACATGCAGTGTTTCCTTGATTGAATTAGCTCTCACACCAATATTTGCGTCTAGAGCCTTTGCATTGTGGGCTATCTGAAAACGGCTGTGGCGCTGAAGTTGCCTGTGAATGTGGAGTTGGTGGCATGTGAAACCCGCATGTGGAGCATTCGTTTGTGTGGGATGCTCTACCAGGTTCATTCCTAGATAATGCACTCAAAGGGCACTAAGCATAGAGTGTGAAAACTGAGTTTCCTTGAGAGCTGCTTGGAAGCCTGATGGTGTGTGAAGTTAGTGAGCCAAATGGAGTTGTTCTCCCACAAGAACCACTCGGCTGATCCTTCTTCAATATGCCCTTCACCAACATGCAGTGTTTCCTTTATTGAATTAGCTCTCACACCAATATTTGCGTCTAGAGCCTTTGCATTGAGGGCTATCTGAAAACGGCTGTGGCGCTGAAGTTGCCTGTGAATGTGGAGTTGGTGGCATGTGAAACCCGCATGTGGAGCATTCGTTTGTGTGGGATGCTCTACCAGGTTCATTCCTAGATAATGCACTCAAAGGGCACTAAGCATAGAGTGTGAAAACTGAGTTTTCTTGAGAGCTGCTTGGAAGCCTGATGGTGTGTGAAGTTAGGGAGCCAAATGGAGTTGTTCTCCCACAAGAACCACTCGGCTGATCCTTCTTCAATATGCCCTTCACCAACATGCAGTGTTTCCTTTATTGAATTAGCTCTCACACCAATATTTGCGTCTAGAGCCTTTGCATTGTGGGCTATCTGAAAACGGCTGTGGCGCTGAAGTTGCCTGTGAATGTGGAGTTGGTGGCATGTGAAACCCGCATGTGGAGCATTCGTTTGTGTGGGATGCTGACCAAGCTTCATTTCAGTCCTAGGCACACAAAGGGCACTAAGCATAGAGTGTGAAAACTGAGTTTCCTTGAGAGCTGCTTGGAAGCCTGATGGTGTGTGAAGTTAGTGAGCCAAATGGAGTTGTTCTCCCACAAGAACCACTCGGTTGATCCTTCTTCAATATGCCCTTCACCAACATGCAGTGTTTCCTTGATTGAATTAGCTCTCACACCAATATTTGCGTCTAGAGCCTTTGCATTGAGGGCTATCTGAAAACGGCTGTGGCGCTGAAGTTGCCTGTGAATGTGGAGTTGGTGGCATGTGAAACCCGCATGTGGAGCATTCGTTTGTGTGGGATGCTCTACCAGGTTCATTCCTAGATAATGCACTCAAAGGGCACTAAGCATAGAGTGTGAAAACTGAGTTTCCTTGAGAGCTGCTTGGAAGCCTGATGGTGTGTGAAGTTAGTGAGCCAAATGGAGTTGTTCTCCCACAAGAACCACTCGGCTGATCCTTCTTCAATATGCCCTTCACCAACATGCAGTGTTTCCTTGATTGAATTAGCTCTCACACCAATATTTGCGTCTAGAGCCTTTGCATTGTGGGCTATCTGAAAACGGCTGTGGCGCTGAAGTTGCCTGTGAATGTGGAGTTGGTGGCATGTGAAACCCGCATGTGGAGCATTCGTTTGTGTGGGATGCTGACCAAGCTTCATTTCAGTCCTAGGCACACAAAGGGCACTAAGCATAGAGTGTGAAAACTGAGTTTCCTTGAGAGCTGCTTGGAAGCCTGACGGTGTGTGAAGTTCGTGAGCCAAATGGAGTTGTTCTCCCACAAGAACCACTCGGCTGATCCTTCTTCAATATGCCCTTCACCAACATGCAGTGTTTCCTTGATTGAATTAGCTCTCACACCAATATTTGCGTCTAGAGCCTTTGCATTGTGGGCTATCTGAAAACGGCTGTGGCGCTGAAGTTGCCTGTGAATGTGGAGTTGGTGGCATGTGAAACCCGCATGTGGAGCATTCGTTTGTGTGGGATGCTCTACCAGGTTCATTCCTAGATAATGCACTCAAAGGGCACTAAGCATAGAGTGTGAAAACTGAGTTTCCTTGAGAGCTGCTTGGAAGCCTGATGGTGTGTGAAGTTAGTGAGCCAAATGGAGTTGTTCTCCCACAAGAACCACTCGGCTGATCCTTCTTCAATATGCCCTTCACCAACATGCAGTGTTTCCTTGATTGAATTAGCTCTCACACCAATATTTGCGTCTAGAGCCTTTGCATTGAGGGCTATCTGAAAACGGCTGTGGCGCTGAAGTTGCCTGTGAATGTGGAGTTGGTGGCATGTGAAACCCGCATGTGGAGCATTCGTTTGTGTGGGATGCTCTACCAGGTTCATTCCTAGATAATGCACTCAAAGGGCACTAAGCATAGAGTGTGAAAACTGAGTTTTCTTGAGAGCTGCTTGGAAGCCTGATGGTGTGTGAAGTTAGTGAGCCAAATGGAGTTGTTCTCCCACAAGAACCACTCGGCTGATCCTTCTTCAATATGCCCTTCACCAACATGCA
This sequence comes from Ochotona princeps, assembly GCF_030435755.1. NCBI lineage: Eukaryota > Metazoa > Chordata > Mammalia > Lagomorpha > Ochotonidae > Ochotona > Ochotona princeps. The sequence continues at coordinate 116,114 of NW_026697924.1, read as the reverse complement.
GTGTTTCCTTGATTGAATTAGCTCTCACACCAATATTTGCGTCTAGAGCCTTTGCATTGTGGGCTATCTGAAAACGGCTGTGGCGCTGAAGTTGCCTGTGAATGTGGAGTTGGTGGCATGTGAAACCCGCATGTGGAGCATTCGTTTGTGTGGGATGCTGACCAAGCTTCATTTCAGTCCTAGGCACACAAAGGGCACTAAGCATAGAGTGTGAAAACTGAGTTTCCTTGAGAGCTGCTTGGAAGCCTGATGGTGTGTGAAGTTAGTGAGCCAAATGGAGTTGTTCTCCCACAAGAACCACTCGGTTGATCCTTCTTCAATATGCCCTTCACCAACATGCAGTGTTTCCTTGATTGAATTAGCTCTCACACCAATATTTGCGTCTAGAGCCTTTGCATTGAGGGCTATCTGAAAACGGCTGTGGCGCTGAAGTTGCCTGTGAATGTGGAGTTGGTGGCATGTGAAACCCGCATGTGGAGCATTCGTTTGTGTGGGATGCTCTACCAGGTTCATTCCTAGATAATGCACTCAAAGGGCACTAAACATAGAGTGTGAAAACTGAGTTTCCTTGAGAGCTGCTTGGAAGCCTGATGGTGTGTGAAGTTAGTGAGCCAAATGGAGTTGTTCTCCCACAAGAACCACTCGGCTGATCCTTCTTCAATATGCCCTTCACCAACATGCAGTGTTTCCTTGATTGAATTAGCTCTCACACCAATATTTGCGTCTAGAGCCTTTGCATTGAGGGCTATCTGAAAACGGCTGTGGCGCTGAAGTTGCCTGTGAATGTGGAGTTGGTGGCATGTGAAACCCGCATGTGGAGCATTCGTTTGTGTGGGATGCTCTACCAGGTTCATTTCAGTCCTAGCCATACAAAGGGCACTAAGCATAGAGTGTGAAAACTGAGTTTCCTTGAGAGCTGCTTGGAAGCCTGATGGTGTGTGAAGTTAGTGAGCCAAATGGAGTTGTTCTCCCACAAGAACCACTCGGCTGATCCTTCTTCAATATGCCCTTCACCAACATGCAGTGTTTCCTTGATTGAATTAGCTCTCACACCAATATTTGCGTCTAGAGCCTTTGCATTGAGGGCTATCTGAAAACGGCTGTGGCGCTGAAGTTGCCTCTCAATTTGGAATTGGTGGCATGTGAAACCCGCATGTGGAGCATTCGTTTGTGTGGGATGCTCTACCAGGTTCATTCCTAGATAATGCACTCAAAGGGCACTAAACATAGAGTGTGAAAACTGAGTTTCCTTGAGAGCTGCTTGGAAGCCTGATGGTGTGTGAAGTTAGTGAGCCAAATGGAGTTGTTCTCCCACAAGAACCACTCGGCTGATCCTTCTTCAATATGCCCTTCACCAACATGCAGTGTTTCCTTGATTGAATTAGCTCTCACACCAATATTTGCGTCTAGAGCCTTTGCATTGAGGGCTACCTGAAAACGGCTGTGGCGCTGAAGTTGCCTGTGAATGTGGAGTTGGTGGCATGTGAAACCCGATGTGGAGCATTCGTTTGTGTGGGATGCTCTACCAGGTTCATTCCTAGATAATGCACTCAAAGGGAACTAAGCATAGAGTGTGAAAACTGAGTTTCCTTGAGAGCTGCTTGGAAGCCTGATGGTGTGTGAAGTTAGTGAGCCAAATGGAGTTGTTCTCCCACAAGAACCACTCGGCTGATCCTTCTTCAATATGCCCTTCACCAACATGCAGTGTTTCCTTGATTGAATTAGCTCTCACACCAATATTTGCGTCTAGAGCCTTTGCATTGAGGGCTATCTGAAAACGGCTGTGGCGCTGAAGTTGCCTGTGAATGTGGAGTTGGTGGCATGTGAAACCCGCATGTGGAGCATTCGTTTGTGTGGGATGCTCTACCAGGTTCATTTCAGTCCTAGCCATATAAAGGGCACTAAGCATAGAGTGTGAAAACCGAGTTTCCTTGAGAGCTGCTTGGAAGCCTGATGGTGTGTGAAGTTAGTGAGCCAAATGGAGTTGTTCTCCCACAAGAACCACTCGGCTGATCCTTCTTCAATATGCCCTTCACCAACATGCAGTGTTTCCTTGATTGAATTAGCTCTCACACCAATATTTGCGTCTAGAGCCTTTGCATTGAGGGCTATCTGAAAACGGCTGTGGCGCTGAAGTTGCCTGTGAATGTGGAGTTGGTGGCATGTGAAACCCGCATGTGGAGCATTCGTTTGTGTGGGATGCTCTACCAGGTTCATTCCTAGATAATGCACTCAAAGGGCACTAAGCATAGAGTGTGACAACTGAGTTTCCTTGAGAGCTGCTTGGAAGCCTGATGGTGTGTGAAGTTAGTGAGCCAAATGGAGTTGTTCTCCCACAAGAACCACTCGGCTGATCCTTCTTCAATATGCCCTTCACCAACATGCAGTGTTTCCTTGATTGAATTAGCTCTCACACCAATATTTGCGTCTAGAGCCTTTGCATTGAGGGCTATCTGAAAACGGCTGTGGCGCTGAAGTTGCCTGTGAATGTGGAGTTGGTGGCATGTGAAACCCGCATGTGGAGCATTCGTTTGTGTGGGATGCTCTACTAGGTTCATTTCAGTCCTAGCCATACAAAGGGCACTAAGCATAGAGTGTGAAAACCGACTTTCCTTGAGAGCTGCTTGGAAGCCTGATGGTGTGTGAAGTTAGTGAGCCAAATGGAGTTGTTCTCCCACAAGAACCACTCGGCTGATCCTTCTTCAATATGCCCTTCACCAACATGCAGTGTTTCCTTGATTGAATTAGCTCTCACACCAATATTTGCGTCTAGAGCCTTTGCATTGAGGGCTATCTGAAAACGGCTGTGGCGCTGAAGTTGCCTGTGAATGTGGAGTTGGTGGCATGTGAAACCCGCATGTGGAGCATTCGTTTGTGTGGGATGCTCTACCAGGTTCATTTCCGTCCTAGCCATACAAAGGGCACTAAGCATAGAGTGTGAAAACTGAGTTTGCTTGAGAGCTGCTTGGAAGCCTGATGGTGTGTGAAGTTAGTGAGCCAAATGGAGTTGTTCTCCCACAAGAACCACTCGGCTGATCCTTCTTCAATATGCCCTTCACCAACATGCAGTGTTTCCTTGATTGAATTAGCTCTCACACCAATATTGGCGTCTAGAGCCTTTGCATTGAGGGCTATCTGAAAACGGCTGTGGCGCTGAAGTTGCCTGTGAATGTGGAGTTGGTGGCATCTGAAACCCGCCTGTGGAGCATTCGTTTGTGTGGGATGATCTACCAGGTTCATTCCTAGATAATGCACTCAAAGGGCACTAAGCATAGAGTGTGAAAACTGAGTTTCCTTGAGAGCTGCTTGGAAGCCTGATGGTGTGTGAAGTTAGTGAGCCAAATGGAGTTGTTCTCCCACAAGAACCACTCGGCTGATCCTTCTTCAATATGCCCTTCACCAACATGCAGTGTTTCCTTGATTGAATTAGCTCTCACACCAATATTTGCGTCTAGAGCCTTTGCATTGAGGGCTATCTGAAAACGGCTGTGGCACTGAAGTTGCCTGTGAATGTGGAGTTGGTGGCATGTGAAACCCGCATGTGGAGCATTCGTTTATGTGGGATGCTGACTAAGCTTCATTTCAGTCCTAGGCACACAAAGAGCACTAAGCATAGAGTGTGAAAACTGAGTTTCCTTGAGAGCTGCTTGGAAGCCTGATGGTGTGTGAAGTTAGTGAGCCAAATGGAGTTGTTCTCCCACAAGAACCACTCGGCTGATCCTTCTTCAATATGCCCTTCACCAACATGCAGTGTTTCCTTGATTGAATTAGCTCTCACACCAATATTTGCGTCTAGAGCCTTTGCATTGAGGGCTATCTGAAAACGGCTGTGGCGCTGAAGTTGCCTCTCAATTTGGAATTGGTGGCATGTGAAACCCGCATGTGGAGCATTCGTTTGTGTGGGATGCTCTACCAAGCTTCATTTCAGTCCTAGGCACACAAAGAGCACTAAGCATAGAGTGTGAAAACTGAGTTTCCTTGAGAGCTGCTTGGAAGCCTGATGGTGTGTGAAGTTAGTGAGCCAAATGGAGTTGTTCTCCCACAAGAACCACTCGGCTGATCCTTCTTCAATATGCCCTTCACCAACATGCAGTGTTTCCTTGATTGAATTAGCTCTCACACCAATATTGGCGTCTAGAGCCTTTGCATTGAGGGCTATCTGAAAACGGCTGTGGCGCTGAAGTTGCCTGTGAATGTGGAGTTGGTGGCATGTGAAACCCGCATGTGGAGCATTCGTTTGTGTGGGATGCTCTACCAGGTTCATTCCTAGATAATGCACTCAAAGGGCACTAAACATAGAGTGTGAAAACTGAGTTTCCTTGAGAGCTGCTTGGAAGCCTGATGGTGTGTGAAGTTAGTGAGCCAAATGGAGTTGTTCTCCCACAAGAACCACTCGGCTGATCCTTCTTCAATATGCCCTTCACCAACATGCAGTGTTTCCTTGATTGAATTAGCTCTCACACCAATATTTGCGTCTAGAGCCTTTGCATTGAGGGCTATCTGAAAACGGCCGTGGCGCTGAATTTGCCTGAGAATGTGGAGTTGGTGGCATGTGAAACCCGCATGTGGAGCATTCGTTTGTGTGGGATGCTCTACCAGGTTCATTTCCGTCCTAGCCATACAAAGGGCACTAAACATAGAGTGTGAAAACTGAGTTTCCTTGAGAGCTGCTTGGAAGCCTGATGGTGTGTGAAGTTAGTGAGCCAAATGGAGTTGTTCTCCCACAAGAACCACTCGGCTGATCCTTCTTCAATATGCCCTTCACCAACATGCAGTGTTTCCTTGATTGAATTAGCTCTCACACCAATATTTGCGTCTAGAGCCTTTGCATTGAGGGCTATCTGAAAACGGCTGTGGCGCTGAAGTTGCCTGTGAATGGGCAGTTGGTGGCATGTGAAACCCGCATGTGCAGCATTCGCTTGTGTGGGATGCTCTACCAGGTTCATTTCAGCCCTAACCATACAAAGGGCACTAAGCATAGAGTGTGAAAACTGAGTTTCCTTGAGAGCTGCTTGGAAGCCTGATGGTGTGTGAAGTTAGTGAGCCAAATGGAGTTGTTCTCCCACAAGAACCACTCGGCTGATCCTTCTTCAATATGCCCTTCACCAACATGCAGTGTTTCCTTGATTGAATTAGCTCTCACACCAATATTTGCGTCTAGAGCCTTTGCATTGAGGGCTATCTGAAAACGGCTGTGGCACTGAAGTTGCCTGTGAATGTGGAGTTGGTGGCATGTGAAACCCGCATGTGGAGCATTCGTTTATGTGGGATCCTGACTAAGCTTCATTTCAGTCCTAGGCACACAAAGAGCACTAAGCATAGATTGTGAAAACTGAGTTTCCTTGAGAGCTGCTTGGAAGCCTGATGGTGTGTGAAGTTAGTTAGCCAAATGGAGTTGTTCTCCCACAAGAACCACTCGGCTGATCCTTCTTCAATATGCCCTTCACCAACATGCAGTGTTTCCTTGATTGAATTAGCTCTCACACCAATATTTGCGTCTAGAGCCTTTGCATTGAGGGCTATCTGAAAACGGCTGTGGCGCTGAAGTTGCCTGTGAATGTGGAGTTGGTGGCATGTGAAACCCGCATGTGGAGCATTCGTTTGTGTGGGATGCTCTACCAAGCTTCATTTCAGTCCTAGGCACACAAAGAGCACTAAGCATAGAGTGTGAAAACTGAGTTTCCTTGAGAGCTGCTTGGAAGCCTGATGGTGTGTGAAGTTAGTGAGCCAAATGGAGTTGTTCTCCCACAAGAACCACTCGGCTGATCCTTCTTCAATATGCCCTTCACCAACATGCAGTGTTTCCTTGATTGAATTAGCTCTCACACCAATATTGGCGTCTAGAGCCTTTGCATTGAGGGCTATCTGAAAACGGCTGTGGCGCTGAAGTTGCCTGTGAATGTGGAGTTGGTGGCATGTGAAACCCGCATGTGGAGCATTCGTTTGTGTGGGATGCTCTACCAGGTTCATTCCTAGATAATGCACTCAAAGGGCACTAAACATAGAGTGTGAAAACTGAGTTTCCTTGAGAGCTGCTTGGAAGCCTGATGGTGTGTGAAGTTAGGGAGCCAAATGGAGTTGTTCTCCCACAAGAACCACTCGGCTGATCCTTCTTCAATATGCCCTTCACCAACATGCAGTGTTTCCTTGATTGAATTAGCTCTCACACCAATATTTGCGTCTAGAGCCTTTGCATTGAGGGCTATCTGAAAACGGCTGTGGCGCTGAAGTTACCTGTGAATGTGGAGTTGGTGGCATGTGAAACCCGCATGTGGAGCATTCGTTTGTGTGGGATGCTCTACCAGGTTCATTTCCGTCCTAGCCATACAAAGGGCACTAAGCATAGAGTGTGACAACTGAGTTTCCTTGAGAGCTGCTTGGAAGCCTGATGGTGTGTGAAGTTAGTGAGCCAAATGGAGTTGTTCTCCCACAAGAACCACTCGGCTGATCCTTCTTCAATATGCCCTTCACCAACATGCAGTGTTTCCTTGATTGAATTAGCTCTCACACCAATATTTGCGTCTAGAGCCTTTGCATTGAGGGCTACCTGAAAACGGCTGTGGCGCTGAAGTTGCCTGTGAATGTGGAGTTGGTGGCATGTGAAACCCGCATGTGGAGCATTCGTTTGTGTGGGATGCTCTACCAGGTTCATTCCTAGATAATGCACTCAAAGGGCACTAAGCATAGAGTGTGAAAACTGAGTTTCCTTGAGAGCTGCTTGGAAGCCTGATGGTGTGTGAAGTTAGTGAGCCAAATGGAGTTGTTCTCCCACAAGAACCACTCGGCTGATCCTTCTTCAATATGCCCTTCACCAACATGCAGTGTTTCCTTGATTGAATTAGCTCTCACACCAATATTGGCGTCTAGAGCCTTTGCATTGAGGGCTATCTGAAAACGGCTGTGGCGCTGAAGTTGCCTGTGAATGTGGAGTTGGTGGCATGTGAAACCCGCATGTGGAGCATTCGTTTGTGTGGGATGCTCTACCAGGTTCATTCCTAGATAATGCACTCAAAGGGCACTAAGCATAGAGTGTGACAACTGAGTTTGCTTGAGAGCTGCTTGGAAGCCTGATGGTGTGTGAAGTTAGTGAGCCAAATGGAGTTGTTCTCCCACAAGAACCACTCGGCTGATCCTTCTTCAATATGCCCTTCACCAACATGCAGTGTTTCCTTGATTGAATTAGCTCTCACACCAATATTTGCGTCTAGAGCCTTTGCATTGAGGGCTATCTGAAAACGGCTGTGGCGCTGAAGTTGCCTGTGAATGTGGAGTTGGTGGCATGTGAAACCCGCATGTGGAGCATTCGTTTGTGTGGGATGCTCTACCAGGTTCATTTCAGTCCTAGCCATACAAAGGGCACTAAGCATAGAGTGTGAGAACTGAGTTTCCTTGAGAGCTGCTTGGAAGCCTGATGGTGTGTGAAGTTAGTGAGCCAAATGGAGTTGTTCTCCCACAAGAACCACTCGGCTGATCCTTCTTCAATATGCCCTTCACCAACATGCAGTGTTTCCTTGATTGAATTAGCTCTCACACCAATATTTGCGTCTAGAGCCTTTGCATTGAGGGCTATCTGAAAACGGCTGTGGCACTGAAGTTGCCTGTGAATGTGGAGTTGGTGGCATGTGAAACGCGCATGTGGAGCATTCGTTTATGTGGGATGCTGACTAAGCTTCATTTCAGTCCTAGGCACACAAAAAGCACTAAGCATAGAGTGTGAAAACTGAGTTTCCTTGAGAGCTGCTTGGAAGCCTGATGGTGTGTGAAGTTAGTGAGCTAAATGGAGTTGTTCTCCCACAAGAACCACTCGGCTGATCCTTCTTCAATATGCCCTTCACCAACATGCAGTGTTTCCTTGATTGAATTAGCTCTCACACCAATATTTGCGTCTAGAGCCTTTGCATTGAGGGCTATCTGAAAACGGCTGTGGCGCTGAAGTTGCCTGTGAATGTGGAGTTGGTGGCATGTGAAACCCGCATGTGGAGCATTCGTTTGTGTGGGATGCTCTACCAGGTTCATTTCAGTCCTAGCCATACAAAGGGCACTAAGCATAGAGTGTGAAAACCGACTTTCCTTGAGAGCTGCTTGGAAGCCTGATGGTGTGTGAAGTTAGTGAGCCAAATGGAGTTGTTCTCCCACAAGAACCACTCGGCTGATCCTTCTTCAATATGCCCTTCCCCAACATGCAGTGTTTCCTTGATTGAATTAGCTCTCACACCAATATTTGCGTCTAGAGCCTTTGCATTGAGGGCTATCTGAAAACGGCTGTGGCGCTGAAGTTGCCTGTGAATGTGGAGTTGGTGGCATGTGAAACCCGCATGTGGAGCATTCGTTTGTGTGGGATGCTCTACCAGGTTCATTTCAGTCCTAGCCATACAAAGGGCACTAAGCATAGAGTGTGAAAACTGAGTTTGCTTGAGAGCTGCTTGGAAGCCTGATGGTGTGTGAAGTTAGTGAGCCAAATGGAGTTGTTCTCCCACAAGAACCACTCGGCTGATCCTTCTTCAATATGCCCTTCACCAACATGCAGTGTTTCCTTGATTGAATTAGCTCTCACACCAATATTTGCGTCTAGAGCCTTTGCATTGAGGGCTATCTGAAAACGGCTGTGGCGCTGAAGTTGCCTGTGAATGTGGAGTTGGTGGCATCTGAAACCCGCCTGTGGAGCATTCGTTTGTGTGGGATGATCTACCAGGTTCATTCCTAGATAATGCACTCAAAGGGCACTAAGCATAGAGTGTGAAAACTGAGTTTCCTTGAGAGCTGCTTGGAAGCCTGATGGTGTGTGAAGTTAGTGAGCCAAATGGAGTTGTTCTCCCACAAGAACCACTCGGCTGATCCTTCTTCAATATGCCCTTCACCAACATGCAGTGTTTCCTTGATTGAATTAGCTCTCACACCAATATTTGCGTCTAGAGCCTTTGCATTGAGGGCTATCTGAAAACGGCTGTGGCACTGAAGTTGCCTGTGAATGTGGAGTTGGTGGCATGTGAAACCCGCATGTGGAGCATTCGTTTATGTGGGATGCTGACTAAGCTTCATTTCAGTCCTAGGCACACAAAAAGCACTAAGCATAGAGTGTGAAAACTGAGTTTCCTTGAGAGCTGCTTGGAAGCTTGATGGTGTGTGAAGTTAGTGAGCCAAATGGAGTTGTTCTCCCACAAGAACCACTCGGCTGATCCTTCTTCAATATGCCCTTCACCAACATGCAGTGTTTCCTTGATTGAATTAGCTCTCACACCAATATTTGCGTCTAGAGCCTTTGCATTGAGGGCTATCTGAAAACGGCTGTGGCGCTGAAGTTGCCTGTGAATGTGGAGTTGGTGGCATGTGAAACCCGCATGTGGAGCATTCGTTTGTGTGGGATGCTCTACCAAGCTTCATTTCAGTCCTAGGCACACAAAGAGCACTAAGCATAGAGTGTGAAAACTGAGTTTCCTTGAGAGCTGCTTGGAAGCCTGATGGTGTGTGAAGTTAGTGAGCCAAATGGAGTTGTTCTCCCACAAGAACCACTCGGCTGATCCTTCTTCAATATGCCCTTCACCAACATGCAGTGTTTCCTTGATTGAATTAGCTCTCACACCAATATTGGCGTCTAGAGCCTTTGCATTGAGGGCTATCTGAAAACGGCTGTGGCGCTGAAGTTGCCTGTGAATGTGGAGTTGGTGGCATGTGAAACCCGCATGTGGAGCATTCGTTTGTGCGGGATGCTCTACCAGGTTCATTCCTAGATAATGCACTCAAAGGGCACTAAACATAGAGTGTGAAAACTGAGTTTCCTTGAGAGCTGCTTGGAAGCCTGATGGTGTGTGAAGTTAGTGAGCCAAATGGAGTTGTTCTCCCACAAGAACCACTCGGCTGATCCTTCTTCAATATGCCCTTCACCAACATGCAGTGTTTCCTTGATTGAATTAGCTCTCACACCAATATTTGCGTCTAGAGCCTTTGCATTGAGGGCTATCTGAAAACGGCTGTGGCGCTGAATTTGCCTGTGAATGTGGAGTTGGTGGCATGTGAAACCCGCATGTGGAGCATTCGTTTGTGTGGGATGCTCTACCAGGTTCATTTCCGTCCTAGCCATACAAAGGGCACTAAACATAGAGTGTGAAAACTGAGTTTCCTTGAGAGCTGCTTGGAAGCCTGATGGTGTGTGAAGTTAGTGAGCCAAATGGAGTTGTTCCCCCACAAGAACCACTCGGCTGATCCTTCTTCAATATGCCCTTCACCAACATGCAGTGTTTCCTTGATTGAATTAGCTCTCACACCAATATTGGCGTCTAGAGCCTTTGCATTGAGGGCTATCTGAAAACGGCTGTGGCGCTGAAGTTGCCTGTGAATGTGGAGTTGGTGGCATGTGAAACCCGCATGTGGAGCATTCGTTTGTGTGGGATGCTCTACCAGGTTCATTTCAGTCCTAGCCATACAAAGGGCACTAAGCATAGAGTGTGAAAACTGAGTTTCCTTGAGAGCTGCTTGGAAGCCTGATGGTGTGTGAAGTTAGTGAGCCAAATGGAGTTGTTCTCCCACAAGAACCACTCGGCTGATCCTTCTTCAATATGCCCTTCACCAACATGCAGTGTTTCCTTGATTGAATTAGCTCTCACACCAATATTTGCGTCTAGAGCCTTTGCATTGAGGGCTATCTGAAAACGGCTGTGGCACTGAAATTGCCTGTGAATGTGGAGTTGGTGGCATGTGAAACCCGCATGTGGAGCATTCGTTTATGTGGGATCCTGACTAAGCTTCATTTCAGTCCTAGGCACACAAAGAGCACTAAGCATAGAGTGTGAAAACTGAGTTTCCTTGAGAGCTGCTTGGAAGCCTGATGGTGTGTGAAGTTAGTTAGCCAAATGGAGTTGTTCTCCCACAAGAACCACTCGGCTGATCCTTCTTCAATATGCCCTTCACCAACATGCAGTGTTTCCTTGATTGAATTAGCTCTCACACCAATATTTGCGTCTAGAGCCTTTGCATTGAGGGCTATCTGAAAACGGCTGTGGCGCTGAAGTTGCCTGTGAATGTGGAGTTGGTGGCATGTGAAACCCGCATGTGGAGCATTCGTTTGTGTGGGATGCTCTACCAAGCTTCATTTCAGTCCTAGGCACACAAAGAGCACTAAGCATAGAGTGTGAAAACTGAGTTTCCTTGAGAGCTGCTTGGAAGCCTGATGGTGTGTGAAGTTAGTGAGCCAAATGGAGTTGTTCTCCCACAAGAACCACTCGGCTGATCCTTCTTCAATATGCCCTTCACCAACATGCAGTGTTTCCTTGATTGAATTAGCTCTCACACCAATATTGGCGTCTAGAGCCTTTGCATTGAGGGCTATCTGAAAACGGCTGTGGCGCTGAAGTTGCCTGTGAATGTGGAGTTGGTGGCATGTGAAACCCGCATGTGGAGCATTCGTTTGTGTGGGATGCTCTACCAAGCTTCATTTCAGTCCTAGGCACACAAAGAGCACTAAGCATAGAGTGTGAAAACTGAGTTTCCTTGAGAGCTGCTTGGAAGCCTGATGGTGTGTGAAGTTAGTGAGCCAAATGGAGTTGTTCTCCCACAAGAACCACTCGGCTGATCCTTCTTCAATATGCCCTTCACCAACATGCAGTGTTTCCTTGATTGAATTAGCTCTCACACCAATATTGGCGTCTAGAGCCTTTGCATTGAGGGCTATCTGAAAACGGCTGTGGCGCTGAAGTTGCCTGTGAATGTGGAGTTGGTGGCATGTGAAACCCGCATGTGCAGCATTCGCTTGTGTGGGATGCTCTACCAGGTTCATTTCAGCCCTAACCATACAAAGGGCACTAAGCATAGAGTGTGAAAACTGAGTTTCCTTGAGAGCTGCTTGGAAGCCTGATGGTGTGTGAAGTTAGTGAGCCAAATGGAGTTGTTCTCCCACAAGAACCACTCGGCTGATCCTTCTTCAATATGCCCTTCACCAACATGCAGTGTTTCCTTGATTGAATTAGCTCTCACACCAATATTTGCGTCTAGAGCCTTTGCATTGAGGGCTATCTGAAAACGGCTGTGGCGCTGAAGTTGCCTGTGAATGTGGAGTTGGTGGCATGTGAAACCGGCATGTGGAGCATTCGTTTGTGTGGGATGCTCTACCAGGTTCATTTCTAGATAATGCACTCAAAGGGCACTAAGCATAGAGTGTGAAAACTGAGTTTCCTTGAGAGCTGCTTGGAAGCCTGATGGTGTGTGAAGTTAGTGAGCCAAATGGAGTTGTTCTCCCACAAGAACCACTCGGCTGATCCTTCTTCAATATGCCCTTCACCAACATGCAGTGTTTCCTTGATTGAATTAGCTCTCACACCAATATTTGCGTCTAGAGCCTTTGCATTGAGGGCTATCTGAAAACGGCTGTGGCACTGAAGTTGCCTGTGAATGTGGAGTTGGTGGCATGTGAAACCCGCATGTGGAGCATTCGTTTATGTGGGATCCTGACTAAGCTTCATTTCAGTCCTAGGCACTCAAAGGGCACTAAGCATAGATTGTGAAAACTGAGTTTCCTTGAGAGCTGCTTGGAAGCCTGATGGTGTGTGAAGTTAGTGAGCCAAATGGAGTTGTTCTCCCACAAGAACCACTCGGCTGATCCTTCTTCAATATGCCCTTCACCTACATGCAGTGTTTCCTTGATTGAATTAGCTCTCACACCAATATTTGCGTCTAGAGCCTTTGCATTGAGGGCTATCTGAAAACGGCTGTGGCGCTGAAGTTGCCTGTGAATGTGGAGTTGGTGGCATGTGAAACCCGCATGTGGAGCATTCGTTTGTGTGGGATGCTCTACCAGGTTCATTCCTAGATAATGCACTCAAAGGGCACTAAACATAGAGTGTGAAAACTGAGTTTCCTTGAGAGCTGCTTGGAAGCCTGATGGTGTGTGAAGTTAGTGAGCCAAATGGAGTTGTTCTCCCACAAGAGCCACTCGGCTGATCCTTCTTCAATATGCCCTTCACCAACATGCAGTGTTTCCTTGATTGAATTAGCTCTCACACCAATATTTGCGTCTAGAGCCTTTGCATTGAGGGCTATCTGAAAACGGCTGTGGCACTGAAGTTGCCTGTGAATGTGGAGTTGGTGGCATGTGAAACCCGCATGTGGAGCATTCGTTTATGTGGGTGCTGACTAAGCTTCATTTCAGTCCTAGGCACACAAAGAGCACTAAGCATAGATTGTGAAAACTGAGTTTGCTTGAGAGCTGCTTGGAAGCCTGATGGTGTGTGAAGTTAGTGAGCCAAATGGAGTTGTTCTCCCACAAGAACCACTCGGCTGATCCTTCTTCAATATGCCCTTCACCAACATGCAGTGTTTCCTTGATTGAATTAGCTCTCACACCAATATTTGCGTCTAGAGCCTTTGCATTGAGGGCTATCTGAAAACGGCTGTGGCGCTGAAGTTGCCTGTGAATGTGGAGTTGGTGGCATGTGAAACCCGCATGTGGAGCATTCGTTTGTGTGGGATGCTCTACCAAGCTTCATTTCAGTCCTAGGCACACAAAGAGCACTAAGCATAGAGTGTGAAAACTGAGTTTCCTTGAGAGCTGCTTGGAAGCCTGATGGTGTGTGAAGTTAGTGAGCCAAATGGAGTTGTTCTCCCACAAGAACCACTCGGCTGATCCTTCTTCAATATGCCCTTCACCAACATGCAGTGTTTCCTTGATTGAATCAGCTCTCACACCAATATTGGCGTCTAGAGCCTTTGCATTGAGGGCTATCTGAAAACGGCTGTGGCGCTGAAGTTGCCTGTGAATGTGGAGTTGGTGGCATGTGAAACCCGCATGTGGAGCATTCGTTTGTGTGGGATGCTCTACCAGGTTCATTTCAGTCCTAGCCATACAAAGGGCACTAAGCATAGAGTGTGAAAACTGAGTTTCCTTGAGAGCTGCTTGGAAGCCTGATGGTGTGTGAAGTTAGTGAGCCAAATGGAGTTGTTCTCCCACAAGAACCACTCGGCTGATCCTTCTTCAATATGCCCTTCACCAACATGCAGTGTTTCCTTGATTGAATTAGCTCTCACACCAATATTTGCGTCTAGAGCCTTTGCATTGAGGGCTATCTGAAAACGGCTGTGGCGCTGAAGTTGCCTGTGAATGTGGAGTTGGTGGCATGTGAAACCCGCATGTGGAGCATTCGTTTGTGTGGGATGCTCTACCAGGTTCATTTCAGTCCTAGCCATACAAAGGGCACTAAGCATAGAGTGTGAAAACTGAGTTTCCTTGAGAGCTGCTTGGAAGCCTGATGGTGTGTGAAGTTAGTGAGCCAAATGGAGTTGTTCTCCCACAAGAACCACTCGGCTGATCCTTCTTCAATATGCCTTTCACCAACATGCAGTGTTTCCTTGATTGAATTAGCTCTCACACCAATATTTGCGTCTAGAGCCTTTGCATTGAGGGCTATCTGAAAACGGCTGTGGCGCTGAAGTTGCCTGTGAATGTGGAGTTGGTGGCATGTGAAACGCGCATGTGGAGCATTCGTTTATGTGGGATGCTGACCACGCTTCATTTCAGTCCTATTCACACAAAGAGCACTAAGCATAGAGTGTGAAAACTGAGTTTCCTTGAGAGCTGCTTGGAAGCCTGATGGTGTGTGAAGTTAGTGAGCCAAATGGAGTTGTTCTCCCACAAGAACCACTCGGCTGATCCTTCTTCAATATGCCCTTCACCAACATGCAGTGTTTCCTTGATTGAATTAGCTCTCACACCAATATTTGCGTCTAGAGCCTTTGCATTGAGGGCTATCTGAAAACGGCTGTGGCACTGAAGTTGCCTGTGAATGTGGAGTTGGTGGCATGTGAAACCCGCATGTGGAGCATTCGTTTGTGTGGGATGCTCTACCAGGTTCATTTCAGTCCTAGCCATACAAAGGGCACTAAGCATAGAGTGTGAAAACTGAGTTTCCTTGAGAGCTGCTTGGAAGCCTGATGGTGTGTGAAGTTAGTGAGCCAAATGGAGTTGTTCTCCCACAAGAACCACTCGGCTGATCCTTCTTCAATATGCCCTTCACCAACATGCAGTGTTTCCTTGATTGAATTAGCTCTCACACCAATATTTGCGTCTAGAGCCTTTGCATTGAGGGCTACCTGAAAACGGCTGTGGCACTGAAGTTGCCTGTGAATGTGGAGTTGGTGGCATGTGAAACGCGCATGTGGAGCATTCGTTTATGTGGGATGCTGACCACGCTTCATTTCAGTCCTATTCACACAAAGAGCACTAAGCATAGAGTGTGAAAACTGAGTTTCCTTGAGAGCTGCTTGGAAGCCTGATGGTGTGTGAAGTTAGTGAGCCAAATGGAGTTGTTCTCCCACAAGAACCACTCGGCTGATCCTTCTTCAATATGCCCTTCACCAACATGCAGTGTTTCCTTGATTGAATTAGCTCTCACACCAATATTTGCGTCTAGAGCCTTTGCATTGAGGGCTATCTGAAAACGGCTGTGGCACTGAAGTTGCCTGTGAATGTGGAGTTGGTGGCATGTGAAACCCGCATGTGGAGCATTCGTTTGTGTGGGATGCTCTACCAGGTTCATTTCCGTCCTAGCCATACAAAGGGCACTAAGCATAGAGTGTGAAAACTGAGTTTCCTTGAGAGCTGCTTGGAAGCCTGATGGTGTGTGAAGTTAGTGAGCCAAATGGAGTTGTTCTCCCACAAGAACCACTCGGCTGATCCTTCTTCAATATGCCCTTCACCAACATGCAGTGTTTCCTTGATTGAATTAGCTCTCACACCAATATTGGCGTCTAGAGCCTTTGCATTGAGGGCTATCTGAAAACGGCTGTGGCGCTGAAGTTGCCTGTGAATGTGGAGTTGGTGGCATGTGAAACCCGCATGTGGAGCATTCGTTTGTGTGGGATGCTCTACCAGGTTCATTCCTAGATAATGCACTCAAAGGGCACTAAACATAGAGTGTGAAAACTGAGTTTCCTTGAGAGCTGCTTGGAAGCCTGATGGTGTGTGAAGTTAGTGAGCCAAATGGAGTTGTTCTCCCACAAGAACCACTCGGCTGATCCTTCTTCAATATGCCCTTCACCAACATGCAGTGTTTCCTTGATTGAATTAGCTCTCACACCAATATTTGCGTCTAGAGCCTTTGCATTGAGGGCTATCTGAAAACGGCTGTGGCGCTGAAGTTACCTGTGAATGTGGAGTTGGTGGCATGTGAAACCCGCATGTGGAGCATTCGTTTGTGTGGGATGCTCTACCAGGTTCATTTCCGTCCTAGCCATACAAAGGGCACTAAGCATAGAGTGTGAAAACTGAGTTTCCTTGAGAGCTGCTTGGAAGCCTGATGGTGTGTGAAGTTAGTGAGCCAAATGGAGTTGTTCTCCCACAAGAACCACTCGGCTGATCCTTCTTCAATATGCCCTTCACCAACATGCAGTGTTACCTTGATTGAATTAGCTCTCACACCAATATTTGCGTCTAGAGCCTTTGCATTGAGGGCTATCTGAAAATGGCTGTGGCGCTGAAGTTGCCTGTGAATGTGGAGTTGGTGGCATGTGAAACCCGCATGTGGAGCATTCGTTTGTGTGGGATGCTCTACCAGGTTCATTTCCGTCCTAGCCATACAAAGGGCACTAAGCATAGAGTGTGAAAACTGAGTTTCCTTGAGAGCTGCTTGGAAGCCTGATGGTGTGTGAAGTTAGTGAGCCAAATGGAGTTGTTCTCCCACAAGAACCACTCGGCTGATCCTTCTTCAATATGCCCTTCACCAACATGCAGTGTTTCCTTGATTGAATTAGCTCTCACACCAATATTTGCGTCTAGAGCTATTGCATTGAGGGCTATCTGAAAACGGCTGTGGCGCTGAAGTTGCCTGTGAATGTGGAGTTGGTGGCATGTGAAACCCGCATGTGGAGCATTCGTTTGTGTGGGATGCTCTACCAGGTTCATTTCAGTCCTAGGCACACAAAGAGCACTAAGCATAGAGTGTGAAAACTGAGTTTCCTTGAGAGCTCTTGGAAGCCTGATGGTGTGTGAAGTTAGTGAGCCAAATGGAGTTGTTCTCCCACAAGAACCACTCGGCTGATCCTTCTTCAATATGCCCTTCACCAACATGCAGTGTTTCCTTGATTGAATTAGCTCTCACACCAATATTGGCGTCTAGAGCCTTTGCATTGAGGGCTATCTGAAAAAGGCTGTGGCGCTGAAGTTGCCTGTGAATGTGGAGTTGGTGGCATGTGAAACCCGCATGTGGAGCATTCGTTTGTGTGGGATGCTCTACCAGGTTCATTTCAGTCCTAGCCATACAAGGGGCACTAAGCATAGAGTGTGAAAACTGAGTTTCCTTGAGAGCTGCTTGGAAGCCTGATGGTGTGTGAAGTTAGTGAGCCAAATGGAGTTGTTCTCCCACAAGAACCACTCGGCTGATCCTTCTTCAATATGCCCTTCACCAACATGCAGTGTTTCCTTGATTGAATTAGCTCTCACACCAATATTTGCGTCTAGAGCCTTTGCATTGAGGGCTATCTGAAAACGGCTGTGGCGCTGAAGTTGCCTGTGAATGTGGAGTTGGTGGCATGTGAAACCCGCATGTGGAGCATTCGTTTGTGTGGGATGCTCTACCAGGTTCATTTCAGTCCTAGGCACACAAAGAGCACTAAGCATAGAGTGTGAAAACTGAGTTTCCTTGAGAGCTCTTGGAAGCCTGATGGTGTGTGAAGTTAGTGAGCCAAATGGAGTTGTTCTCCCACAAGAACCACTCGGCTGATCCTTCTTCAATATGCCCTTCACCAACATGCAGTGTTTCCTTGATTGAATTAGCTCTCACACCAATATTTGCGTCTAGAGCCTTTGCATTGAGGGCTATCTGAAAACGGCTGTGGCACTGAAGTTGCCTGTGAATGTGGAGTTGGTGGCATGTGAAACCCGCATGTGGAGCATTCGTTTATGTGGGTGCTGACTAAGCTTCATTTCAGTCCTAGGCACACAAAGAGCACTAAGCATAGAGTGTGAAAACTGAGTTTGCTTGAGAGCTGCTTGGAAGCCTGATGGTGTGTGAAGTTAGTGAGCCAAATGGAGTTGTTCTCCCACAAGAACCACTCGGCTGATCCTTCTTCAATATGCCCTTCACCAACATGCAGTGTTTCCTTGATTGAATTAGCTCTCACACCAATATTTGCGTCTAGAGCCTTTGCATTGAGGGCTATCTGAAAACGGCTGTGGCGCTGAAGTTGCCTGTGAATGTGGAGTTGGTGGCATGTGAAACCCGCATGTGGAGCATTCGTTTGTGTGGGATGCTCTACCAAGCTTCATTTCAGTCCTAGGCACACAAAGAGCACTAAGCATAGAGTGTGAAAACTGAGTTTCCTTGAGAGCTGCTTGGAAGCCTGATGGTGTGTGAAGTTAGTGAGCCAAATGGAGTTGTTCTCCCACAAGAACCACTCGGCTGATCCTTCTTCAATATGCCCTTCACCAACATGCAGTGTTTCCTTGATTGAATTAGCTCTCACACCAATATTGGCGTCTAGAGCCTTTGCATTGAGGGCTATCTGAAAAAGGCTGTGGCGCTGAAGTTGCCTGTGAATGTGGAGTTGGTGGCATGTGAAACCCGCATGTGGAGCATTCGTTTGTGTGGGATGCTCTACCAGGTTCATTTCAGTCCTAGCCATACAAGGGGCACTAAGCATAGAGTGTGAAAACTGAGTTTCCTTGAGAGCTGCTTGGAAGCCTGATGGTGTGTGAAGTTAGTGAGCCAAATGGAGTTGTTCTCCCACAAGAACCACTCGGCTGATCCTTCTTCAATATGCCCTTCACCAACATGCAGTGTTTCCTTGATTGAATTAGCTCTCACACCAATATTTGCGTCTAGAGCCTTTGCATTGAGGGCTATCTGAAAACGGCTGTGGCGCTGAAGTTGCCTGTGAATGTGGAGTTGGTGGCATGTGAAACCCGCATGTGGAGCATTCGTTTGTGTGGGATGCTCTACCAGGTTCATTTCAGTCCTAGCCATACAAAGGGCACTAAGCATAGAGTGTGAAAACTGAGTTTCCTTGAGAGCTGCTTGGAAGCCTGATGGTGTGTGAAGTTAGTGAGCCAAATGGAGTTGTTCTCCCACAAGAACCACTCGGCTGATCCTTCTTCAATATGCCTTTCACCAACATGCAGTGTTTCCTTGATTGAATTAGCTCTCACACCAATATTTGCGTCTAGAGCCTTTGCATTGAGGGCTATCTGAAAACGGCTGTGGCGCTGAAGTTGCCTGTGAATGTGGAGTTGGTGGCATGTGAAACGCGCATGTGGAGCATTCGTTTATGTGGGATGCTGACCACGCTTCATTTCAGTCCTATTCACACAAAGAGCACTAAGCATAGAGTGTGAAAACTGAGTTTCCTTGAGAGCTGCTTGGAAGCCTGATGGTGTGTGAAGTTAGTGAGCCAAATGGAGTTGTTCTCCCACAAGAACCACTCGGCTGATCCTTCTTCAATATGCCCTTCACCAACATGCAGTGTTTCCTTGATTGAATTAGCTCTCACACCAATATTTGCGTCTAGAGCCTTTGCATTGAGGGCTATCTGAAAACGGCTGTGGCGCTGAAGTTGCCTGTGAATGTGGAGTTGGTGGCATGTGAAACCCGCATGTGGAGCATTCGTTTGTGTGGGATGCTCTACCAGGTTCATTTCAGTCCTAGCCATACAAAGGGCACTAAGCATAGAGTGTGAAAACTGAGTTTCCTTGAGAGCTGCTTGGAAGCCTGATGGTGTGTGAAGTTAGTGAGCCAAATGGAGTTGTTCTCCCACAAGAACCACTCGGCTGATCCTTCTTCAATATGCCCTTCACCAACATGCAGTGTTTCCTTGATTGAATTAGCTCTCACACCAATATTTGCGTCTAGAGCCTTTGCATTGAGGGCTATCTGAAAACGGCTGTGGCGCTGAAGTTGCCTGTGAATGTGGAGTTGGTGGCATGTGAAACCCGCATGTGGAGCATTCGTTTATGTGGGATGCTGACTAAGCTTCATTTCAGTCCTAGGCACACAAAGAGCACTAAGCATAGATTGTGAAAACTGAGTTTCCTTGAGAGCTGCTTGGAAGCCTGATGGTGTGTGAAGTTAGTGAGCCAAATGGAGTTGTTCTCCCACAAGAACCACTCGGCTGATCCTTCTTCAATATGCCCTTCACCAACATGCACTGTTTCCTTGATTGAATTAGCTCTCACACCAATATTTGCGTCTAGAGCCTTTGCATTAAGGGCTATCTGAAAACGGCTGTGGCGCTGAAGTTGCCTGTGAATGTGGAGTTGGTGGCATGTGAAACCCGCATGTGGAGCATTCGTTTGTGTGGGATGCTCTACCAGGTTCATTTCCGTCCTAGCCATACAAAGGGCACTAAGCATAGAGTGTGAAAACTGAGTTTCCTTGAGAGCTGCTTGGAAGCCTGATGGTGTGTGAAGTTAGTGAGCCAAATGGAGTTGTTCTCCCACAAGAACCACTCGGCTGATCCTTCTTCAATATGCCCTTCACCAACATGCAGTGTTTCCTTGATTGAATTAGCTCTCACACCAATATTTGCGTCTAGAGCCTTTGCATTGAGGGCTATCTGAAAACGGCTGTGGCGCTGAAGTTGCCTGTGAATGTGGAATTGGTGGCATGTGAAACCCGCATGTGGAGCATTCGTTTGTGTGGGATGCTCTACCAGGTTCATTTCAGTCCTAGCCATACAAAGGGCACTAAGCATAGAGTGTGAAAACTGAGTTTCCTTGAGAGCTGCTTGGAAGCCTGATGGTGTGTGAAGTTAGTGAGCCAAATGGAGTTGTTCTCCCACAAGAACCACTCGGCTGATCCTTCTTCAATATGCCTTTAACCAACATGCAGTGTTTCCTTGATTGAATTAGCTCTCACACCAATATTTGCGTCTAGAGCCTTTGCATTGAGGGCTATCTGAAAACGGCTGTGGCGCTGAAGTTGCCTGTGAATGTGGAGTTGGTGGCATGTGAAACCCGCATGTGGAGCATTCGTTTATGTGGGATGCTGACCACGCTTAATTTCAGTCCTAGGCAACAAAGAGCACTAAGCATAGAGTGTGAAAACTGAGTTTCCTTGAGAGCTGCTTGGAAGCCTGATGGTGTGTGAAGTTAGTGAGCCAAATGGAGTTGTTCTCCCACAAGAACCACTCGGCTGATCCTTCTTCAATATGCCCTTCACCAACATGCAGTGTTTCCTTGATTGAATTAGCTCTCACACCAATATTTGCGTCTAGAGCCTTTGCATTGAGGGCTATCTGAAAACGGCTGTGGCGCTGAAGTTGCCTGTGAATGTGGAGTTGGTGGCATGTGAAACCCGAATAGGAGCATTCGTTTGTGTGGGATGCTCTACCAGGTTCATTCCTAGATAATGCACTCGAAGGGCACTAAGCATAGAGTGTGAAAACTGAGTTTCCTTGAGAGCTGCTTGGAAACCTGATGGTGTGTGAAGTTAGTGAGCCAAAGGGAGTTGTTCTCCCACAAGAACCACTCGGCTGATCCTTCTTCAATATGCCCTTCACCAACATGCAGTGTTTCCTTGATTGAATTAGCTCTCACACCAATATTTGCGTCTAGAGCCTTTGCATTGAGGGCTATCTGAAAACGGCTGTGGCGCTGAAGTTGCCTGTGAATGTGGAGTTGGTGGCATGTGAAACCCGCATGTGGAGCATTCGTTTGTGTGGGATGCTCTACCAGGTTCATTCCTAGATAATGCACTCAAAGGGCACTAAGCATAGAGTGTGAAAACTGAGTTTCCTTGAGAGCTGCTTGGAAGCCTGATGGTGTGTGAAGTTAGTGAGCCAAATGGAGTTGTTCTCCCACAAGAACCACTCGGCTGATCCTTCTTCAATATGCCCTTCACCAACATGCAGTGTTTCCTTGATTGAATTAGCTCTCACACCAATATTTGCGTCTAGAGCCTTTGCATTGAGGGCTATCTGAAAACGGCTGTGGCGCTGAAGTTGCCTGTGAATGTGGAGTTGGTGGCATGTGAAACCCGCATGTGGAGCATTCGTTTGTGTGGGATGCTCTACCAGGTTCATTTCAGTCCTAGCCATACAAAGGGCACTAAGCATAGAGTGTGAAAACTGAGTTTCCTTGAGAGCTGCTTGGAAGCCTGATGGTGTGTGAAGTTAGTGAGCCAAATGGAGTTGTTCTCCCACAAGAACCACTCGGCTGATCCTTCTTCAATATGCGCTTCACCATCATGCAGTGTTTCCTTGATTGAATTAGCTCTCACACCAATATTGGCGTCTAGAGCCTTTGCATTGAGGGCTATCTGAAAACGGCTGTGGCGCTGAAATTGCCTGTGAATGTGGAGTTGGTGGCATGTGAAACCCGCATGTGGAGCATTCGTTTGTGTGGGATGCTCTCCAAGCTTCATTTCAGTCCTAGGCACTCAAAGGGCACTAAGCATAGAGCGTGAAAACTGAGTTTCCTTGAGAGCTGCTTGGAAGCCTGATGGTGTGTGAAGTTAGTGAGCCAAATGGAGTTGTTCTCCCACAAGAACCACTCGGCTGATCCTTCTTCAATATGCCTTTCACCAACATGCAGTGTTTCCTTGATTCAATTAGCTCTCACACCAATATTTGCGTCTAGAGCCTTTGCATTGAGGGCTATCTGAAAACGGCTGTGGCGCTGAAGTTGCCTGTGAATGTGGAGTTGGTGGCATGTGAAACCCGCATGTGGAGCATTCGTTTATGTGGGATGCTGACCACGCTTCATTTCAGTCCTAGGCACACAAAGAGCACTAAGCATAGAGTGTGAAAACTGAGTTTCCTTGAGAGCTGCTTGGAAGCCTGATGGTGTGTGAAGTTAGTGAGCCAAATGGAGTTGTTCTCCCACAAGAACCACTCGGCTGATCCTTCTTCAATATGCCCTTCACCAACATGCAGTGTTTCCTTGATTGAATTAGCTCTCACACCAATATTTGCGTCTAGAGCCTTTGCATTGAGGGCTACCTGAAAACGGCTGTGGCGCTGAAGTTGCCTGTGAATGTGGAGTTGGTGGCATGTGAAACCCGCATGTGGAGCATTCGTTTGTGTGGGATGCTCTACCAGGTTCATTTCAGTCCTAGCCATACAAAGGGCACTAAGGATAGAGTGTGAAAACTGAGTTTCCTTGAGAGCTGCTTGGAAGCCTGATGGTGTGTGAAGTTAGTGAGCCAAATGGAGTTGTTCTCCCACAAGAACCACTCGGCTGATCCTTCTTCAATATGCCCTTCACCAACATGCAGTGTTTCCTTGATTGAATTAGCTCTCACACCAATATTTGCGTCTAGAGCCTTTGCATTGAGGGCTATCTGAAAACGGCTGTGGCGCTGAAGTTGCCTGTGAATGTGGAGTTGGTGGCATGTGAAACCCGCATGTGGAGCATTCGTTTGTGTGGGATGCTCTACCAGGTTCATTCCTAGATAATGCACTCAAAGGGCACTAAGCATAGAGTGTGAAAACTGAGTTTCCTTGAGAGCTGCTTGGAAGCCTGATGGTGTGTGAAGTTAGTGAGCCAAATGGAGTTATTCTCCCACAAGAACCACTCGGCTGATCCTTCTTCAATATGCCCTTCACCAACATGCAGTGTTTCCTTGATTGAATTAGCTCTCACACCAATATTTGCGTCTAGAGCCTTTGCATTGAGGGCTATCTGAAAACGGCTGTGGCGCTGAAGTTGCCTGTGAATGTGGAGTTGGTGGCATGTGAAACCCGCATGTGGAGCATTCGTTTGTGTGGGATGCTCTACCAGGTTCATTCCTAGATAATGCACTCAAAGAGCACTAAGCATAGTGTGTGAAAACTGAGTTTCCTTGAGAGCTGCTTGGAAGCCTGATGGTGTGTGAAGTTAGTGAGCCAAATGGAGTTGTTCTCCCACAAGAACCACTCGGCTGATCCTTCTTCAATATGCCCTTCACCAACATGCAGTGTTTCCTTGATTGAATTAGCTCTCACACCAATATTTGCGTCTAGAGCCTTTGCATTGAGGGCTATCTGAAAACGGCTGTGGCGCTGAAGTTGCCTGTGAATGTGGAGTTGGTGGCATGTGAAACCCGCATGTGGAGCATTCGTTTGTGTGGGATGCTCTACCAGGTTCATTCCTAGATAATGCACTCAAAGGGCACTAAGCATAGAGTGTGACAACTGAGTTTCCTTGAGAGCTGCTTGGAAGCCTGATGGTGTGTGAAGTTAGTGAGCCAAATGGAGTTGTTCTCCCACAAGAACCACTCGGCTGATCCTTCTTCAATATGCCCTTCACCAACATGCAGTGTTTCCTTGATTGAATTAGCTCTCACACCAATATTGGCGTCTAGAGCCTTTACATTGAGGGCTATCTGAAAACGGCTGTGGCGCTGAAGTTGCCTGTGAATGTGGAGTTGGTGGCATGTGAAACCCGCATGTGGAGCATTCGTTTGTGTGGGATGCTCTACCAGGTTCATTCCTAGATAATGCACTCAAAGGGCACTAAGCATAGAGTGTGACAACTGAGTTTCCTTGAGAGCTGCTTGGAAGCCTGATGGTGTGTGAAGTTAGTGAGCCAAATGGAGTTGTTCTCCCACAAGAACCACTCGGCTGATCCTTCTTCAATATGCCCTTCACCAACATGCAGTGTTTCCTTGATTGAATTAGCTCTCACACCAATATTGGCGTCTAGAGCCTTTGCATTGAGGGCTATCTGAAAACGGCTGTGGCGCTGAAGTTGCCTGTGAATGTGGAGTTGGTGGCATGTGAAACCCGCATGTGGAGCATTCGTTTGTGTGGGATGCTCTACCAGGTTCATTTCAGTCCTAGCCATACAAAGGGCACTAAGCATAGAGTGTGAAAACTGAGTTTCCTTGAGAGCTGCTTGGAAGCCTGATGGTGTGTGAAGTTAGTGAGCCAAATGGAGTTGTTCTCCCACAAGAACCACTCGGCTGATCCTTCTTCAATATGCCTTTCACCAACATGCAGTGTTTCCTTGATTGAATTAGCTCTCACACCAATATTTGCGTCTAGAGCCTTTGCATTGAGGGCTATCTGAAAACGGCTGTGGCGCTGAAGTTGCCTCTCAATTTGGAGTTGGTGGCATGTGAAACCCGCATGTGGAGCATTCGTTTATGTGGGATGCTGACCAAGCTTCATTTCAGTCCTAGGCACACAAAGAGCACTAAGCATAGATTGTGAAAACTGAGTTTCCTTGTGAGCTGCTTGGAAGCCTGATGGTGTGTGAAGTTAGTGAGCCAAATGGAGTTGTTCTCCCACAAGAACCACTCGGCTGATCCTTCTTCAATATGCCCTTCACCAACATGCAGTGTTTCCTTGATTGAATTAGCTCTCACACCAATATTTGCGTCTACAGCCTTTGCATTGAGGGCTATCTGAAAACGGCTGTGGCGCTGAAGTTGCCTGTGAATGTGGAGTTGGTGGCATGTGAAACCCGCATGTGGAGCATTCGTTTGTGTGGGATGCTCTACCAGGTTCATGTCAGTCCTAGCCATACAAAGGGCACTAAGCATAGAGTGTGAAAACTGAGTTTGCTTGAGAGCTGCTTGGAAGCCTGATGGTGTGTGAAGTTAGTGAGCCAAATGGAGTTGTTCTCCCACAAGAACCACTCGGCTGATCCTTCTTCAATATGCCCTTCACCAACATGCAGTGTTTCCTTGATTGAATTAGCTCTCACACCAATATTTGCGTCTAGAGCCTTTGCATTGAGGGCTATCTGAAAACGGCTGTGGCGCTGAAGTTGCCTGTGAATGTGGAGTTGGTGGCATGTGAAACCCGCATGTGGAGCATTCGTTTGTGTGGGATGCTCTACCAGGTTCCTTCCTAGATAATGCACTCAAAGGGCACTAAGCATAGAGTGTGAAAACTGAGTTTCCTTGAGAGCTGCTTGGAAGCCTGATGGTGTGTGAAGTTAGTGAGCCAAATGGAGTTGTTCTCCCACAAGAACCACTCGGCTGATCCTTCTTCAATGTGCCCTTCACCAACATGCAGTGTTTCCTTGATTGAATTAGCTCTCACACCAATATTTGCGTCTAGAGCCTTTGCATTGAGGGCTATCTGAAAACGGCTGTGGCGCTGAAGTTGCCTGTGAATGTGGAGTTGGTGGCATATGAAACCCGCATGTGGAGCATTCGTTTGTGTGGGATGCTCTACCAGGTTCATTCCTAGATAATGCACTCAAAGGGCACTAAGCATAGAGTGTGACAACTGAGTTTCCTTGAGAGCTGCTTGGAAGCCTGATGGTGTGTGAAGTTAGTGAGCCAAATGGAGTTGTTCTCCCACAAGAACCACTCGGGTGATCCTTCTTCAATATGCGCTTCACCAACATGCAGTGTTTCCTTGATTGAATTAGCTCTCACACCAATATTTGCCTCTAGAGCCTTTGCATTGAGGGCTATCTGAAAACGGCTGTGGCGCTGAAGTTGCCTGTGAATGTGGAGTTGGTGGCATGTGAAACCCGAATGTGGAGCATTCGTTTGTGTGGGATGCTGACCAAGGTTCATTTCAGTCCTAGGCACACAACGAGCACTAAGCATAGAGTGTGAAAACTGAGTTTCCTTGAGAGCTGCTTGGAAGCCTGATGGTGTGTGAAGTTAGTGAGCCAAATGGAGTTGTTCTCCCACAAGAACCACTCGGCTGATCCTTCTTCAATATGCCTTTCACCAACATGCAGTGTTTCCTTGATTGAATTAGCTCTCACACCAATATTTGCGTCTAGAGCCTTTGCATTGAGGGCTATCTGAAAACGGCTGTGGCGCTGAAGTTGCCTGTGAATGTGGAGTTGGTGGCATGTGAAACCCGCATGTGGAGCATTCGTTTATGTGGGATGCTGACCACGCTTCATTTCAGTCCTAGGCACACAAAGAGCACTAAGCATAGAGTGTGAAAACTGAGTTTCCTTGAGAGCTGCTTGGAAGCCTGATGGTGTGTGAAGTTAGTGAGCCAAATGGAGTTGTTCTCCCACAAGAACCACTCGGCTGATCCTTCTTCAATATGCCCTTCACCAACATGCAGTGTTTCCTTGATTGAATTAGCTCTCACACCAATATTTGCGTCTACAGCCTTTGCATTGAGGGCTACCTGAAAACGGCTGTGGCGCTGAAGTTGCCTGTGAATGTGGAGTTGGTGGCATGTGAAACCCGCATGTGGAGCATTCGTTTGTGTGGGATGCTCTACCAGGTTCATTCCTAGATAATGCACTCAAAGGGCACTAAGCATAGTGTGTGAAAACTGAGTTTCCTTGAGAGCTGCTTGGAAGCCTGATGGTGTGTGAAGTTAGTGAGCCAAATGGAGTTGTTCTCCCACAAGAACCACTCGGCTGATCCTTCTTCAATATGCCCTTCACCAACATGCAGTGTTTCCTTGATTGAATTAGCTCTCACACCAATATTTGCGTCTAGAGCCTTTGCATTGAGGGCTATCTGAAAACGGCTGTGGCGCTGAAGTTGCCTGTGAATGTGGAGTTGGTGGCATGTGAAACCCGCATGTGGAGCATTCGTTTGTGTGGGATGCTCTACCAGGTTCATTCCTAGATAATGCACTCAAAGGGCACTAAGCATAGAGTGTGAAAACTGAGTTTCCTTGAGAGCTGCTTGGAAGCCTGATGGTGTGTGAAGTTAGTGAGCCAAATGGAGTTGTTCTCCCACAAGAACCACTCGGCTGATCCTTCTTCAATATGCCCTTCACCAACATGCAGTGTTTCCTTGATTGAATTAGCTCTCACACCAATATTTGCGTCTAGAGCCTTTGCATTGAGGGCTATCTGAAAACGGCTGTGGCGCTGAAGTTGCCTGTGAATGTGGAGTTGGTGGCATGTGAAACCCGCATGTGGAGCATTCGTTTGTGTGGGATGCTCTACCAGGTTCATTCCTAGATAATGCACTCAAAGGGCACTAAGCATAGAGTGTGACAACTGAGTTTCCTTGAGAGCTGCTTGGAAGCCTGATGGTGTGTGAAGTTAGTGAGCCAAATGGAGTTGTTCTCCCACAAGAACCACTCGGCTGATCCTTCTTCAATATGCCCTTCACCAACATGCAGTGTTTCCTTGATTGAATTAGCTCTCACACCAATATTGGCGTCTAGAGCCTTTGCATTGAGGGCTATCTGAAAACGGCTGTGGCGCTGAAGTTGCCTGTGAATGTGGAGTTGGTGGCATGTGAAACCCGCATGTGGAGCATTCGTTTGTGTGGGATGCTCTACCAGGTTCATTTCAGTCCTAGCCATACAAAGGGCACTAAGCATAGAGTGTGAAAACTGAGTTTCCTTGAGAGCTGCTTGGAAGCCTGATGGTGTGTGAAGTTAGTGAGCCAAATGGAGTTGTTCTCCCACAAGAACCACTCGGCTGATCCTTCTTCAATATGCCTTTCACCAACATGCAGTGTTTCCTTGATTGAATTAGCTCTCACACCAATATTTGCGTCTAGAGCCTTTGCATTGAGGGCTACCTGAAAACGGCTGTGGCGCTGAAGTTGCCTGTGAATGTGGAGTTGGTGGCATGTGAAACCCGCATGTGGAGCATTCGTTTGTGTGGGATGCTCTACCAAGCTTCATTTCAGTCCTAGGCAAACAAAGAGCACTAAGCATAGAGTGTGAAAACTGAGTTTCCTTGAGAGCTGCTTGGAAGCCTGATGGTGTGTGAAGTTAGTGAGCCAAATGGAGTTGTTCTCCCACAAGAACCACTCGGCTGATCCTTCTTCAATATGCCCTTCACCAACATGCAGTGTTTCCTTGATTGAATTAGCTCTCACACCAATATTTGCGTCTAGAGCCTTTGCATTGAGGGCTATCTGAAAACGGCTGTGGCGCTGAAGTTGCCTGTGAATGTGGAGTTGGTGGCATGTGAAACCCGCATGTGGAGCATTCGTTTGTGTGGGATGCTCTACCAGGTTCATTCCTAGATAATGCACTCAAAGGGCACTAAGCATAGAGTGTGAAAACTGAGTTTCCTTGAGAGCTGCTTGGAAGCCTGATGGTGTGTGACGTTAGTGAGCCAAATGGAGTTGTTCTCCCACAAGAACCACTCGGCTGATCCTTCTTCAATATGCCCTTCACCAACATGCAGTGTTTCCTTGATTGAATTAGCTCTCACACCAATATTTGCGTCTAGAGCCTTTGCATTGAGGGCTATCTGAAAACGGCTGTGGCGCTGAAGTTGCCTGTGAATGTGGAGTTGGTGGCATGTGAAACCCGCATGTGGAGCATTCGTTTGTGTGGGATGCTCTACCAGGTTCATGTCAGTCCTAGCCATACAAAGGGCACTAAGCATAGAGTGTGAAAACTGAGTTTCCTTGAGAGCTGCTTGGAAGCCTGATGGTGTGTGAAGTTAGTGAGCCAAATGGAGTTGTTCTCCCACAAGAACCACTCGGCTGATCCTTCTTCAATATGCCCTTCACCAACATGCAGTGTTTCCTTGATTGAATTAGCTCTCACACCAATATTTGCGTCTAGAGCCTTTGCATTGAGGGCTATCTGAAAACGGCTGTGGCGCTGAAGTTGCCTGTGAATGTGGAGTTGGTGGCATGTGAAACCCGCATGTGGAGCATTCGTTTGTGTGGGCTGCTCTACCAGGTTCATTTCAGTCCTAGCCATACAAAGGGCCCTAAGCATAGAGTGTGAAAACTGAGTTTCCTTGAGAGCTGCTTGGAAGCCTGATGGTGTGTGAAGTTAGTGAGCCAAATGGAGTTGTTCTCCCACAAGAACCACTCGGCTGATCCTTCTTCAATATGCCCTTCACCAACATGCAGTGTTTCCTTGATTGAATTAGCTCTCACACCAATATTTGCGTCTAAAGCCTTTGCATTGAGGGCTATCTGAAAACGGCTGTGGCGCTGAAGTTGCCTGTGAATGTGGAGTTGGTGGCATGTGAAACCCGCATGTGGAGCATTCGTTTGTGTGGGATGCTCTACCAGGTTCATTTCAGTCCTAGCCATACAAAGGGCCCTAAGCATAGAGTGTGAAAACTGAGTTTCCTTGAGAGCTGCTTGGAAGCCTGATGGTGTGTGAAGTTAGTGAGCCAAATGGAGTTGTTCTCCCACAAGAACCACTCGGCTGATCCTTCTTCAATATGCCCTTCACCAACATGCAGTGTTTCCTTGATTGAATTAGCTCTCACACCAATATTTGCGTCTAGAGCCTTTGCATTGAGGGCTATCTGAAAACGGCTGTGGCGCTGAAGTTGCCTGTGAATGTGGAGTTGGTGGCATGTGAAACCCGCATGTGGAGCATTCGTTTGTGTGGGATGCTCTACCAGGTTTATTCCTAGATAATGCACTCAAAGGGCACTAAGCATAGAGTGTGAAAACTGAGTTTGCTTGAGAGCTGCTTGGAAGCCTGATGGTGTGTGAAGTTAGTGAGCCAAATGGAGTTGTTCTCCCACAAGAACCACTTGGCTGATCCTTCTTCAATATGCCCTTCACCAACATGCAGTGTTTCCTTGATTGAATTAGCTCTCACACCAATATTTGCGTCTAGAGCCTTTGCATTGAGGGCTATCTGAAAACGGCTGTGGCGCTGAAGTTGCCTGTGAATGTGGAGTTGGTGGCATGTGAAACCCGCATGTGGAGCATTCGTTTGTGTTGGATGCTCTACCAGGTTCATTCCTAGATAATGCACTCAAAGGGCACTAAGCATAGAGTGTGAAAACTGAGTTTCCTTGAGAGCTGCTTGGAAGCCTGATGGTGTGTGAAGTTAGTGAGCCAAATGGAGTTGTTCTCCCACAAGAACCACTCGGCTGATCCTTCTTCAATGTGCCCTTCACCAACATGCAGTGTTTCCTTGATTGAATTAGCTCTCACACCAATATTTGCGTCTAGAGCCTTTGCATTGAGGGCTATCTGAAAACGGCTGTGGCGCTGAAGTTGCCTGTGAATGTGGAGTTGGTGGCATGTGAAACCCGCATGTGGAGCATTCGTTTGTGTGGGATGCTCTACCAGGTTCATTCCTAGATAATGCACTCAAAGGGCACTAAGCATAGAGTGTGAAAACTGAGTTTGCTTGAGAGCTGCTTGGAAGCCTGATGGTGTGTGAAGTTAGTGAGCCAAATGGAGTTGTTCTCCCACAAGAACCACTCGGCTGATCCTTCTTCAATATGCCCTTCACCAACATGCAGTGTTTCCTTGATTGAATTAGCTCTCACACCAATATTGGCGTCTAGAGCCTTTGCATTGAGGGCTATTTGAAAACGGCTGTGGCGCTGAAGTTGCCTGTGAATGTGGAGTTGGTGGCATGTGAAACCCGCATGTGGAGCATTCTTTCATGTGGGATGCTGACCAAGCTTCATTTCAGTCCTAGGCACACAAAGAGCACTAAGCATAGAGTGTGAAAACTGAGTTTCCTTGAGAGCTGCTTGGAAGCCTGATGGTGTGTGAAGTTAGTGAGCCAAATGGAGTTGTTCTCCCACAAGAACCACTCGGCTGATCCTTCTTCAATATGCCCTTCACCAACATGCAGTGTTTCCTTGATTGAATTAGCTCTCACACCAATATTTGTGTCTAGAGCCTTTGCATTGAGGGCTATCTGAAAACGGCTGTGGCGCTGAAGTTGCCTGTGAATGTGGAGTTGGTGGCATGTGAAACCCGCATGTGGAGCATTCGTTTGTGTGGGATGCTCTACCAGGTTCATTTCAGTCCTAGCCATACAAAGGGCACTAAGCATAGAGTGTGACAACTGAGTTTCCTTGAGAGCTGCTTGGAAGCCTGATGGTGTGTGAAGTTAGTGAGCCAAATGGAGTTGTTCTCCCACAAGAACCACTCGGCTGATCCTTCTTCAATATGCCCTTCACCAACATGCAGTGTTTCCTTGATTGAATTAGCTCTCACACCAATATTTGCGTCTAGAGCCTTTGCATTGAGGGCTATCTGAAAACGGCTGTGGCGCTGAAGTTGCCTGTGAATGTGGAGTTGGTGGCATGTGAAACCCGCATGTGGAGCATTCGTTTGTGTGGGATGCTGACCAAGCTTCATTTCAGTCCTAGGCACACAAAGAACACTAAGCATAGAGTGTGAAAACTGAGTTTCCTTGAGAGCTGCTTGGAAGCCTGATGGTGTGTGAAGTTAGTGAGCCAAATGGAGTTGTTCTCCCACAAGAACCACTCGGCTGATCCTTCTTCAATATGCCCTTCACCAACATGCAGTGTTTCCTTGATTGAATTAGCTCTCACACCAATATTGGCGTCTAGAGCCTTTGCATTGAGGGCTATCTGAAAACGGCTGTGGCGCTGAAGTTGCCTGTGAATGTGGAGTTGGTGGCATGTGAAACCCGCATGTGGAGCATTCGTTTATGTGGGAAGCTCTACCAGGTTCATTCCTAGATAATGCACTCAAAGGGCACTAAACATAGAGTGTGAAAACTGAGTTTCCTTGAGAGCTGCTTGGAAGCCTGATGGTGTGTGAAGTTAGTGAGCCAAATGGAGTTGTTCTCCCACAAGAACCACTCGGCTGATCCTTCTTCAATGTGCCCTTCACCAACATGCAGTGTTTCCTTGATTGAATTAGCTCTCACACCAATATTTGCGTCTACAGCCTTTGCATTGAGGGCTATCTGAAAACGGCTGTGGCGCTGAAGTTGCCTGTGAATGTGGAGTTGGTGGCATGTGAAACCCGCATGTGGAGCATTCCTTTGTGTGGAATGCTGACCAAGCTTCATTTCAGTCCTAGGCACACAAAGAGCACTCAGCATAGAGTGTGAAAACTGAGTTTGCTTGAGAGCTGCTTGGAAGCCTGATGGTGTGTGAAGTTAGTGAGCCAAATGGAGTTGTTCTCCCACAAGGACCACTCGGCTGATCCTTCTTCAATATGCCCTTCACCAACATGCAGTGTTTCCTTGATTGAATTAGCTCTCACACCAATATTTGCGTCTAGAGCCTTTGCATTGAGGGCTATCTGAAAACGGCTGTGGCGCTGAAGTTGCCTGTGAATGTGGAGTTGGTGGCATGTGAAACTCGCATGTGGAGCATTCTTTTATGTGGGATGCTCTACCAGGTTCATTTCAGTCCTAGCCATACAAAGGGCACTAAGCATAGAGTGTGAAAACTGAGTTTCCTTGAGAGCTGCTTGGAAGCCTGATGGTGTGTGAAGTTAGTGAGCCAAATGGAGTTGTTCTCCCACAAGAACCACTCGGCTGATCCTTCTTCAATATGCCCTTCACCAACATGCAGTGTTTCCTTGATTGAATTAGCTCTCACACCAATATTTGCGTCTAGAGCCTTTGCATTGAGGGCTATCTGAAAACGGCTGTGGCGCTGAAGTTGCCTGTGAATGTGGAGTTGGTGGCATGTGAAACCCGCATGTGGAGCATTCGTTTGTGTGGGATGCTCTACCAGGTTTATTCCTAGATAATGCACTCAAAGGGCACTAAGCATAGAGTGTGAAAACTGAGTTTCCTTGAGAGCTGCTTGGAAGCCTGATGGTGTGTGAAGTTAGTGAGCCAAGTGGAGTTGTTCTCCCACAAGAACCACTTGGCTGATCCTTCTTCAATATGCCCTTCACCAACATGCAGTGTTTCCTTGATTGAATTAGCTCTCACACCAATATTTGCGTCTAGAGCCTTTGCATTGAGGGCTATCTGAAAACGGCTGTGGCGCTGAAGTTGCCTGTGAATGTGGAGTTGGTGGCATGTGAAACCCGCATGTGGAGCATTCGTTTGTGTGGGATGCTCTACCAGGTTCATTCCTAGATAATGCACTCAAAGGGCACTAAGCATAGAGTGTGAGAACTGAGTTTCCTTGAGAGCTGCTTGGAAGCCTGATGGTGTGTGAAGTTAGTGAGCCAAATGGAGTTGTTCTCCCACAAGAACCACTCGGCTGATCCTTCTTCAATGTGCCCTTCACCAACATGCAGTGTTTCCTTGATTGAATTAGCTCTCACACCAATATTTGCGTCTAGAGCCTTTGCATTGAGGGCTATCTGAAAACGGCTGTGGCGCTGAAGTTGCCTGTGAATGTGGAGTTGGTGGCATGTGAAACCCGCATGTGGAGCATTCGTTTGTGTGGGATGCTCTACCAGGTTCATTCCTAGATAATGCACTCAAAGGGCACTAAGCATAGAGTGTGAAAACTGAGTTTGCTTGAGAGCTGCTTGGAAGCCTGATGGTGTGTGAAGTTAGTGAGCCAAATGGAGTTGTTCTCCCACAAGAACCACTCGGCTGATCCTTCTTCAATATGCCCTTCACCAACATGCAGTGTTTCCTTGATTGAATTAGCTCTCACACCAATATTTGCGTCTAGAGCCTTTGCATTGAGGGCTATCTGAAAACGGCTGTGGCGCTGAAGTTGCCTGTGAATGTGGAGTTGGTGGCATGTGAAACCCGCATGTGGAGCATTCCTTTGTGTGGAATGCTGACCAAGCTTCATTTCAGTCCTAGGCACACAAAGAGCACTCAGCATAGAGTGTGAAAACTGAGTTTGCTTGAGAGCTGCTTGGAAGCCTGATGGTGTGTGAAGTTAGTGAGCCAAATGGAGTTGTTCTCCCACAAGGACCACTCGGCTGATCCTTCTTCAATATGCCCTTCACCAACATGCAGTGTTTCCTTGATTGAATTAGCTCTCACACCAATATTTGCGTCTAGAGCCTTTGCATTGAGGGCTATCTGAAAACGGCTGTGGCGCTGAAGTTGCCTGTGAATGTGGAGTTGGTGGCATGTGAAACTCGCATGTGGAGCATTCTTTTATGTGGGATGCTCTACCAGGTTCATTTCAGTCCTAGCCATACAAAGGGCACTAAGCATAGAGTGTGAAAACTGAGTTTCCTTGAGAGCTGCTTGGAAGCCTGATGGTGTGTGAAGTTAGTGAGCCAAATGGAGTTGTTCTCCCACAAGAACCACTCGGCTGATCCTTCTTCAATATGCCCTTCACCAACATGCAGTGTTTCCTTGATTGAATTAGCTCTCACACCAATATTTGCGTCTAGAGCCTTTGCATTGAGGGCTATCTGAAAACGGCTGTGGCGCTGAAGTTGCCTGTGAATGTGGAGTTGGTGGCATGTGAAACCCGCATGTGGAGCATTCGTTTGTGTGGGATGCTCTACCAGGTTTATTCCTAGATAATGTACTCAAAGGGCACTAAGCATAGAGTGTGAAAACTGAGTTTCCTTGAGAGCTGCTTGGAAGCCTGATGGTGTGTGAAGTTAGTGAGCCAAGTGGAGTTGTTCTCCCACAAGAACCACTTGGCTGATCCTTCTTCAATATGCCCTTCACCAACATGCAGTGTTTCCTTGATTGAATTAGCTCTCACACCAATATTTGCGTCTAGAGCCTTTGCATTGAGGGCTATCTGAAAACGGCTGTGGCGCTGAAGTTGCCTGTGAATGTGGAGTTGGTGGCATGTGAAACCCGCATGTGGAGCATTCGTTTGTGTGGGATGCTCTACCAGGTTCATTCCTAGATAATGCACTCAAAGGGCACTAAGCATAGAGTGTGAAAACTGAGTTTCCTTGAGAGCTGCTTGGAAGCCTGATGGTGTGTGAAGTTAGTGAGCCAAATGGAGTTGTTCTCCCACAAGAACCACTCGGCTGATCCTTCTTCAATGTGCCCTTCACCAACATGCAGTGTTTCCTTGATTGAATTAGCTCTCACACCAATATTTGCGTCTAGAGCCTTTGCATTGAGGGCTATCTGAAAACGGCTGTGGCGCTGAAGTTGCCTGTGAATGTGGAGTTGGTGGCATGTGAAACCCGCATGTGGAGCATTCGTTTGTGTGGGATGCTCTACCAGGTTCATTCCTAGATAATGCACTCAAAGGGCACTAAGCATAGAGTGTGAAAACTGAGTTTGCTTGAGAGCTGCTTGGAAGCCTGATGGTGTGTGAAGTTAGTGAGCCAAATGGAGTTGTTCTCCCACAAGAACCACTCGGCTGATCCTTCTTCAATATGCCCTTCACCAACATGCAGTGTTTCCTTGATTGAATTAGCTCTCACACCAATATTTGCGTCTAGAGCCTTTGCATTGAGGGCTATCTGAAAACGGCTGTGGCGCTGAAGTTGCCTGTGAATGTGGAGTTGGTGGCATGTGAAACCCGCATGTGGAGCATTCGTTTGTGTGGGATGCTCTACCAGGTTCATTCCTAGATAATGCACTCAAAGGGCACTAAGCATAGAGTGTGAAAACTGAGTTTCCTTGAGAGCTGCTTGGAAGCCTGATGGTGTGTGAAGTTAGTGAGCCAAATGGAGTTGTTCTCCCACAAGAACCACTCGGCTGATCCTTCTTCAATGTGCCCTTCACCAACATGCAGTGTTTCCTTGATTGAATTAGCTCTCACACCAATATTTGCGTCTAGAGCCTTTGCATTGAGGGCTATCTGAAAACGGCTGTGGCGCTGAAGTTGCCTGTGAATGTGGAGTTGGTGGCATGTGAAACCCGCATGTGGAGCATTCGTTTGTGTGGGATGCTCTACCAGGTTCATTCCTAGATAATGCACTCAAAGGGCACTAAGCATAGAGTGTGAAAACTGAGTTTGCTTGAGAGCTGCTTGGAAGCCTGATGGTGTGTGAAGTTAGTGAGCCAAATGGAGTTGTTCTCCCACAAGAACCACTCGGCTGATCCTTCTTCAATATGCCCTTCACCAACATGCAGTGTTTCCTTGATTGAATTAGCTCTCACACCAATATTTGCGTCTAGAGCCTTTGCATTGAGGGCTATTTGAAAACGGCTGTGGCGCTGAAGTTGCCTGTGAATGTGGAGTTGGTGGCATGTGAAACCCGCATGTGGAGCATTCTTTCATGTGGGATGCTGACCAAGCTTCATTTCAGTCCTAGGCACACAAAGAGCACTAAGCATAGAGTGTGAAAACTGAGTTTCCTTGAGAGCTGCTTGGAAGCCTGATGGTGTGTGAAGTTAGTGAGCCAAATGGAGTTGTTCTCCCACAAGAACCACTCGGCTGATCCTTCTTCAATATGCCCTTCACCAACATGCAGTGTTTCCTTGATTGAATTAGCTCTCACACCAATATTTGTGTCTAGAGCCTTTGCATTGAGGGCTATCTGAAAACGGCTGTGGCGCTGAAGTTGCCTGTGAATGTGGAGTTGGTGGCATGTGAAACCCGCATGTGGAGCATTCGTTTGTGTGGGATGCTCTACCAGGTTCATTTCAGTCCTAGCCATACAAAGGGCACTAAGCATAGAGTGTGAAAACTGAGTTTCCTTGAGAGCTGCTTGGAAGCCTGATGGTGTGTGAAGTTAGTGAGCCAAATGGAGTTGTTCTCCCACAAGAACCACTCGGCTGATCCTTCTTCAATATGCCCTTCACCAACATGCAGTGTTTCCTTGATTGAATTAGCTCTCACACCAATATTTGCGTCTAGAGCCTTTGCATTGAGGGCTATCTGAAAACGGCTGTGGCGCTGAAGTTGCCTGTGAATGTGGAGTTGGTGGCATGTGAAACCCGCATGTGGAGCATTCGTTTGTGTGGGATGCTGACCAAGCTTCATTTCAGTCCTAGGCACACAAAGAACACTAAGCATAGAGTGTGAAAACTGAGTTTCCTTGAGAGCTGCTTGTAAGCCTGATGGTGTGTGAAGTTAGTGAGCCAAATGGAGTTGTTCTCCCACAAGAACCACTCGGCTGATCCTTCTTCAATATGCCCTTCACCAACATGCAGTGTTTCCTTGATTGAATTAGCTCTCACACCAATATTGGCGTCTAGAGCCTTTGCATTGAGGGCTATCTGAAAACGGCTGTGGCGCTGAAGTTGCCTGTGAATGTGGAGTTGGTGGCATGTGAAACCCGCATGTGGAGCATTCTTTTATGTGGGATGCTCTACCAGGTTCATTCCTAGATAATGCACTCAAAGGGCACTAAACATAGAGTGTGAAAACTGAGTTTCCTTGAGAGCTGCTTGGAAGCCTGATGGTGTGTGAAGTTAGTGAGCCAAATGGAGTTGTTCTCCCACAAGAACCACTCGGCTGATCCTTGTTCAATGTGCCCTTCACCAACATGCAGTGTTTCCTTGATTGAATTAGCTCTCACACCAATATTTGCGTCTACAGCCTTTGCATTGAGGGCTATCTGAAAACGGCTGTGGCGCTGAAGTTGCCTGTGAATGTGGAGTTGGTGGCATGTGAAACCCGCATGTGGAGCATTCCTTTGTGTGGAATGCTGACCAAGCTTCATTTCAGTCCTAGGCACACAAAGAGCACTCAGCATAGAGTGTGAAAACTGAGTTTGCTTGAGAGCTGCTTGGAAGCCTGATGGTGTGTGAAGTTAGTGAGCCAAATGGAGTTGTTCTCCCACAAGGACCACTCTTCTGATCCTTCTTCAATATGCCCTTCACCAACATGCAGTGTTTCCTTGATTGAATTAGCTCTCACACCAATATTTGCGTCTAGAGCCTTTGCATTGAGGGCTATCTGAAAACGGCTGTGGCGCTGAAGTTGCCTGTGAATGTGGAGTTGGTGGCATGTGAAACTCGCATGTGGAGCATTCTTTTATGTGGGATGCTCTACCAGGTTCATTTCAGTCCTAGCCATACAAAGGGCACTAAGCATAGAGTGTGAAAACTGAGTTTCCTTGAGAGCTGCTTGGAAGCCTGATGGTGTGTGAAGTTAGTGAGCCAAATGGAGTTGTTCTCCCACAAGAACCACTCGGCTGATCCTTCTTCAATATGCCCTTCACCAACATGCAGTGTTTCCTTGATTGAATTAGCTCTCACACCAATATTTGCGTCTAGAGCCTTTGCATTGAGGGCTATCTGAAAACGGCTGTGGCGCTGAAGTTGCCTGTGAATGTGGAGTTGGTGGCATGTGAAACCCGCATGTGGAGCATTCGTTTGTGTGGGATGCTCTACCAGGTTCATTCCTAGATAATGCACTCAAAGGGCACTAAGCATAGAGTGTGAAAACTGAGTTTCCTTGAGAGCTGCTTGGAAGCCTGATGGTGTGTGAAGTTAGTGAGCCAAATGGAGTTGTTCTCCCACAAGAACCACTCGGCTGATCCTTCTTCAATATGCCCTTCACCAACATGCAGTGTTTCCTTGATTGAATTAGCTCTCACACCAATATTTGCGTCTAGAGCCTTTGCATTGAGGGCTATCTGAAAACGGCTGTGGCGCTGAAGTTGCCTGTGAATGTGGAGTTGGTGGCATGTGAAACCCGCATGTGGAGCATTCGTTTGTGTGGGATGCTCTACCAGGTTCATTCCTAGATAATGCACTCAAAGGGCACTAAGCATAGAGTGTGAAAACTGAGTTTCCTTGAGAGCTGCTTGGAAGCCTGATGGTGTGTGAAGTTAGTGAGCCAAATGGAGTTGTTCTCCCACAAGAACCACTCGGCTGATCCTTCTTCAATGTGCCCTTCACCAACATGCAGTGTTTCCTTGATTGAATTAGCTCTCACACCAATATTTGTGTCTAGAGCCTTTGTATTGAGGGCTATCTGAAAACGGCTGTGGCACTGAAGTTCCCTGTGAATGTGGAGTTGGTGGCATGTGAAACCCGCATGTGGAGCATTCGTTTGTGTGGGATGCTGACCAAGCTTCATTTCATTCCTAGGCATACAAAGAGCACTAAGCATAGAGTGTGAAAACTGAGTTTCCTTGAGAGCTGCTTGGAAGCCTGATGGTGTGTGAAGTTAGTGAGCCAAATGGAGTTGTTCTCCCACAAGAACCACTCGGCTGATCCTTCTTCAATATGCCCTTCACCAACATGCAGTGTTTCCTTGATTGAATTAGCTCTCACACCAATATTTGCGTCTAGAGCCTTTGCATTGAGGGCTATCTGAAAACGGCTGTGGCGCTGAAGTTGCCTGTGAATGTGGAGTTGGTGGCATGTGAAACCCGCATGTGGAGCATTCGTTTGTGTGGGATGCTCTACCAGGTTCATTCCTAGATAATGCACACAAAGAGCACACAGCATAGAGTGTGAAAACTGAGTTTGCTTGAGAGCTGCTTGGAAGCCTGATGGTGTGTGAAGTTAGTGAGCCAAATGGAGTTGTTCTCCCACAAGGACCACTCGGCTGATCCTTCTTCAATATGCCCTTCACCAACATGCAGTGTTTCCTTGATTGAATTAGCTCTCACACCAATATTTGCGTCTAGAGCCTTTGCATTGAGGGCTATCTGAAAACGGCTGTGGCGCTGAAGTTGCCTGTGAATGTGGAGTTGGTGGCATGTGAAATCCGCATGTGGAGCATTCATTTGTGTGGGATGCTCTACCAGGTTCATTTCAGTCCTAGCCATACAAAGGGCACTAAGCATAGAGTGTGAAAACTGAGTTTCCTTGAGAGCTGCTTGGAAGCCTGATGGTGTGTGAAGTTAGTGAGCCAAATGGAGTTGTTCTCCCACAAGAACCACTCGGCTGATCCTTCTTCAATATGCCCTTCACCAACATGCAGTGTTTCCTTGATTGAATTAGCTCTCACACCAATATTTGCGTCTAGAGCCTTTGCATTGAGGGCTATCTGAAAACGGCTGTGGCGCTGAAGTTGCCTGTGAATGTGGAGTTGGTGGCATGTGAAACCCGCATGTGGAGCATTCGTTTGTGTGGGATGCTCTACCAGGTTCATTCCTAGATAATGCACTCAAAGGGCACTAAGCATAGAGTGTGAAAACTGAGTTTCCTTGAGAGCTGCTTGGAAGCCTGATGGTGTGTGAAGTTAGTGAGCCAAATGGAGTTGTTCTCCCACAAGAACCACTCGGCTGATCCTTCTTCAATATGCCCTTCACCAACATGCAGTGTTTCCTTGATTGAATTAGCTCTCACACCAATATTTGCGTCTAGAGCCTTTGCATTGAGGGCTATCTGAAAACGGCTGTGGCGCTGAAGTTGCCTGTGAATGTGGAGTTGGTGGCATGTGAAACCCGCATGTGGAGCATTCGTTTGTGTGGGATGCTGACCAAGCTTCATTTCAGTCCTAGGCACACAAAGAACACTAAGCATAGAGTGTGAAAACTGAGTTTCCTTGAGAGCTGCTTGTAAGCCTGATGGTGTGTGAAGTTAGTGAGCCAAATGGAGTTGTTCTCCCACAAGAACCACTCGGCTGATCCTTCTTCAATATGCCCTTCACCAACATGCAGTGTTTCCTTGATTGAATTAGCTCTCACACCAATATTGGCGTCTAGAGCCTTTGCATTGAGGGCTATCTGAAAACGGCTGTGGCGCTGAAGTTGCCTGTGAATGTGGAGTTGGTGGCATGTGAAACCCGCATGTGGAGCATTCTTTTATGTGGGATGCTCTACCAGGTTCATTCCTAGATAATGCACTCAAAGGGCACTAAACATAGAGTGTGAAAACTGAGTTTCCTTGAGAGCTGCTTGGAAGCCTGATGGTGTGTGAAGTTAGTGAGCCAAATGGAGTTGTTCTCCCACAAGAACCACTCGGCTGATCCTTGTTCAATGTGCCCTTCACCAACATGCAGTGTTTCCTTGATTGAATTAGCTCTCACACCAATATTTGCGTCTACAGCCTTTGCATTGAGGGCTATCTGAAAACGGCTGTGGCGCTGAAGTTGCCTGTGAATGTGGAGTTGGTGGCATGTGAAACCCGCATGTGGAGCATTCCTTTGTGTGGAATGCTGACCAAGCTTCATTTCAGTCCTAGGCACACAAAGAGCACTCAGCATAGAGTGTGAAAACTGAGTTTGCTTGAGAGCTGCTTGGAAGCCTGATGGTGTGTGAAGTTAGTGAGCCAAATGGAGTTGTTCTCCCACAAGGACCACTCTTCTGATCCTTCTTCAATATGCCCTTCACCAACATGCAGTGTTTCCTTGATTGAATTAGCTCTCACACCAATATTTGCGTCTAGAGCCTTTGCATTGAGGGCTATCTGAAAACGGCTGTGGCGCTGAAGTTGCCTGTGAATGTGGAGTTGGTGGCATGTGAAACTCGCATGTGGAGCATTCTTTTATGTGGGATGCTCTACCAGGTTCATTTCAGTCCTAGCCATACAAAGGGCACTAAGCATAGAGTGTGAAAACTGAGTTTCCTTGAGAGCTGCTTGGAAGCCTGATGGTGTGTGAAGTTAGTGAGCCAAATGGAGTTGTTCTCCCACAAGAACCACTCGGCTGATCCTTCTTCAATATGCCCTTCACCAACATGCAGTGTTTCCTTGATTGAATTAGCTCTCACACCAATATTTGCGTCTAGAGCCTTTGCATTGAGGGCTATCTGAAAACGGCTGTGGCGCTGAAGTTGCCTGTGAATGTGGAGTTGGTGGCATGTGAAACCCGCATGTGGAGCATTCGTTTGTGTGGGATGCTCTACCAGGTTCATTCCTAGATAATGCACTCAAAGGGCACTAAGCATAGAGTGTGAAAACTGAGTTTCCTTGAGAGCTGCTTGGAAGCCTGATGGTGTGTGAAGTTAGTGAGCCAAATGGAGTTGTTCTCCCACAAGAACCACTCGGCTGATCCTTCTTCAATATGCCCTTCACCAACATGCAGTGTTTCCTTGATTGAATTAGCTCTCACACCAATATTTGCGTCTAGAGCCTTTGCATTGAGGGCTATCTGAAAACGGCTGTGGCGCTGAAGTTGCCTGTGAATGTGAAGTTGGTGGCATGTGAAACCCGCATGTGGAGCATTCGTTTGTGTGGGATGCTCTACCAGGTTCATTCCTAGATAATGCACTCAAAGGGCACTAAGCATAGAGTGTGAAAACTGAGTTTCCTTGAGAGCTGCTTGGAAGCCTGATGGTGTGTGAAGTTAGTGAGCCAAATGGAGTTGTTCTCCCACAAGAACCACTCGGCTGATCCTTCTTCAATATGCCCTTCACCAACATGCAGTGTTTCCTTGATTGAATTAGCTCTCACACCAATATTGGCGTCTAGAGCCTTTGCATTGAGGGCTATCTGAAAACGGCTGTGGCGCTGAAGTTGCCTGTGAATGTGGAGTTGGTGGCATGTGAAACCCGCATGTGGAGCATTCTTTTATGTGGGATGCTCTACCAGGTTCATTCCTAGATAATGCACTCAAAGGGCACTAAACATAGAGTGTGAAAACTGAGTTTCCTTGAGAGCTGCTTGGAAGCCTGATGGTGTGTGAAGTTAGTGAGCCAAATGGAGTTGTTCTCCCACAAGAACCACTCGGCTGATCCTTGTTCAATGTGCCCTTCACCAACATGCAGTGTTTCCTTGATTGAATTAGCTCTCACACCAATATTTGCGTCTACAGCCTTTGCATTGAGGGCTATCTGAAAACGGCTGTGGCGCTGAAGTTGCCTGTGAATGTGGAGTTGGTGGCATGTGAAACCCGCATGTGGAGCATTCCTTTGTGTGGAATGCTGACCAAGCTTCATTTCAGTCCTAGGCACACAAAGAGCACTCAGCATAGAGTGTGAAAACTGAGTTTGCTTGAGAGCTGCTTGGAAGCCTGATGGTGTGTGAAGTTAGTGAGCCAAATGGAGTTGTTCTCCCACAAGGACCACTCTTCTGATCCTTCTTCAATATGCCCTTCACCAACATGCAGTGTTTCCTTGATTGAATTAGCTCTCACACCAATATTTGCGTCTAGAGCCTTTGCATTGAGGGCTATCTGAAAACGGCTGTGGCGCTGAAGTTGCCTGTGAATGTGGAGTTGGTGGCATGTGAAACTCGCATGTGGAGCATTCTTTTATGTGGGATGCTCTACCAGGTTCATTTCAGTCCTAGCCATACAAAGGGCACTAAGCATAGAGTGTGAAAACTGAGTTTCCTTGAGAGCTGCTTGGAAGCCTGATGGTGTGTGAAGTTAGTGAGCCAAATGGAGTTGTTCTCCCACAAGAACCACTCGGCTGATCCTTCTTCAATATGCCCTTCACCAACATGCAGTGTTTCCTTGATTGAATTAGCTCTCACACCAATATTTGCGTCTAGAGCCTTTGCATTGAGGGCTATCTGAAAACGGCTGTGGCGCTGAAGTTGCCTGTGAATGTGGAGTTGGTGGCATGTGAAACCCGCATGTGGAGCATTCGTTTGTGTGGGATGCTCTACCAGGTTCATTCCTAGATAATGCACTCAAAGGGCACTAAGCATAGAGTGTGAAAACTGAGTTTCCTTGAGAGCTGCTTGGAAGCCTGATGGTGTGTGAAGTTAGTGAGCCAAATGGAGTTGTTCTCCCACAAGAACCACTCGGCTGATCCTTCTTCAATATGCCCTTCACCAACATGCAGTGTTTCCTTGATTGAATTAGCTCTCACACCAATATTTGCGTCTAGAGCCTTTGCATTGAGGGCTATCTGAAAACGGCTGTGGCGCTGAAGTTGCCTGTGAATGTGGAGTTGGTGGCATGTGAAACCCGCATGTGGAGCATTCGTTTGTGTGGGATGCTCTACCAGGTTCATTCCTAGATAATGCACTCAAAGGGCACTAAGCATAGAGTGTGAAAACTGAGTTTCCTTGAGAGCTGCTTGGAAGCCTGATGGTGTGTGAAGTTAGTGAGCCAAATGGAGTTGTTCTCCCACAAGAACCACTCGGCTGATCCTTCTTCAATGTGCCCTTCACCAACATGCAGTGTTTCCTTGATTGAATTAGCTCTCACACCAATATTTGTGTCTAGAGCCTTTGTATTGAGGGCTATCTGAAAACGGCTGTGGCACTGAAGTTCCCTGTGAATGTGGAGTTGGTGGCATGTGAAACCCGCATGTGGAGCATTCGTTTGTGTGGGATGCTGACCAAGCTTCATTTCATTCCTAGGCATACAAAGAGCACTAAGCATAGAGTGTGAAAACTGAGTTTCCTTGAGAGCTGCTTGGAAGCCTGATGGTGTGTGAAGTTAGTGAGCCAAATGGAGTTGTTCTCCCACAAGAACCACTCGGCTGATCCTTCTTCAATATGCCCTTCACCAACATGCAGTGTTTCCTTGATTGAATTAGCTCTCACACCAATATTTGCGTCTAGAGCCTTTGCATTGAGGGCTATCTGAAAACGGCTGTGGCGCTGAAGTTGCCTGTGAATGTGGAGTTGGTGGCATGTGAAACCCGCATGTGGAGCATTCGTTTGTGTGGGATGCTCTACCAGGTTCATTCCTAGATAATGCACACAAAGAGCACACAGCATAGAGTGTGAAAACTGAGTTTGCTTGAGAGCTGCTTGGAAGCCTGATGGTGTGTGAAGTTAGTGA
This sequence comes from Ochotona princeps, assembly GCF_030435755.1. Lineage (NCBI taxonomy): Eukaryota > Metazoa > Chordata > Mammalia > Lagomorpha > Ochotonidae > Ochotona > Ochotona princeps. Next base: position 71,173 of record NW_026697924.1, on the reverse strand, counting down.
GCCAAATGGAGTTGTTCTCCCACAAGGACCACTCGGCTGATCCTTCTTCAATATGCCCTTCACCAACATGCAGTGTTTCCTTGATTGAATTAGCTCTCACACCAATATTTGCGTCTAGAGCCTTTGCATTGAGGGCTATCTGAAAACGGCTGTGGCGCTGAAGTTGCCTGTGAATGTGGAGTTGGTGGCATGTGAAATCCGCATGTGGAGCATTCATTTGTGTGGGATGCTCTACCAGGTTCATTTCAGTCCTAGCCATACAAAGGGCACTAAGCATAGAGTGTGAAAACTGAGTTTCCTTGAGAGCTGCTTGGAAGCCTGATGGTGTGTGAAGTTAGTGAGCCAAATGGAGTTGTTCTCCCACAAGAACCACTCGGCTGATCCTTCTTCAATATGCCCTTCACCAACATGCAGTGTTTCCTTGATTGAATTAGCTCTCACACCAATATTTGCGTCTAGAGCCTTTGCATTGAGGGCTATCTGAAAACGGCTGTGGCGCTGAAGTTGCCTGTGAATGTGGAGTTGGTGGCATGTGAAACCCGCATGTGGAGCATTCGTTTGTGTGGGATGCTCTACCAGGTTCATTCCTAGATAATGCACTCAAAGGGCACTAAGCATAGAGTGTGAAAACTGAGTTTCCTTGAGAGCTGCTTGGAAGCCTGATGGTGTGTGAAGTTAGTGAGCCAAATGGAGTTGTTCTCCCACAAGAACCACTCGGCTGATCCTTCTTCAATATGCCCTTCACCAACATGCAGTGTTTCCTTGAATGAATTAGCTCTCACACCAATATTTGCGTCTAGAGCCTTTGCATTGAGGGCTATCTGAAAACGGCTGTGGCGCTGAAGTTGCCTGTGAATGTGGAGTTGGTGGCATGTGAAACCCGCATGTGGAGCATTCGTTTGTGTGGGATGCTCTACCAGGTTCATTCCTAGATAATGCACTCAAAGGGCACTAAGCATAGAGTGTGAAAACTGAGTTTCCTTGAGAGCTGCTTGGAAGCCTGATGGTGTGTGAAGTTAGTGAGCCAAATGGAGTTGTTCTCCCACAAGAACCACTCGGCTGATCCTTCTTCAATATGCCCTTCACCAGCATGCAGTGTTTCCTTGATTGAATTAGCTCTCACACCAATATTGGCGTCTAGAGCCTTTGCATTGAGGGCTATCTGAAAACGGCTGTGGCGCTGAAGTTGCCTGTGAATGTGGAGTTGGTGGCATGTGAAACCCGCATGTGGAGCATTCGTTTATGTGGGATGCTCTACCAGGTTCATTTCAGTCCTAGCCATACAAAGGGCACTAAGCATAGAGTGTGAAAACTGAGTTTCCTTGAGAGCTGCTTGGAAGCCTGATGGTGTGTGAAGTTAGTGAGCCAAATGGAGTTGTTCTCCCACAAGAACCACTCGGCTGATCCTTCTTCAATATGCCCTTCACCAACATGCAGTGTTTCCTTGATTGAATTAGCTCTCACACCAATATTTGCGTCTAGAGCCTTTGCATTGAGGGCTATCTGAAAACGGCTGTGGCGCTGAAGTTGCCTGTGAATGTGGAGTTGGTGGCATGTGAAACCCGCATGTGGAGCATTCGTTTGTGTGGGATGCTCTACCAGGTTCATTCCTAGATAATGCACTCAAAGGGCCCTAAGCATAGAGTGTGAAAACTGAGTTTCCTTGAGAGCTGCTTGGAAGCCTGATGGTGTGTGAAGTTAGTGAGCCAAATGGAGTTGTTCTCCCACAAGAACCACTCGGCTGATCCTTCTTCAATATGCCCTTCACCAACATGCAGTGTTTCCTTGATTGAATTAGCTCTCACACCAATATTTGCGTCTAGAGCCTTTGCATTGAGGGCTATCTGAAAACGGCTGTGGCGCTGAAGTTGCCTGTGAATGTGGAGTTGGTGGCATGTGAAACCCGCATGTGGAGCATTCGTTTGTGTGGGATGCTCTACCAGGTTCATTTCAGTCCTAGCCATACAAAGGGCACTAAGCATAGAGTGTGAAAACTGAGTTTCCTTGAGAACTGCTTGGAAGCCTGATGGTGTGTGAAGTTAGTGAGCCAAATGGAGTTGTTCTCCCACAAGAACCACTCGGCTGATCCTTCTTCAATATGCCCTTCACCAACATGCAGTGTTTCCTTGATTGAATTAGCTCTCACACCAATATTTGCGTCTAGAGCCTTTGCATTGAGGGCTATCTGAAAACGGCTGTGGCGCTGAAGTTGCCTGTGAATGTGGAGTTGGTGGCATGTGAAACCCGCATGTGGAGCATTCGTTTGTGTGGGATGCTCTACCAGGTTCATTCCTAGATAATGCACTCAAAGGGCACTAAGCATAGAGTGTGAAAACTGAGTTTCCTTGAGAGCTGCTTGGAAGCCTGATGGTGTGTGAAGTTAGTGAGCCAAATGGAGTTGTTCTCCCACAAGAACCACTCGGCTGATCCTTCTTCAATATGCCCTTCACCAACATGCAGTGTTTCCTTGATTGAATTAGCTCTCACACCAATATTTGCGTCTAGAGCCTTTGCATTCAGGGCTATCTGAAAACGGCTGTGGTGCTGAATTTGCCTGTGAATGTGGAGTTGGTGGCATGTGAAACCCGCATGTGGAGCATTCGTTTGTGTGGGATGCTCTACCAGATTCATTCCTAGATAATGCACTCAAAGGGCACTAAGCATAGAGTGTGAAAACTGAGTTTCCTTGAGAGCTGCTTGGAAGCCTGATGGTGTGTGAAGTTAGTGAGCCAAATGGAGTTGTTCTCCCACAAGAACCACTCGGCTGATCCTTCTTCAATATGCCCTTCACCAACATGCAGTGTTTCCTTGATTGAATTAGCTCTCACACCAATATTTCCGTCTAGAGCCTTTGCATTGAGGGCTATCTGAAAACGGCTGTGGCGCTGAAGTTGCCTGTAAATGTGGAGTTGGTGGCATGTGAAACCCGCATGTGGAGCATTCGTTTGTGTGGGATGCTCTACCAGGTTCATTTCAGTCCTAGCCATACAAAGGGCACTAAGCATAGAGTGTGAAAACTGAGTTTCCTTGAGAGCTGCATGGAAGCCTGATGGTGTGTGAAGTTAGTGAGCCAAATGGAGTTGTTCTCCCACAAGAACCACTCGGCTGATCCTTCTTCAATATGCCCTTCACCAACATGCAGTGTTTCCTTGATTGAATTAGTTCTCACACCAATATTTGCGTCTAGAGCCTTTGCATTGAGGGCTATCTGAAAACGGCTGTGGTGCTGAAGTTGCCTGTGAATGTGGAGTTGGTGGCATGTGAAACCCGCATGTGGAGCATTCGTTTATGTGGGATGCTCCCCAAGCTTCATTTCAGTCCTAGGCACTCAAAGGGCACTAAGCATAGAGTGTGAAAACTGAGTTTCCTTGAGAGCTGCTTGGAAGCCTGATGGTGTGTGAAGTTAGTGAGCCAAATGGAGTTGTTCTCCCACAAGAACCACTCGGCTGATCCTTCTTCAATATGCCCTTCACCAACATGCAGTGTTTCCTTGATTGAATTAGCTCTCACACCAATATTTGCGTCTAGAGCCTTTGCATTGAGGGCTATCTGAAAACGGCTGTGGCGCTGAAGTTGCCTGTGAATGTGGAGTTGGTGGCATGTGAAACCCGCATGTGGAGCATTCGTTTGTGTGGGATGCTCTACCAGGTTCATTTCAGTCCTAGCCATACAAAGGGCCCTAAGCATAGAGTGTGAAAACTGAGTTTCCTTGAGAGCTGCTTGGAAGCCTGATGGTGTGTGAAGTTAGTGAGCCAAATGGAGTTGTTCTCCCACAAGAACCACTCGGCTGATCCTTCTTCAATATGCCCTTCACCAACATGCAGTGTTTCCTTGATTGAATTAGCTCTCACACAAATATTGGCGTCTAGAGCCTTTGCATTGAGGGCTATCTGAAAACGGCTGTGGCGCTGAAGTTGCCTGTGAATGTGGAGTTGGTGGCATGTGAAACCCGCATGTGGAGCATTCGTTTGTGTGGGATGCTCTACCAGGTTCATTCCTAGATAATGCACTCAAAGGGCACTAAGCATAGAGTGTGAAAACTGAGTTTCCTTGAGAGCTGCTTGGAAGCCTGATGGTGTGTGAAGTTAGTGAGCCAAATGGAGTTGTTCTCCCACAAGAACCACTCGGCTGATCCTTCTTCAATATGCCCTTCACCAACATGCAGTGTTTCCTTGATTGAATTAGCTCTCACACCAATATTTGCGTCTAGAGCCTTTGCATTGAGGGCTATCTGAAAACGGCTGTGGCGCTGAAGTTGCCTGTGAATGTGGAGTTGGTGGCATGTGAAACCCGCATGTGGAGCATTCGTTTGTGTGGGATGCTCTACCAGGTTCATTCCTAGATAATGCACTCAAAGGGCACTAAGCATAGAGTGTGAAAACTGAGTTTCCTTGAGAGCTGCTTGGAAGCCTGATGGTGTGTGAAGTTTGTGAGCCAAATGGAGTTGTTCTCCCACAAGAACCACTCGGCTGATCCTTCTTCAATATGCCCTTCACCAACATGCAGTGTTTCCTTGATTGAATTAGCTCTCACACCAATATTGGCGTCTAGAGCCTTTGCATTGAGGGCTATCTGAAAATGGCTGTGGCGCTGAAGTTGCCTGTGAATGTGGAGTTGGTGGCATGTGAAACCCGCATGTGGAGCATTCGTTTGTGTGGGATGCTCTACCAGGTTCATTCCTAGATAATGCACTCAAAGGGCACTAAGCATAGAGTGTGAAAACTGAGTTTCCTTGAGAGCTGCTTGGAAGCCTGATGGTGTGTGAAGTTAGTGAGCCAAATGGAGTTGTTCTCCCACAAGAACCACTCGGCTGATCCTTCTTCAATATGCCCTTCACCAACATGCAGTGTTTCCTTGATTGAATTAGCTCTCACACCAATATTTGCGTCTAGAGCCTTTGCATTGAGGGCTATCTGAAAACGGCTGTGGCGCTGAAGTTGCCTGTGAATGTGGAGTTGGTGGCATGTGAAACCCGCATGTGGAGCATTCGTTTGTGTGGGATGCTCTACCAGGTTCATTCCTAGATAATGCACTCAAAGGGCACTAAGCATAGAGTGTGAAAACTGAGTTTCCTTGAGAGCTGCTTGGAAGCCTGATGGTGTGTGAAGTTAGTGAGCCAAATGGAGTTGTTCTCCCACAAGAACCACTCGGCTGATCCTTCTTCAATATGCCCTTCACCAACATGCAGTGTTACCTTGATTGAATTAGCTCTCACACCAATATTTGCGTCTAGAGCCTTTGCATTGAAGCCTATCTGAAAACGGCTGTGGCGCTGAAGTTGCCTGTGAATGTGGAGTTGGTGGCATGTGAAACCCGCATGTGGAGCATTCGTTTGTGTGGGATGCTGACCAAGCTTCATTTCAGTCCTAGGCACACAACGAGCACTAAGCATAAACTGAGTTTCCTTGAGAGCTGCTTGGAAGCCTGATGGTGTGTGAAGTTAGTGAGCCAAATGGAGTTGTTCTCCCACAAGAACCACTCGGCTGATCCTTCTTCAATATGCCCTTCACCAACATGCAGTGTTTCCTTGATTGAATTAGCTCTCACACCAATATTGGCGTCTAGAGCCTTTGCATTGAGGGCTATCTGAAAATGGCTGTGGCGCTGAAGTTGCCTGTGAATGTGGAGTTGGTGGCATGTGAAACCCGCATGTGGAGCATTCGTTTGTGTGGGATGCTCTATCAGGTTCATTCCTAGATAATGCACTCAAAGGGCACTAAGCATAGAGTGTGAAAACTGAGTTTCCTTGAGAGCTGCTTGGAAGCCTGATGGTGTGTGAAGTTAGTGAGCCAAATGGAGTTGTTCTCCCACAAGAACCACTCGGCTGATCCTTCTTCAATATGCCCTTCACCAACATGCAGTGTTTCCTTGATTGAATTAGCTCTCACACCAATATTTGCGTCTAGAGCCTTTGCATTGAGGGCTATCTGAAAACGGCTGTGGCGCTGAAGTTGCCTGTGAATGTGGAGTTGGTGGCATGTGAAACCCGAATGTGGAGCATTCGTTTGTGTGGAATGCTGACCAAGCTTCATTTTAGTCCTAGGCACACAAAGAGCACTAAGCATAGAGTGTGAAAACTGAGTTTCCTTGAGAGCTGCTTGGAAGCCTGATGGTGTGTGAAGTTAGTGAGCCAAATGGAGTTGTTCTCCCACAAGAACCACTCGGCTGATCCTTCTTCAATATGCCCTTCACCAACATGCAGTGTTTCCTTGATTGAATTAGCTCTCACACAAATATTGGCGTCTAGAGCCTTTGCATTCAGGGCTATCTGAAAACGGCTGTGGTGCTGAAGTTGCCTGTGAATGTGGAGTTGGTGGCATGTGAAACCCGCATGTGGAGCATTCGTTTGTGTGGGATGCTCTACCAGGTTCATTCCTAGATAATGCACTCAAAGGGCACTAAGCATAGAGTGTGAAAACGGAGTTTCCTTGAGAGCTGCTTGGAAGCCTGATGGTGTGTGAAGTTAGTGAGCCAAATGGAGTTGTTCTCCCACAAGAACCACTCGGCTGATCCTTCTTCAATATGCCCTTCACCAACATGCAGTGTTACCTTGATTGAATTAGCTCTCACACCAATATTTGCGTCTAGAGCCTTTGCATTGAAGCCTATCTGAAAACGGCTGTGGCGCTGAAGTTGCCTGTGAATGTGGAGTTGGTGGCATGTGAAACCCGCATGTGGAGCATTCGTTTGTGTGGGATGCTGACCAAGCTTCATTTCAGTCCTAGGCACTCAAAGGGCACTAAGCATAGAGTGTGAAAACTGAGTTTCCTTGAGAGCTGCTTGGAAGCCTGATGGTGTGTGAAGTTAGTGAGCCAAATGGAGTTGTTCTCCCACAAGAACCACTCGGCTGATCCTTCTTCAATATGCCCTTCACCAACATGCAGTGTTTCCTTGATTGAATTAGCTCTCACACCAATATTGGCGTCTAGAGCCTTTGCATTGAGGACTATCTGAAAACGGCTGTGGCGCTGAAGTTGCCTGTGAATGTGGAGTAGGTGGCATGTGAAACCCGCATGTGGAGCATTCGTTTGTGTGGGATGCTCTACCAGGTTCATTCCTAGATAATGCACTCAAAGGGCACTAAGCATAGAGTGTGAAAACTGAGTTTCCTTGAGAGCTGCTTGGAAGCCTGATGGTGTGTGAAGTTAGTGAGCCAAATGGAGTTGTTCTCCCACAAGAACCACTCGGCTGATCCTTCTTCAATATGCCCTTCACCAACATGCAGTGTTTCCTTGATTGAATTAGCTCTCACACCAATATTGGCGTCTAGAGCCTTTGCATTGAGGGCTATCTGAAAACGGCTGTGGCGCTGAAGTTGCCTGTGAATGTGGAGTTGGTGGCATGTGAAACCCGCATGTGGAGCATTCGTTTGTGTGGGATGCTCTACCAGGTTCATTCCTAGATAATGCACTCAAAGGGCACTAAGCATAGAGTGTGAAAACTGAGTTTGCTTGAGAGCTGCTTGGAAGCCTGATGGTGTGTGAAGTTAGTGAGCCAAATGGAGTTGTTCTCCCACAAGAACCACTCGGCTGATCCTTCTTCAATATGCTCTTCACCAACATGCAGTGTTTCCTTGATTGAATTAGCTCTCACACCAATATTTGCGTCTAGAGCCTTTGCATTGAAGGCTATCTGAAAACGGCTGTGGCGCTGAAGTTGCCTGTGAATGTGGAGTTGGTGGCATGTGAAACCCGTATGTGGAGCATTCGTTTGTGTGGGATGCTCTACCAGGTTCATTTCAGTCCTAGCCATACAAAGGGCACTAAGCATAGAGTGTGAAAACTGAGTTTCCTTGAGAACTGCTTGGAAGCCTGATGGTGTGTGAAGTTAGTGAGCCAAATGGAGTTGTTCTCCCACAAGAACCACTCGGCTGATCCTTCTTCAATATGCCCTTCACCAACATGCAGTGTTTCCTTGATTGAATTAGGTCTCACACCAATATTTGCGTCTAGAGCCTTTGCATTGAGGGCTATCTGAAAACGGCTGTGGCGCTGAAGTTGCCTGTGAATGTGGAGTTGGTGGCATGTGAAACCCGCATGTGGAGCATTCGTTTGTGTGGGATGCTCTACCAGGTTCATTCCTAGATAATGCACTCAAAGGGCACTAAGCATAGAGTGTGAAAACTGAGTTTCCTTGAGAGCTGCTTGGAAGCCTGATGGTGTGTGAAGTTAGTGAGCCAAATGGAGTTGTTCTCCCACAAGAACCACTCGGCTGATCCTTCTTCAATATGCCCTTCACCAACATGCAGTGTTTCCTTGATTGAATTAGCTCTCACACCAATATTTGCGTCTAGAGCCTTTGCATTGAGGGCTATCTGAAAACGGCTGTGGCGCTGAAGTTGCCTGTGAATGTGGAGTTGGTGGCATGTGAAACCCGCATGTGGAGCATTCGTTTGTGTGGGATGCTCTACCAGGTTCATTTCAGTCCTAGCCATACAAAGGGCACTAAGCATAGAGTGTGAAAACTGAGTTTCCTTGAGAGCTGCATGAAAGCCTGATGGTGTGTGAAGTTAGTGAGCCAAATGGAGTTGTTCTCCCACAAGAACCACTCGGCTGATCCTTCTTCAATATGCCCTTCACCAACATGCAGTGTTTCCTTGATTGAATTAGCTCTCACACCAATATTGGCGTCTAGAGCCTTTGCATTGAGGGCTATCTGAAAACGGCTGTGGCGCTGAAGTTGCCTGTGAATGTGGAGTTGGTGGCATGTGAAACCCGCATGTGGAGCATTCGTTTGTGTGGGATGCTCTACCAGGTTCATTCCTAGATAATGCACTCAAAGGGCACTAAGCATAGAGTGTGAAAACTGAGTTTCCTTGAGAGCTGCTTGGAAGCCTGATGGTGTGTGAAGTTAGTGAGCCAAATGGAGTTGTTCTCCCACAAGAACCACTCGGCTGATCCTTCTTCAATATGCCCTTCACCAACATGCAGTGTTTCCTTGATTGAATTAGCTCTCACACCAATATTGGCGTCTAGAGCCTTTGCATTGAGGGCTATCTGAAAATGGCTGTGGCGCTGAAGTTGCCTGTGAATGTGGAGTTGGTGGCATGTGAAACCCGCATGTGGAGCATTCGTTTGTGTGGGATGCTCTACCAGGTTCATTCCTAGATAATGCACTCAAAGGGCACTAAGCATAGAGTGTGAAAACTGAGTTTCCTTGAGAGCTGCTTGGAAGCCTGATGGTGTGTGAAGTTAGTGAGCCAAATGGAGTTGTTCTCCCACAAGAACCACTCGGCTGATCCTTCTTCAATATGCCCTTCACCAACATGCAGTGTTTCCTTGATTGAATTAGCTCTCACACCAATATTTGCGTCTAGAGCCTTTGCATTGAGGGCTATCTGAAAACGGCTGTGGCGCTGAAGTTGCCTGTGAATGTGGAATTGGTGGCATGTGAAACCCGAATGTGGAGCATTCGTTTGTGTGGGATGCTGACCAAGCTTCATTTTAGTCCTAGGCACACAAAGAGCACTAAGCATAGAGTGTGAAAACTGAGTTTCCTTGAGAGCTGCTTGGAAGCCTGATGGTGTGTGAAGTTAGTGAGCCAAATGGAGTTGTTCTCCCACAAGAACCACTCGGCTGATCCTTCTTCAATATGCCCTTCACCAACATGCAGTGTTTCCTTGATTGAATTAGCTCTCACACAAATATTGGCGTCTAGAGCCTTTGCATTCAGGGCTATCTGAAAACGGCTGTGGTGCTGAAGTTGCCTGTGAATGTGGAGTTGGTGGCATGTGAAACCCGCATGTGGAGCATTCGTTTGTGTGGGATGCTCTACCAGGTTCATTCCTAGATAATGCACTCAAAGGGCACTAAGCATAGAGTGTGAAAACTGAGTTTCCTTGAGAGCTGCTTGGAAGCCTGATGGTGTGTGAAGTTAGTGAGCCAAATGGAGTTGTTCTCCCACAAGAACCACTCGGCTGATCCTTCTTCAATATGCCCTTCACCAACATGCAGTGTTTCCTTGATTGAATTAGCTCTCACACCAATATTTGCGTCTAGAGCCTTTGCATTGAGGGCTATCTGAAAACGGCTGTGGCGCTGAAGTTGCCTGTGAATGTGGAGTTGGTGGCATGTGAAACCCGCATGTGGAGCATTCGTTTGTGTGGGATGCTCTACCGGGTTCATTCCTAGATAATGCACTCAAAGGGCACTAAGCATAGAGTGTGAAAACTGAGTTTCCTTGAGAGCTGCTTGGAAGCCTGATGGTGTGTGAAGTTACTGAGCCAAATGGAGTTGTTCTCCCACAAGAACCACTCGGCTGATTCTTCTTCAATATGCCCTTCACCAACATGCCGTGTTTCCTTGATTGAATTAGCTCTCACACCAATATTTGCGTCTAGAGCCTTTGCATTGAAGGCTATCTGAAAATGGCTGTGGCGCCGAAGTTGCCTGTGAATGTGGAGTTGGTGGCATGTGAAACCCGCATGTGGAGCATTCGTTTGTGTGGGATGCTGACCAAGCTTCATTTCAGTCCTAGGCACTCAAAGGGCACTAAGCATAGAGTGTGAAAACTGAGTTTCCTTGAGAGCTGCTTGGAAGCCTGATGGTGTGTGAAGTTAGTGAGCCAAATGGAGTTGTTCTCCCACAAGAACCACTCGGCTGATCCTTCTTCAATATGCCCTTCACCAACATGCAGTGTTTCCTTGATTGAATTAGCTCTCACACCAATGTTGGCGTCTAGAGCCTTTGCATTGAGGACTATCTGAAAACGGCTGTGGCGCTGAAGTTGCCTGTGAATGTGGAGTTGGTGGCATGTGAAACCCGCATGTGGAGCTTTCGTTTGTGTGGGATGCTCTACCAGGTTCATTCCTAGATAATGCACTCAAAGGGCACTAAGCATAGAGTGTGAAAACTGAGTTTCCTTGAGAGCTGCTTGGAAGCCTGATGGTGTGTGAAGTTAGTGAGCCAAATGGAGTTGTTCTCCCACAAGAACCACTCGGCTGATCCTTCTTCAATATGCCCTTCACCAACATGCAGTGTTTCCTTGATTGAATTAGCTCTCACACCAATATTTGCGTCTAGAGCCTTTGCATTGAGGGCTATCTGAAAACGGCTGTGGCGCTGAAGTTGCCTGTGAATGTGGAGTTGGTGGCATGTGAAACCCGAATGTGGAGCATTCGTTTTTGTGGGATGCTCTACCAGGTTCATTTCAGTCCTAGCCATAAAAAGGGCACTAAGCATAGAGCGTGATAACTGAGTTTCCTTGAGAGCTGCTTGGAAGCCTGATGGTGTGTGAAGTTAGTGAGCCAAATGGAGTTGTTCTCCCACAAGAACCACTCGGCTGATCCTTCTTCAATATGCCCTTCACCAACATGCAGTGTTTCCTTGATTGAATTAGCTCTCACACCAATATTTGCGTCTAGAGCCTTTGCATTGAGGGCTATCTGAAAACGGCTGTGGCGCTGAAGTTGCCTGTGAATGTGGAGTTGGTGGCATGTGAAACCCGCATGTGGAGCATTCGTTTGTTTGGGATGCTGACCAAGCTTCATTTTAGTCCTAGGCACACAAAGAGCACTAAGCATAGAGTGTGAAAACTGAGTTTCCTTGAGAGCTGCTTGGAAGCCTGATGGTGTGTGAAGTTAGTGAGCCAAATGGAGTTGTTCTCCCACAAGAACCACTCGGCTGATCCTTCTTCAATATGCCCTTCACCAACATGCAGTGTTTCCTTGATTGAATTAGCTCTCACACCAATATTTGCATCTAGAGCCTTTGCATTCAGGGCTATCTGAAAACGGCTGTGGTGCTGAATTTGCCTGTGAATGTGGAGTTGGTGGCATGTGAAACCCGCATGTGGAGCATTCGTTTGTGTGGGATGCTCTACCAGGTTCATTCCTAGATAATGCACTCAAAGGGCACTAAGCATAGAGTGTGAAAACTGAGTTTCCTTGAGAGCTGCTTGGAAGCCTGATGGTGTGTGAAGTTAGTGAGCCAAATGGAGTTGTTCTCCCACAAGAACCACTCGGCTGATCCTTCTTCAATATGCCCTTCACCAACATGCAGTGTTTCCTTGATTGAATTAGCTCGCACACCAATATTTGCGTCTAGAGCCTTTGCATTGAGGGCTATCTGAAAACGGCTGTGGCGCTGAAGTTGCCTGTGAATGTGGAGTTGGTGGCATGTGAAACCCGCATGTGGAGCATTCGTTTGTGTGGGATGCTCTACCAGGTTCATTCCTAGATCATGCACTCAAAGGGCACTAAGCATAGAGTGTGAAAACTGAGTTTCCTTGAGAGCTGCTTGGAAGCCTGATGGTGTGTGAAGTTAGTGAGCCAAATGGAGTTGTTCTCCCACAAGAACCACTCGGCTGATCCTTCTTCAATATGCCCTTCACCAACATGCAGTGTTTCCTTGATTGAATTAGCTCTCACACCAATATTTGCGTCTAGAGCCTTTGCATTGAAGGCTATCTGAAAACGGCTGTGGCGCTGAAGTTGCCTGTTAATGTGGAGTTGGTGGCATGTGAAACCCGCATGTGGAGCATTCGTTTGTGTGGGATGCTGACCAAGGTTCATTTCAGTCCTAGGCACACAACGAGCACTAAGCATAGAGTGTGAAAACTGAGTTTCCTTGAGAGCTGCTTGGAAGCCTGATGGTGTGTGAAGTTAGTGAGCCAAATGGAGTTGTTCTCCCACAAGAACCACTCGGCTGATCCTTCTTCAATATGCCCTTCACCAACATGCAGTGTTTCCTTGATTGAATTAGCTCTCACACCAATATTGGCGTCTAGAGCCTTTGCATTGAGGACTATCTGAAAACGGCTGTGGCGCTGAAGTTGCCTGTGAATGTGGAGTTGGTGGCATGTGAAACCCGCATGTGGAGCTTTCGTTTGTGTGGGATGCTCTACCAGGTTCATTCCTAGATAATGCACTCAAAGGGCACTAAGCATAGAGTGTGAAAACTGAGTTTCCTTGAGAGCTGCTTGGAAGCCTGATGGTGTGTGAAGTTAGTGAGCCAAATGGAGTTGTTCTCCCACAAGAACCACTCGGCTGATCCTTCTTCAATACGCCCTTCACCAACATGCAGTGTTTCCTTGATTGAATTAGCTCTCACACCAATATTTGCGTCTAGAGCCTTTGCATTGAGGGCTATCTGAAAACGGCTGTGGCGCTGAAGTTGCCTGTGAATGTGGAGTTGGTGGCATGTGAAACCCGAATGTGGAGCATTCGTTTTTGTGGGATGCTCTACCAGGTTCATTTCAGTCCTAGCCATAAAAAGGGCACTAAGCATAGAGCGTGAAAACTGAGTTTCCTTGAGAGCTGCTTGGAAGCCTGATGGTGTGTGAAGTTAGTGAGCCAAATGGAGTTGTTCTCCCACAAGAACCACTCGGCTGATCCTTCTTCAATATGCCCTTCACCAACATGCAGTGTTTCCTTGATTGAATTAGCTCTCACATCAATATTTGCGTCTAGAGCCTTTGCATTGAGGGCTATCTGAAAACGGCTGTGGCGCTGAAGTTGCCTGTGAATGTGGAGTTGGTGGCATGTGAAACCCGCATGTGGAGCATTCGTTTGTGTGGGATGCTGACCAAGCTTCATTTCAGTCCTAGGCACACAAAGAGCACTAAGCATAGAGTGTGAAAACTGAGTTTCCTTGAGAGCTGCTTGGAAGCCTGATGGTGTGTGAAGTTAGTGAGCCAAATGGAGTTGTTCTCCCACAAGAACCACTCGGCTGATCCTTCTTCAATATGCCCTTCACCAACATGCAGTGTTTCCTTGATTGAATTAGCTCTCACACCAATATTTGCGTCTAGAGCCTTTGCATTCAGGGCTATCTGAAAACGGCTGTGGTGCTGAATTTGCCTGTGAATGTGGAGTTGGTGGCATGTGAAACCCGCATGTGGAGCATTCGTTTGTGTGGGATGCTCTACCAGGTTCATTCCTAGATAATGCACTCAAAGGGCACTAAGCATAGAGTGTGAAAACTGAGTTTCCTTGAGAGCTGCTTGGAAGCCTGATGGTGTGTGAAGTTAGTGAGCCAAATGGAGTTGTTCTCCCACAAGAACCACTCGGCTGATCCTTCTTCAATATGCCCTTCACCAACATGCAGTGTTTCCTTGATTGAATTAGCTCGCACACCAATATTTGCGTCTAGAGCCTTTGCATTGAGGGCTATCTGAAAACGGCTGTGGCGCTGAAGTTGCCTGTGAATGTGGAGTTGGTGGCATGTGAAACCCGCATGTGGAGCATTCGTTTGTGTGGGATGCTCTACCAGGTTCATTCCTAGATAATGCACTCAAAGGGCACTAAGCATAGAGTGTGAAAACTGAGTTTCCTTGAGAGCTGCTTGGAAGCCTGATGGTGTGTGAAGTTAGTGAGCCAAATGGAGTTGTTCTCCCACAAGAACCACTCGGCTGATCCTTCTTCAATATGCCCTTCACCAACATGCAGTGTTTCCTTGATTGAATTAGCTCTCACACCAATATTTGCGTCTAGAGCCTTTGCATTGAAGGCTATCTGAAAACGGCTGTGGCGCTGAAGTTGCCTGTTAATGTGGAGTTGGTGGCATGTGAAACCCGCATGTGGAGCATTCGTTTGTGTGGGATGCTGACCAAGGTTCATTTCAGTCCTAGGCACACAAAGAGCACTAAGCATAGAGTGTGAAAACTGAGTTTCCTTGAGAGCTGCTTGGAAGCCTGATGGTGTGTGAAGTTAGTGAGCCAAATGGAGTTGTTCTCCCACAAGAACCACTCAGCTGATCCTTCTTCAATATGCCCTTCACCAACATGCAGTGTTTCCTTGATTGAATTAGCTCTCACACCAATATTTGCGTCTAGAGCCTTTGCATTGAGGGCTATCTGAAAACGGCTGTGGCGCTGAAGTTGCCTGTGAATGTGGAGTTGGTGGCATGTGAAACCCGCATGTGGAGCATTCGTTTGTGTGGGATGCTCTACCAGGTTCATTCCTAGATAATGCACTCAAAGGGCACTAAGCATAGAGTGTGAAAACTGAGTTTCCTTGAGAGCTGCTTGGAAGCCTGATGGTGTGTGAAGTTACTGAGCCAAATGGAGTTGTTCTCCCACAAGAACCACTCGGCTGATCCTTCTTCAATATGCCCTTCACCAGCATGCAGTGTTTCCTTGATTGAATTAGCTCTCACACCAATATTTGCGTCTAGAGCCTTTGCATTGAAGGCTATCTGAAAACGGCTGTGGCGCTGAAGTTGCCTGTGAATGTGGAGTTGGTGGCATGTGAAACCCGCATGTGGAGCATTCGTTTGTGTGGGATGCTGACCAGGTTCATTCCTAGATAATGCACTCAAAGGGCACTAAGCATAGAGTGTGAAAACTGAGTTTCCTTGAGAGCTGCTTGGAAGCCTGATGGTGTGTGAAGTTAGTGAGCCAAATGGAGTTGTTCTCCCACAAGAACCACTCGGCTGATCCTTCTTCAATATGCCCTTCACCAACATGCAGTGTTTCCTTGATTGAATTAGCTCTCACACCAATATTTGCGTCTAGAGCCTTTGCATTGAGGGCTATCTGAAAACGGCTGTGGCGCTGAAGTTGCCTGTGAATGTGGAGTTGGTGGCATGTGAAACCCGCATGTGGAGCATTCGTTTGTGTGGGATGCTCTACCAGGTTCATTCCTAGATAATGCACTCAAAGGGCACTAAGCATAGAGTGTGAAAACTGAGTTTCCTTGAGAGCTGCTTGGAAGCCTGATGGTGTGTGAAGTTAGTGAGCCAAATGGAGTTGTTCTCCCACAAGAACCACTCGGCTGATCCTTCTTCAATATGCCCTTCACCAACATGCAATGTTTCCTTGATTCAATTAGCTCTCACACCAATATTTGTGTCTAGAGCCTTTGCATTGAGGGCTATCTGAAAACGGCTGTGGCGCTGAAGTTGCCTGTGAATGTGGAGTTGGTGGCATGTGAAACCCGAATGTGGAGCATTCGTTTTTGTGGGATGCTCTACCAGGTTCATTTCAGTCCTAGCCATACAAAGGGCACTAAGCATAGAGCGTGAAAACTGAGTTTCCTTGAGAGCTGCTTGGAAGCCTGATGGTGTGTGAAGTTAGTGAGCCAAATGGAGTTGTTCTCCCACAAGAACCACTCGGCTGATCCTTCTTCAATATGCCCTTCACCAACATGCAGTGTTTCCTTGATTGAATTAGTTCTCACATCAATATTTGCGTCTAGAGCCTTTGCATTGAGGGCTATCTGAAAACGGCTGTGGCGCTGAAGTTGCCTGTGAATGTGGAGTTGGTGGCATGTGAAACCCGCATGTGGAGCATTCGTTTGTGTGGGATGCTCTACCAGGTTCATTCCTAGATAATGCACTCAAAGGGCACTAAGCATAGAGTGTGAAAACTGAGTTTCCTTGAGAGCTGCTTGGAAGCCTGATGGTGTGTGAAGTTAGTGAGCCAAATGGAGTTGTTCTCCCACAAGAACCACTCGGCTGATCCTTCTTCAATATGCCCTTCACCAACATGCAGTGTTTCCTTGATTGAATTAGCTCTCACACCAATATTTGCGTCTAGAGCCTTTGCATTGAGGGCTATCTGAAAACGGCTGTGGTGCTGAAGTTGCCTGTGAATGTGGAGTTGGTGGCATGTGAAACCCGCATGTGGAGCATTCGTTTGTGTGGGATGCTGACCAAGGTTCATTTCAGTCCTAGGCACACAACGAGCCCTAAGCATAGAGTGTGAAAACTGAGTTTCCTTGAGAGCTGCTTGGAAGCCTGATGGTGTGTGAAGTTAGTGAGCCAAATGGAGTTGTTCTCCCACAAGAACCACTCGGCTGATCCTTCTTCAATATGCCCTTCACCAACATGCAGTGTTTCCTTGATTGAATTAGCTCTCACACAAATATTGGCGTCTAGAGCCTTTGCATTGAGGGCTATCTGAAAACGGCTGTGGCACTGAAGTTGCCTGTGAATGTGGAGTTGGTGGCATGTGAAACCCGCATGTGGAGCATTCGTTTGTGTGGGATGCTCTACCAGGTTCATTCCTAGATAATGCACTCAAAGGGCACTAAGCATAGAGTGTGAAAACTGAGTTTCCTTGAGAGCTGCTTGGAAGCCTGATGGTGTGTGAAGTTAGTGAGCCAAATGGAGTTGTTCTCCCACAAGAACCACTCGGCTGATCCTTCTTCAATATGCCCTTCACCAACATGCAGTGTTTCCTTGATTGAATTAGCTCTCACACCAATATTTGCGTCTAGAGCCTTTGCATTGAGGGCTATCTGAAAACGGCTGTGGCGCTGAAGTTGCCTGTGAATGTGGAGTTGGTGGCATGTGAAACCCGCATGTGGAGCATTCGTTTGTGTGGGATGCTCTACCAGGTTCATTCCTAGATAATGCACTCAAAGGGCACTAAGCATAGAGTGTGAAAACTGAGTTTCCTTGAGAGCTGCTTGGAAGCCTGATGGTGTGTGAAGTTAGTGAGCCAAATGGAGTTGTTCTCCCACAAGAACCACTCGGCTGATCCTTCTTCAATATGCCCTTCACCAGCATGCAGTGTTTCCTTGATTGAATTAGCTCTCACACAAATATTGGCGTCTAGAGCCTTTGCATTGAAGGCTTTCTGAAAACGGCTGTGGCGCTGAAGTTGCCTGTGAATGTGGAGTTGGTGGCATGTGAAACCCGCATGTGGAGCATTCGTTTGTGTGGGATGCTGACCAGGTTCATTCCTAGATAATGCACTCAAAGGGCACTAAGCATAGAGTGTGAAAACTGAGTTTCCTTGAGAGCTGCTTGGAAGCCTGATGGTGTGTGAAGTTAGTGAGCCAAATGGAGTTGTTCTCCCACAAGAACCACTCGGCTGATCCTTCTTCAATATGCCCTTCACCAACATGCAGTGTTTCCTTGATTGAATTAGCTCTCACACCAATATTGGCGTCTAGAGCCTTTGCATTGAGGGCTATCTGAAAACGGCTGTGGCGCTGAAGTTGCCTGTGAATGTGGAGTTGGTGGCATGTGAAACCCGCATGTGGAGCATTCGTTTGTGTGGGATGCTCTACCAGGTTCATTCCTAGATAATGCACTCAAAGGGCACTAAGCATAGAGTGTGAAAACTGAGTTTCCTTGAGAGCTGCTTGGAAGCCTGATGGTGTGTGAAGTTAGTGAGCCAAATGGAGTTGTTCTCCCACAAGAACCACTCGGCTGATCCTTCTTCAATATGCCCTTCACCAACATGCAGTGTTTCCTTGATTGAATTAGCTCTCACACCAATATTTGCGTCTAGAGCCTTTGCATTGAGGGCTATCTGAAAACGGCTGTGGCGCTGAAGTTGCCTGTGAATGTGGAGTTGGTGGCATGTGAAACCCGCATGTGGAGCATTCGTTTGTGTGGGATGCTGACCAAGCTTCATTTTAGTCCTAGGCACACAAAGAGCACTAAGCATAGAGTGTGAAAACTGAGTTTCCTTGAGAGCTGCTTGGAAGCCTGATGGTGTGTGAAGTTAGTGAGCCAAATGGAGTTGTTCTCCCACAAGAACCACTCGGCTGATCCTTCTTCAATATGCCCTTCACCAACATGCAGTGTTTCCTTGATTGAATTAGCTCTCACACAAATATTGGCGTCTAGAGCCTTTGCATTCAGGGCTATCTGAAAACGGCTGTGGTGCTGAAGTTGCCTGTGAATGTGGAGTTGGTGGCATGTGAAACCCGCATGTGGAGCATTCGTTTGTGTGGGATGCTCTACCAGGTTCATTCCTAGATAATGCACTCAAAGGGCACTAAGCATAGAGTGTGAAAACTGAGTTTCCTTGAGAGCTGCTTGGAAGCCTGATGGTGTGTGAAGTTAGTGAGCCAAATGGAGTTGTTCTCCCACAAGAACCACTCGGCTGATCCTTCTTCAATATGCCCTTCACCAACATGCAGTGTTTCCTTGATTGAATTAGCTCTCACACCAATATTTGCGTCTAGAGCCTTTGCATTGAGGGCTATCTGAAAACGGCTGTGGCGCTGAAGTTGCCTGTGAATGTGGAGTTGGTGGCATGTGAAACCCGCATGTGGAGCATTCGTTTGTGTGGGATGCTCTACCAGGTTCATTCCTAGATAATGCACTCAAAGGGCACTAAGCATAGAGTGTGAAAACTGAGTTTCCTTGAGAGCTGCTTGGAAGCCTGATGGTGTGTGAAGTTAGTGAGCCAAATGAAGTTGTTCTCCCACAAGAACCACTCGGCTGATCCTTCTTCAATATGCCCTTCACCAACATGCAGTGTTTCCTTGATTGAATTAGCTCTCACACCAATATTTGCGTCTAGAGCCTTTGCATTGAGGGCTATCTGAAAACGGCTGTGGTGCTGAAGTTGCCTGTGAATGTGGAGTTGGTGGCATGTGAAACCCGCATGTGGAGCATTCGTTTGTGTGGGATGCTGACCAAGGTTCATTTCAGTCCTAGGCACACAACGAGCCCTAAGCATAGAGTGTGAAAACTGAGTTTCCTTGAGAGCTGCTTGGAAGCCTGATGGTGTGTGAAGTTAGTGAGCCAAATGGAGTTGTTCTCCCACAAGAACCACTCGGCTGATCCTTCTTCAATATGCCCTTCACCAACATGCAGTGTTTCCTTGATTGAATTAGCTCTCACACAAATATTGGCGTCTAGAGCCTTTGCATTGAGGGCTTTCTGAAAACGGCTGTGGCACTGAAGTTGCCTGTGAATGTGGAGTTGGTGGCATGTGAAACCCGCATGTGGAGCATTCGTTTGTGTGGGATGCTCTACCAGGTTCATTCCTAGATAATGCACTCAAAGGGCACTAAGCATAGAGTGTGAAAACTGAGTTTCCTTGAGAGCTGCTTGGAAGCCTGATGGTGTGTGAAGTTAGTGAGCCAAATGGAGTTGTTCTCCCACAAGAACCACTCGGCTGATCCTTCTTCAATATGCCCTTCACCAACATGCAGTGTTTCCTTGATTGAATTAGCTCTCACACCAATATTTGCGTCTAGAGCCTTTGCATTGAGGGCTATCTGAAAACGGCTGTGGCGCTGAAGTTGCCTGTGAATGTGGAGTTGGTGGCATGTGAAACCCGCATGTGGAGCATTCGTTTGTGTGGGATGCTCTACCAGGTTCATTCCTAGATAATGCACTCAAAGGGCACTAAGCATAGAGTGTGAAAACTGAGTTTCCTTGAGAGCTGCTTGGAAGCCTGATGGTGTGTGAAGTTAGTGAGCCAAATGGAGTTGTTCTCCCACAAGAACCACTCGGCTGATCCTTCTTCAATATGCCCTTCACCAGCATGCAGTGTTTCCTTGATTGAATTAGCTCTCACACAAATATTGGCGTCTAGAGCCTTTGCATTGAAGGCTATCTGAAAACGGCTGTGGCGCTGAAGTTGCCTGTGAATGTGGAGTTGGTGGCATGTGAAACCCGCATGTGGAGCATTCGTTTGTGTGGGATGCTGACCAGGTTCATTCCTAGATAATGCACTCAAAGGGCACTAAGCATAGAGTGTGAAAACTGAGTTTCCTTGAGAGCTGCTTGGAAGCCTGATGGTGTGTGAAGTTAGTGAGCCAAATGGAGTTGTTCTCCCACAAGAACCACTCGGCTGATCCTTCTTCAATATGCCCTTCACCAACATGCAGTGTTTCCTTGATTGAATTAGCTCTCACACCAATATTGGCGTCTAGAGCCTTTGCATTGAGGGCTATCTGAAAACGGCTGTGGCGCTGAAGTTGCCTGTGAATGTGGAGTTGGTGGCATGTGAAACCCGCATGTGGAGCATTCGTTTGTGTGGGATGCTCTACCAGGTTCATTCCTAGATAATGCACTCAAAGGGCACTAAGCATAGAGTGTGAAAACTGAGTTTCCTTGAGAGCTGCTTGGAAGCCTGATGGTGTGTGAAGTTAGTGAGCCAAATGGAGTTGTTCTCCCACAAGAACCACTCGGCTGATCCTTCTTCAATATGCCCTTCACCAACATGCAGTGTTTCCTTGATTGAATTAGCTCTCACACCAATATTTGCGTCTAGAGCCTTTGCATTGAGGGCTATCTGAAAACGGCTGTGGCGCTGAAGTTGCCTGTGAATGTGGAGTTGGTGGCATGTGAAACCCGCATGTGGAGCATTCGTTTGTGTGGGATGCTGACCAAGCTTCATTTTAGTCCTAGGCACACAAAGAGCACTAAGCATAGAGTGTGAAAACTGAGTTTCCTTGAGAGCTGCTTGGAAGCCTGATGGTGTGTGAAGTTAGTGAGCCAAATGGAGTTGTTCTCCCACAAGAACCACTCGGCTGATCCTTCTTCAATATGCCCTTCACCAACATGCAGTGTTTCCTTGATTGAATTAGCTCTCACACAAATATTGGCGTCTAGAGCCTTTGCATTGAGGGCTATCTGAAAACGGCTGTGGTGCTGAAGTTGCCTGTGAATGTGGAGTTGGTGGCATGTGAAACCCGCATGTGGAGCATTCGTTTGTGTGGGATGCTCTACCAGGTTCATTCCTAGATAATGCACTCAAAGGGCACTAAGCATAGAGTGTGAAAACTGAGTTTCCTTGAGAGCTGCTTGGAAGCCTGATGGTGTGTGAAGTTAGTGAGCCAAATGGAGTTGTTCTCCCACAAGAACCACTCGGCTGATCCTTCTTCAATATGCCCTTCACCAACATGCAGTGTTTCCTTGATTGAATTAGCTCTCACACCAATATTTGCGTCTAGAGCCTTTGCATTGAGGGCTATCTGAAAACGGCTGTGGCGCTGAAGTTGCCTGTGAATGTGGAGTTGGTGGCATGTGAAACCCGCATGTGGAGCATTCGTTTGTGTGGGATGCTCTACCAGGTTCATTCCTAGATAATGCACTCAAAGGGCACTAAGCATAGAGTGTGAAAACTGAGTTTCCTTGAGAGCTGCTTGGAAGCCTGATGGTGTGTGAAGTTAGTGAGCCAAATGGAGTTGTTCTCCCACAAGAACCACTCGGCTGATCCTTCTTCAATATGCCCTTCACCAACATGCAGTGTTTCCTTGATTGAATTAGCTCTCACACCAATATTTGCGTCTAGAGCCTTTGCATTGAAGGCTATCTGAAAACGGCTGTGGCGCTGAAGTTGCCTCTCAATTTGGAGTTGGTGGCATGTGAAACCCGCATGTGGAGCATTCGTTTGTGTGGGATGCTGACCAAGGATCATTTCAGTCCTAGGCACACAACGAGCACTAAGCATAGAGTGTGAAAACTGAGTTTCCTTGAGAGCTGCTTGGAAGCCTGATGGTGTGTGAAGTTAGTGAGCCAAATGGAGTTGTTCTCCCACAAGAACCGCTCGGCTGATCCTTCTTCAATATGCCCTTCACCAACATGCAGTGTTTCCTTGATTGAATTAGCTCTCACACACCAATATTTGCGTCTAGAGCCTTTGCATTGAGGGCTATCTGAAAACGGCTGTGGCACTGAAGTTGCCTGTGAATGTGGAGTTGGTGGCATGTGAAACCCGCATGTGGAGCATTCGTTTGTGTGGGATGCTCTACCAGGTTCATTCCTAGATAATGCACTCAAAGGGCACTAAGCATAGAGTGTGAAAACTGAGTTTCCTTGAGAGCTGCTTGGAAGCCTGATGGTGTGTGAAGTTACTGAGCCAAATGGAGTTGTTCTCCCACAAGAACCACTCGGCTGATCCTTCTTCAATATGCCCTTCACCAACATGCAGTGTTTCCTTGATTGAATTAGCTCTCACACCAATATTTGCGTCTAGAGCCTTTGCATTGAGGGCTATCTGAAAACGGCTGTGGCGCTGAAGTTGCCTGTGAATGTGGAGTTGGTGGCATGTGAAACCCGCATGTGGAGCATTCGTTTGTGTGGGATGCTCTACCAGGTTCATTCCTAGATAATGCACTCAAAGGGCACTAAGCATAGAGTGTGAAAACTGAGTTTCCTTGAGAGCTGCTTGGAAGCCTGATGGTGTGTGAAGTTAGTGAGCCAAATGGAGTTGTTCTCCCACAAGAACCACTCGGCTGATCCTTCTTCAATATGCCCTTCACCAACATGCAGTGTTTCCTTGATTGAATTAGCTCTCACACCAATATTGGCGTCTAGAGCCTTTGCATTGAGGGCTATCTGAAAACGGCTGTGGCGCTGAAGTTGCCTGTGAATGTGGAGTTGGTGGCATGTGAAACCCGCATGTGGAGCATTCGTTTGTGTGGGATGCTGACCAAGGTTCATTTCAGACCTAGGCACACAACGAGCACTAAGCATAGAGTGTGAAAACTGAGTTTCCTTGAGAGCTGCTTGGAAGCCTGATGGTGTGTGAAGTTAGTGAGCCAAATGGAGTTGTTCTCCCACAAGAACCACTCGGCTGATCCTTCTTCAATATGCCCTTCACCAACATGCAGTGTTTCCTTGATTGAATTAGCTCTCACACAAATATTGGCGTCTAGAGCCTTTGCATTGAGGGCTATCTGAAAACAGCTGTGGCACTGAAGTTGCCTGTGAATGTGGAGTTGGTGGCATGTGAAACCCGCATGTGGAGCATTCGTTTGTGTGGGATGCTCTACCAGGTTCATTCCTAGATAATGCACTCAAAGGGCACTAAGCATAGAGTGTGAAAACTGAGTTTCCTTGAGAGCTGCTTGGAAGCCTGATGGTGTGTGAAGTTAGTGAGCCAAATGGAGTTGTTCTCCCACAAGAACCACTCGGCTGATCCTTCTTCAATATGCGCTTCACCAACATGCAGTGTTTCCTTGATTGAATTAGCTCTCACACCAATATTTGCGTCTAGAGCCTTTGCATTGAGGGCTATCTGAAAACGGCTGTGGCGCTGAAGTTGCCTGTGAATGTGGAGTTGGTGGCATGTGAAACCCGCATGTGGAGCATTCGTTTGTGTGGGATGCTCTACCAGGTTCATTCCTAGATAATGCACTCAAAGGGCACTAAGCATAGAGTGTGAAAACTGAGTTTCCTTGAGAGCTGCTTGGAAGCCTGATGGTGTGTGAAGTTAGTGAGCCAAATGGAGTTGTTCTCCCACAAGAACCACTCGGTTGATCCTTCTTCAATATGACCTTCACCAGCATGCAGTGTTTCCTTGATTGAATTAGCTCTCACACCAATATTTGCGTCTAGAGCCTTTGCATTGAAGGCTATCTGAAAACGGCTGTGGCGCTGAAGTTGCCTGTGAATGTGGAGTTGGTGGCATGTGAAACCCGCATGTGGAGCATTCGTTTGTGTGGGATGCTGACCAGGTTCATTCCTAGATAATGCACTCAAAGGGCACTAAGCATAGAGTGTGAAAACTGAGTTTCCTTGAGAGCTGCTTGGAAGCCTGATGGTGTGTGAAGTTAGGGAGCCAAATGGAGTTGTTCTCCCACAAGAACCACTCGGCTGATCCTTCTTCAATATGCCCTTCACCAACATGCAGTGTTTCCTTGATTGAATTAGCTCTCACACCAATATTTGCGTCTACAGCCTTTGCATTGAGGGCTATCTGAAAACGGCTGTGGCGCTGAAGTTGCCTGTGAATGTGGAGTTGGTGGCATGTGAAACCCGCATGTGGAGCATTCGTTTGTGTGGGATGCTCTACCAGGTTCATTCCTAGATAATGCACTGAAAGGGCACTAAGCATAGATTGTGAAAACTGAGTTTCCTTGAGAGCCTCTTGGAAGCCTGATGGTGTGTGAAGTTAGTGAGCCAAATGGAGTTGTTCTCCCACAAGAACCACTCGGCTGATCCTTCTTCAATATGCCCTTCACCAACATGCAGTGTTTCCTTGATTGAATTAGCTCTCACACCAATATTGGCGTCTAGAGCCTTTGCATTGAGGGCTATCTGAAAACGGCTGTGGCGCTGAAGTTGCCTGTGAATGTGGAGTTGGTGGCATGTGAAACCCGCATGTGGAGCATTCGTTTGTGTGGGATGCTCTACCAGGTTCATTCCTAGATAATGCACTCAAAGGGCACTAAGCATAGAGTGTGAAAACTGAGTTTCCTTGAGAGCTGCTTGGAAGCCTGATGGTGTGTGAAGTTAGTGAGCCAAATGGAGTTGTTCTCCCACAAGAACCACTCGGCTGATCCTTCTTCAATATGCCCTTCACCAACATGCAGTGTTTCCTTGATTGAATTAGCTCTCACACAAATATTGGCGTCTAGAGCCTTTGCATTCAGGGCTATCTGAAAATGGCTGTGGCGCTGAAGTTGCCTGTGAATGTGGAGTTGGTGGCATGTGAAACCCGCATGTGGAGCATTCGTTTGTGTGGGATGCTCTACCAGGTTCATTCCTAGATAATGCACTCAAAGGGCACTAAGCATAGAGTGTGAAAACTGAGTTTCCTTGAGAGCTGCTTGGAAGCCTGATGGTGTGTGAAGTTAGTGAGCCAAATGGAGTTGTTCTCCCACAAGAACCACTCGGCTGATCCTTCTTCAATATGCCCTTCACCAACATGCAGTGTTTCCTTGATTGAATTAGCTCTCACACCAATATTTGCGTCTAGAGCCTTTGCATTGAAGGCTATCTGAAAACGGCTGTGGCGCTGAAGTTGCCTGTGAATGTGGAGTTGGTGGCATGTGAAACCCGCATGTGGAGCATTCGTTTGTGTGGGATGCTCTACCAGGTTCATTCCTAGATAATGCACTCAAAGGGCACTAAGCATAGAGTGTGAAAACTGAGTTTCCTTGAGAGCTGCTTGGAAGCCTGATGGTGTGTGAAGTTAGTGAGCCAAATGGAGTTGTTCTCCCACAAGAACCACTCGGCTGATCCTTCTTCAATATGCCCTTCACCAACATGCAGTGTTTCCTTGATTGAATTAGCTCTCACACCAATATTTGCGTCTAGAGCCTTTGCATTGAAGGCTATCTGAAAACGGCTGTGGCGCTGAAGTTTCCTGTTAATGTGGAGTTGGTGGCATGTGAAACCCGCATGTGGAGCATTCGTTTGTGTGGGATGCTGACCAAGGTTCATTTCAGACCTAGGCACACAACGAGCACTAAGCATAGAGTGTGAAAACTGAGTTTCCTTGAGAGCTGCTTGGAAGCCTGATGGTGTGTGAAGTTACTGAGCCAAATGGAGTTGTTCTCCCACAAGAACCACTCGGCTCATCCTTCTTCAATATGACCTTCACCAGCATGCAGTGTTTCCTTGATTGAATTAGCTCTCACACCAATATTTGCGTCTAGAGCCTTTGCATTGAAGGCTATCTGAAAACGGCTGTGGCGCTGAAGTTGCCTGTGAATGTGGAGTTGGTGGCATGTGAAACCCGCATGTGGAGCATTCGTTTGTGTGGGATGCTGACCAAGCTTCATTTCAGTCCTAGGCACTCAAAGGGCACTAAGCATAGAGTGTGAAAACTGAGTTTCCTTGAGAGCTGCTTGGAAGCCTGATGGTGTGTGAAGTTACTGAGCCAAATGGAGTTGTTCTCCCACAAGAACCACTCGGCTCATCCTTCTT
The DNA here is from genome assembly GCF_030435755.1 of Ochotona princeps. Taxonomy (NCBI): domain Eukaryota; kingdom Metazoa; phylum Chordata; class Mammalia; order Lagomorpha; family Ochotonidae; genus Ochotona; species Ochotona princeps. Next base: position 44,879 of record NW_026697924.1, on the reverse strand, counting down.
CAATATGACCTTCACCAGCATGCAGTGTTTCCTTGATTGAATTAGCTCTCACACCAATATTTGCGTCTAGAGCCTTTGCATTGAAGGCTATCTGAAAACGGCTGTGGCGCTGAAGTTGCCTGTGAATGTGGAGTTGGTGGCATGTGAAACCCGCATGTGGAGCATTCGTTTGTGTGGGATGCTGACCAAGTTCATTCCTAGATAATGCACTCAAAGGGCACTAAGCATAGAGTGTGAAAACTGAGTTTCCTTGAGAGCTGCTTGGAAGCCTGATGGTGTGTGAAGTTAGTGAGCCAAATGGAGTTGTTCTCCCACAAGAACCACTCGGCTGATCCTTCTTCAATATGCCCTTCACCAACATGCAGTGTTTCCTTGATTGAATTAGCTCTCACACCAATATTTGCGTCTAGAGCCTTTGCATTGAGGGCTATCTGAAAACGGCTGTGGCGCTGAAGTTGCCTGTGAATGTGGAGTTGGTGGCATGTGAAACCCGCATGTGGAGCATTCGTTTGTGTGGGATGCTCTACCAGGTTCATTCCTAGATAATGCACTGAAAGGGCACTAAGCATAGATTGTGAAAACTGAGTTTCCTTGAGAGCCTCTTGGAAGCCTGATGGTGTGTGAAGTTAGTGAGCCAAATGGAGTTGTTCTCCCACAAGAACCACTCGGCTGATCCTTCTTCAATATGCCCTTCACCAACATGCAGTGTTTCCTTGATTGAATTAGCTCTCACACCAATATTGGCGTCTAGAGCCTTTGCATTGAGGGCTATCTGAAAACGGCTGTGGCGCTGAAGTTGCCTGTGAATGTGGAGTTGGTGGCATGTGAAACCCGCATGTGGAGCATTCGTTTGTGTGGGATGCTCTACCAGGTTCATTCCTAGATAATGCACTCAAAGGGCACTAAGCATAGAGTGTGAAAACTGAGTTTCCTTGAGAGCTGCTTGGAAGCCTGATGGTGTGTGAAGTTAGTGAGCCAAATGGAGTTGTTCTCCCACAAGAACCACTCGGCTGATCCTTCTTCAATATGCCCTTCACCAACATGCAGTGTTTCCTTGATTGAATTAGCTCTCACACCAATATTTGCGTCTAGAGCCTTTGCATTGAGGGCTATCTGAAAACGGCTGTGGCGCTGAAGTTGCCTGTGAATGTGGAGTTAGTGGCATGTGAAACCCGCATGTGGAGCATTCGTTTGTGTGGGATGCTCTACCAGGTTCATTCCTAGATAATGCACTCAAAGGGCACTAAGCATAGAGTGTGAAAACTGAGTTTCCTTGAGAGCTGCTTGGAAGCCTGATGGTGTGTGAAGTTAGTGAGCCAAATGGAGTTGTTCTCCCACAAGAACCACTCGGCTGATCCTTCTTCAATATGCCCTTCACCAACATGCAGTGTTACCTTGATTGAATTAGCTCTCACACCAATATTTGCGTCTAGAGCCTTTGCATTGAGGGCTATCTGAAAACGGCTGTGGCGCTGAAGTTGCCTGTGAATGAGGAGTTGGTGGCATGTGAAACCCGCATGTGGAGCATTCGTTTGTGTGGGATGCTGACCAAGGTTCATTTCAGTCCTAGGCACACAACGAGCACTAAGCATAGAGTGTGAAAACTGAGTTTCCTTGAGAGCTGCTTGGAAGCCTGATGGTGTGTGAAGTTAGTGAGCCAAATGGAGTTGTTCTCCCACAAGAACCACTCGGCTGATCCTTCTTCAATATGCCCTTCACCAACATGCAGTGTTTCCTTGATTGAATTAGCTCTCACACAAATATTTGCGTCTAGAGCCTTTGCATTGAGGGCTATCTGAAAACGGCTGTGGCACTGATGTTGCCTGTGAATGTGGAGTTGGTGGCATGTGAAACCCGCATGTGGAGCATTCGTTTGTGTGGGATGCTCTACCAGGTTCATTCCTAGATAATGCACTCAAAGGGCACTAAGCATAGAGTGTGAAAACTGAGTTTCCTTGAGAGCTGCTTGGAAGCCTGATGGTGTGTGAAGTTAGTGAGCCAAATGGAGTTGTTCTCCCACAAGAACCACTCGGCTGATCCTTCTTCAATATGCCCTTCACCAACATGCAGTGTTTCCTTGATTGAATTAGCTCTCACACCAATATTTGCGTCTAGAGCCTTTGCATTGAGGGCTATCTGAAAACGGCTGTGGCGCTGAAGTTGCCTGTGAATGTGGAGTTGGTGGCATGTGAAACCCGCATGTGGAGCATTCGTTTGTGTGGGATGCTCTACCGGGTTCATTCCTAGATAATGCACTCAAAGGGCACTAAGCATAGAGTGTGAAAACTGAGTTTCCTTGAGAGCTGCTTGGAAGCCTGATGGTGTGTGAAGTTACTGAGCCAAATGGAGTTGTTCTCCCACAAGAACCACTCGGCTGATTCTTCTTCAATATGCCCTTCACCAACATGCAGTGTTTCCTTGATTGAATTAGCTCTCACACCAATATTTGCGTCTAGAGCCTTTGCATTGAAGGCTATCTGAAAACGGCTGTGGCGCTGAAGTTGCCTGTGAATGTGGAGTTGGTGGCATGTGAAACCCGCATGTGGAGCATTCGTTTGTGTGGGATGCTGACCAAGCTTCATTTCAGTCCTAGGCACTCAAAGGGCACTAAGCATAGAGTGTGAAAACTGAGTTTCCTTGAGAGCTGCTTGGAAGCCTGATGGTGTGTGAAGTTAGTGAGCCAAATGGAGTTGTTCTCCCACAAGAACCACTCGGCTGATCCTTCTTCAATATGCCCTTCACCAACATGCAGTGTTTCCTTGATTGAATTAGCTCTCACACCAATATTGGCGTCTAGAGCCTTTGCATTGAGGACTATCTGAAAACGGCTGTGGCGCTGAAGTTGCCTGTGAATGTGGAGTTGGTGGCATGTGAAACCCGCATGTGGAGCTTTCGTTTGTGTGGGATGCTCTACCAGGTTCATTCCTAGATAATGCACTCAAAGGGCACTAAGCATAGAGTGTGAAAACTGAGTTTCCTTGAGAGCTGCTTGGAAGCCTGATGGTGTGTGAAGTTAGTGAGCCAAATGGAGTTGTTCTCCCACAAGAACCACTCGGCTGATCCTTCTTCAATATGCCCTTCACCAACATGCAGTGTTTCCTTGATTGAATTAGCTCTCACACCAATATTTGCGTCTAGAGCCTTTGCATTGAGGGCTATCTGAAAACGGCTGTGGCGCTGAAGTTGCCTGTGAATGTGGAGTTGGTGGCATGTGAAACCCGAATGTGGAGCATTCGTTTTTGTGGGATGCTCTACCAGGTTCATTTCAGTCCTAGCCATAAAAAGGGCACTAAGCATAGAGCGTGAAAACTGAGTTTCCTTGAGAGCTGCTTGGAAGCCTGATGGTGTGTGAAGTTAGTGAGCCAAATGGAGTTGTTCTCCCACAAGAACCACTCGGCTGATCCTTCTTCAATATGCCCTTCACCAACATGCAGTGTTTCCTTGATTGAATTAGCTCTCACATCAATATTTGCGTCTAGAGCCTTTGCATTGAGGGCTATCTGAAAACGGCTGTGGCGCTGAAGTTGCCTGTGAATGTGGAGTTGGTGGCATGTGAAACCCGCATGTGGAGCATTCGTTTGTGTGGGATGCTGACCAAGCTTCATTTTAGTCCTAGGCACACAACGAGCACTAAGCATAGAGTGTGAAAACTGAGTTTCCTTGAGAGCTGCTTGGAAGCCTGATGGTGTGTGAAGTTAGTGAGCCAAATGGAGTTGTTCTCCCACAAGAACCACTCGGCTGATCCTTCTTCAATATGCCCTTCACCAACATGCAGTGTTTCCTTGATTGAATTAGCTCTCACACCAATATTTGCGTCTAGAGCCTTTGCATTCAGGGCTATCTGAAAACGGCTGTGGTGCTGAATTTGCCTGTGAATGTGGAGTTGGTGGCATGTGAAACCCGCATGTGGAGCATTCGTTTGTGTGGGATGCTCTACCAGGTTCATTCCTAGATAATGCACTCAAAGGGCACTAAGCATAGAGTGTGAAAACTGAGTTTCCTTGAGAGCTGCTTGGAAGCCTGATGGTGTGTGAAGTTAGTGAGCCAAATGGAGTTGTTCTCCCACAAGAACCACTCGGCTGATTCTTCTTCAATATGCCCTTCACCAACATGCAGTGTTTCCTTGATTGAATTAGCTCTCACACCAATATTTGCGTCTAGAGCCTTTGCATTGAGGGCTATCTGAAAACGGCTGTGGCGCTGAAGTTGCCTGTGAATGTGGAGTTGGTGGCATGTGAAACCCGAATGTGGAGCATTCGTTTGTGTGGGATGCTGACCAAGCTTCATTTCAGTCCTAGGCACTCAAAGGGCACTAAGCATAGAGTGTGAAAACTGAGTTTCCTTGAGAGCTGCTTGGAAGCCTGATGGTGTGTGAAGTTAGTGAGCCAAATGGAGTTGTTCTCCCACAAGAACCACTCGGCTGATCCTTCTTCAATATGCCCTTCACCAACATGCAGTGTTTCCTTGATTGAATTAGCTCTCACACCAATATTGGCGTCTAGAGCCTTTGCATTGAGGACTATCTGAAAACGGCTGTGGCGCTGAAGTTGCCTGTGAATGTGGAGTTGGTGGCATGTGAAACCCGCATGTGGAGCTTTCGTTTGTGTGGGATGCTCTACCAGGTTCATTCCTAGATAATGCACTCAAAGGGCACTAAGCATAGAGTGTGAAAACTGAGTTTCCTTGAGAGCTGCTTGGAAGCCTGATGGTGTGTGAAGTTAGTGAGCCAAATGGAGTTGTTCTCCCACAAGAACCACTCGGCTGATCCTTCTTCAATATGCCCTTCACCAACATGCAGTGTTTCCTTGATTGAATTAGCTCTCACACCAATATTTGCGTCTAGAGCCTTTGCATTGAGGGCTATCTGAAAACGGCTGTGGCGCTGAAGTTGCCTGTGAATGTGGAGTTGGTGGCATGTGAAACCCGAATGTGGAGCATTCGTTTTTGTGGGATGCTCTACCAGGTTCATTTCAGTCCTAGCCATAAAAAGGGCACTAAGCATAGAGCGTGAAAACTGAGTTTCCTTGAGAGCTGCTTGGAAGCCTGATGGTGTGTGAAGTTAGTGAGCCAAATGGAGTTGTTCTCCCACAAGAACCACTCGGCTGATCCTTCTTCAATATGCCCTTCACCAACATGCAGTGTTTCCTTGATTGAATTAGCTCTCACATCAATATTTGCGTCTAGAGCCTTTGCATTGAGGGCTATCTGAAAACGGCTGTGGCGCTGAAGTTGCCTGTGAATGTGGAGTTGGTGGCATGTGAAACCCGCATGTGGAGCATTCGTTTGTGTGGGATGCTGACCAAGCTTCATTTTAGTCCTAGGCACACAACGAGCACTAAGCATAGAGTGTGAAAACTGAGTTTCCTTGAGAGCTGCTTGGAAGCCTGATGGTGTGTGAAGTTAGTGAGCCAAATGGAGTTGTTCTCCCACAAGAACCACTCGGCTGATCCTTCTTCAATATGCCCTTCACCAACATGCAGTGTTTCCTTGATTGAATTAGCTCTCACACCAATATTTGCGTCTAGAGCCTTTGCATTGAGGGCTATCTGAAAACGGCTGTGGTGCTGAATTTGCCTGTGAATGTGGAGTTGGTGGCATGTGAAACCCGCATGTGGAGCATTCGTTTGTGTGGGATGCTCTACCAGGTTCATTCCTAGATAATGCACTCAAAGGGCACTAAGCATAGAGTGTGAAAACTGAGTTTCCTTGAGAGCTGCTTGGAAGCCTGATGGTGTGTGAAGTTAGTGAGCCAAATGGAGTTGTTCTCCCACAAGAACCACTCGGCTGATCCTTCTTCAATATGCCCTTCACCAACATGCAGTGTTTCCTTGATTGAATTAGCTCTCACACCAATATTTGCGTCTAGAGCCTTTGCATTGAAGGTTATCTGAAAACGGCTGTGGCGCTGAAGTTGCCTGTTAATGTGGAGTTGGTGGCATGTGAAACCCGCATTTGGAGCATTCGTTTTTGTGGGATGCTGACCAAGGTTCATTTCAGTCCTAGGCACACAACGAGCACTAAGCATAGAGTGTGAAAACTGAGTTTCCTTGAGAGCTGCTTGGAAGCCTGATGGTGTGTGAAGTTAGTGAGCCAAATGGAGTTGTTCTCCCACAAGAACCACTCGGCTGATCCTTCTTCAATATGCCCTTCACCAACATGCAGTGTTTCCTTGATTGAATTAGCTCTCACACCAATATTTGCGTCTAGAGCCTTTGCATTGAGGGCTATCTGAAAACGGCTGTGGCGCTGAAGTTGCCTGTGAATGTGGAGTTGGTGGCATGTGAAACCCGAATGTGGAGCATTCGTTTTTGTGGGATGCTCTACCAGGTTCATTTCAGTCCTAGCCATAAAAAGGGCACTAAGCATAGAGCGTGAAAACTGAGTTTCCTTGAGAGCTGCTTGGAAGCCTGATGGTGTGTGAAGTTAGTGAGCCAAATGGAGTTGTTCTCCCACAAGAACCACTCGGCTGATCCTTCTTCAATATGCCCTTCACCAACATGCAGTGTTTCCTTGATTGAATTAGCTCTCACATCAATATTTGCGTCTAGAGCCTTTGCATTGAGGGCTATCTGAAAACGGCTGTGGCGCTGAAGTTGCCTGTGTATGTGGAGTTGGTGGCATGTGAAACCCGCATGTGGAGCATTCGTTTGTGTGGGATGCTGACCAAGCTTCATTTTAGTCCTAGGCACACAACGAGCACTAAGCATAGAGTGTGAAAACTGAGTTTCCTTGAGAGCTGCTTGGAAGCCTGATGGTGTGTGAAGTTAGTGAGCCAAATGGAGTTGTTCTCCCACAAGAACCACTCGGCTGATCCTTCTTCAATATGCCCTTCACCAACATGCAGTGTTTCCTTGATTGAATTAGCTCTCACACCAATATTTGCGTCTAGAGCCTTTGCATTGAGGGCTATCTGAAAACGGCTGTGGTGCTGAATTTGCCTGTGAATGTGGAGTTGGTGGCATGTGAAACCCGCATGTGGAGCATTCGTTTGTGTGGGATGCTCTACCAGGTTCATTCCTAGATAATGCACTCAAAGGGCACTAAGCATAGAGTGTGAAAACTGAGTTTCCTTGAGAGCTGCTTGGAAGCCTGATGGTGTGTGAAGTTAGTGAGCCAAATGGAGTTGTTCTCCCACAAGAACCACTCGGCTGATCCTTCTTCAATATGCCCTTCACCAACATGCAGTGTTTCCTTGATTGAATTAGCTCTCACACCAATATTTGCGTCTAGAGCCTTTGCATTGAAGGTTATCTGAAAACGGCTGTGGCGCTGAAGTTGCCTGTTAATGTGGAGTTGGTGGCATGTGAAACCCGCATGTGGAGCATTCGTTTTTGTGGGATGCTGACCAAGGTTCATTTCAGTCCTAGGCACACAACGAGCACTAAGCATAGAGTGTGAAAACTGAGTTTCCTTGAGAGCTGCTTGGAAGCCTGATGGTGTGTGAAGTTAGTGAGCCAAATGGAGTTGTTCTCCCACAAGAACCACTCGGCTGATCCTTCTTCAATATGCCCTTCACCAACATGCAGTGTTTCCTTGATTGAATTAGCTCTCACACCAATATTTGCGTCTAGAGCCTTTGCATTGAGGGCTATCTGAAAACGGCTGTGGTGCTGAAGTTGCCTGTGAATGTGGAGTTGGTGGCATGTGAAACCCGCATGTGGAGCATTCGTTTGTGTGGGATGCTGACCAAGGTTCATTTCAGTCCTAGGCACACAACGAGCACTAAGCATAGAGTGTGAAAACTGAGTTTCCTTGAGAGCTGCTTGGAAGCCTGATGGTGTGTGAAGTTAGTGAGCCAAATGGAGTTGTTCTCCCACAAGAACCACTCGGCTGATCCTTCTTCAATATGCCCTTCACCAACATGCAGTGTTTCCTTGATTGAATTAGCTCTCACACAAATATTGGCGTCTAGAGCCTTTGCATTGAGGGCTATCTGAAAACGGCTGTGGCGCTGAAGTTGCCTGTGAATGTGGAGTTGGTGGCATGTGAAACCCGCATGTGGAGCATTCGTTTGTGTGGGATGCTCTACCAGGTTCATTCCTAGATAATGCACTCAAAGGGCACTAAGCATAGAGTGTGAAAACTGAGTTTCCTTGAGAGCTGCTTGGAAGCCTGATGGTGTGTGAAGTTAGTGAGCCAAATGGAGTTGTTCTCCCACAAGAACCACTCGGCTGATCCTTCTTCAATATGCCCTTCACCAACATGCAGTGTTTCCTTGATTGAATTAGCTCTCACACCAATATTTGCGTCTAGAGCCTTTGCATTGAAGGTTATCTGAAAACGGCTGTGGCGCTGAAGTTGCCTGTTAATGTGGAGTTGGTGGCATGTGAAACCCGCATGTGGAGCATTCGTTTTTGTGGGATGCTGACCAAGGTTCATTTCAGTCCTAGGCACACAACAAGCACTAAGCATAGAGTGTGAAAACTGAGTTTCCTTGAGAGCTGCTTGGAAGCCTGATGGTGTGTGAAGTTAGTGAGCCAAATGGAGTTGTTCTCCCACAAGAACCACTCGGCTGATCCTTCTTCAATATGCCCTTCACCAACATGCAGTGTTTCCTTGATTGAATTAGCTCTCACACCAATATTTGCGTCTAGAGCCTTTGCATTGAGGGCTATCTGAAAACGGCTGTGGTGCTGAAGTTGCCTGTGAATGTGGAGTTGGTGGCATGTGAAACCCGCATGTGGAGCATTCGTTTGTGTGGGATGCTGACCAAGGTTCATTTCAGTCCTAGGCACACAACGAGCACTAAGCATAGAGTGTGAAAACTGAGTTTCCTTGAGAGCTGCTTGGAAGCCTGATGGTGTGTGAAGTTAGTGAGCCAAATGGAGTTGTTCTCCCACAAGAACCACTCGGCTGATCCTTCTTCAATATGCCCTTCACCAACATGCAGTGTTTCCTTGATTGAATTAGCTCTCACACCAATATTTGCGTCTAGAGCCTTTGCATTGAAGGTTATCTGAAAACGGCTGTGGCGCTGAAGTTGCCTGTTAATGTGGAGTTGGTGGCATGTGAAACCCGCATGTGGAGCATTCGTTTTTGTGGGATGCTGACCAAGGTTCATTTCAGTCCTAGGCACACAACGAGCACTAAGCATAGAGTGTGAAAACTGAGTTTCCTTGAGAGCTGCTTGGAAGCCTGATGGTGTGTGAAGTTAGTGAGCCAAATGGAGTTGTTCTCCCACAAGAACCACTCGGCTGATCCTTCTTCAATATGCCCTTCACCAACATGCAGTGTTTCCTTGATTGAATTAGCTCTCACACCAATATTTGCGTCTAGAGCCTTTGCATTGAGGGCTATCTGAAAACGGCTGTGGTGCTGAAGTTGCCTGTGAATGTGGAGTTGGTGGCATGTGAAACCCGCATGTGGAGCATTCGTTTGTGTGGGATGCTGACCAAGGTTCATTTCAGTCCTAGGCACACAACGAGCACTAAGCATAGAGTGTGAAAACTGAGTTTCCTTGAGAGCTGCTTGGAAGCCTGATGGTGTGTGAAGTTAGTGAGCCAAATGGAGTTGTTCTCCCACAAGAACCACTCGGCTGATCCTTCTTCAATATGCCCTTCACCAACATGCAGTGTTTCCTTGATTGAATTAGCTCTCACACAAATATTGGCGTCTAGAGCCTTTGCATTGAGGGCTATCTGAAAACGGCTGTGGCGCTGAAGTTGCCTGTGAATGTGGAGTTGGTGGCATGTGAAACCCGCATGTGGAGCATTCGTTTGTGTGGGATGCTCTACCAGGTTCATTCCTAGATAATGCACTCAAAGGGCACTAAGCATAGAGTGTGAAAACTGAGTTTCCTTGAGAGCTGCTTGGAAGCCTGATGGTGTGTGAAGTTAGTGAGCCAAATGGAGTTGTTCTCCCACAAGAACCACTCGGCTGATCCTTCTTCAATATGCCCTTCACCAACATGCAGTGTTTCCTTGATTGAATTAGCTCTCACACCAATATTTGCGTCTAGAGCCTTTGCATTGAAGGTTATCTGAAAACGGCTGTGGCGCTGAAGTTGCCTGTTAATGTGGAGTTGGTGGCATGTGAAACCCGCATGTGGAGCATTCGTTTTTGTGGGATGCTGACCAAGGTTCATTTCAGTCCTAGGCACACAACAAGCACTAAGCATAGAGTGTGAAAACTGAGTTTCCTTGAGAGCTGCTTGGAAGCCTGATGGTGTGTGAAGTTAGTGAGCCAAATGGAGTTGTTCTCCCACAAGAACCACTCGGCTGATCCTTCTTCAATATGCCCTTCACCAACATGCAGTGTTTCCTTGATTGAATTAGCTCTCACACCAATATTTGCGTCTAGAGCCTTTGCATTGAGGGCTATCTGAAAACGGCTGTGGTGCTGAAGTTGCCTGTGAATGTGGAGTTGGTGGCATGTGAAACCCGCATGTGGAGCATTCGTTTGTGTGGGATGCTGACCAAGGTTCATTTCAGTCCTAGGCACACAACGAGCACTAAGCATAGAGTGTGAAAACTGAGTTTCCTTGAGAGCTGCTTGGAAGCCTGATGGTGTGTGAAGTTAGTGAGCCAAATGGAGTTGTTCTCCCACAAGAACCACTCGGCTGATCCTTCTTCAATATGCCCTTCACCAACATGCAGTGTTTCCTTGATTGAATTAGCTCTCACACAAATATTGGCGTCTAGAGCCTTTGCATTGAGGGCTATCTGAAAACGGCTGTGGCACTGAAGTTGCCTGTGAATGTGGAGTTGGTGGCATGTGAAACCCGCATGTGGAGCATTCGTTTGTGTGGGATGCTCTACCAGTTTCATTCCTAGATAATGCACTCAAAGGGCACTAAGCATAGAGTGTGAAAACTGAGTTTCCTTGAGAGCTGCTTGGAAGCCTGATGGTGTGTGAAGTTAGTGAGCCAAATGGAGTTGTTCTCCCACAAGAACCACTCGGCTGATCCTTCTTCAATATGCCCTTCACCAACATGCAGTGTTTCCTTGATTGAATTAGCTCTCACACCAATATTTGCGTCTAGAGCCTTTGCATTGAGGGCTATCTGAAAACGGCTGTGGCGCTGAAGTTGCCTGTGAATGTGGAGTTGGTGGCATGTGAAACCCGCATGTGGAGCATTCGTTTGTGTGGGATGCTCTACCAGGTTCATTCCTAGATCATGCACTCAAAGGGCACTAAGCATAGAGTGTGAAAACTGAGTTTCCTTGAGAGCTGCTTGGAAGCCTGATGGTGTGTGAAGTTAGTGAGCCAAATGGAGTTGTTCTCCCACAAGAACCACTCGGCTGATCCTTCTTCAATATGCCCTTCACCAGCATGCAGTGTTTCCTTGATTGAATTAGCTCTCACACCAATATTTGCGTCTAGAGCATTTGCATTGAGGGCTATCTGAAAACGGCTGTGGCGCTGAATTTGCCTGTGAATGTGGAGTTGGTGGCATGTGAAACCCGCATGTGGAGCATTCGTTTGTGTGGGATGCTCTACCAGGTTCATTCCTAGATAATGCACTCAAAGGGCACTAAGCATAGAGTGTGAAAACTGAGTTTCCTTGAGAGCTGCTTGGAAGCCTGATGGTGTGTGAAGTTAGTGAGCCAAATGGAGTTGTTCTCCCACAAGAACCACTCGGCTGATCCTTCTTCAATATGCCCTTCACCAACATGCAGTGTTTCCTTGATTGAATTAGCTCTCACACCAATATTGGCGTCTAGAGCCTTTGCATTGAGGGCTATCTGAAAACGGCTGTGGCGCTGAAGTTGCCTGTGAATGTGGAGTTGGTGGCATGTGAAACCCGCATGTGGAGCATTCGTTTGTGTGGGATGCTCTACCAGGTTCATTCCTAGATAATGCACTCAAAGGGCACTAAGCATAGAGTGTGAAAACTGAGTTTCCTTGAGAGCTGCTTGGAAGCCTGATGGTGTGTGAAGTTACTGAGCCAAATGGAGTTGTTCTCCCACAAGAACCACTCGGCTGATCCTTCTTCAATATGCCCTTCACCAACATGCAGTGTTTCCTTGATTGAATTAGCTCTCACACCAATATTTGCGTCTAGAGCCTTTGCATTGAGGGCTATCTGAAAACGGCTGTGGCGCTGAAGTTGCCTGTGAATGTGGAGTTGGTGGCATGTGAAACCCGAATGTGGAGCATTCGTTTTTGTGGGATGCTCTACCAGGTTCATTTCAGTCCTAGCCATACAAAGGGCACTAAGCATAGAGCGTGAAAACTGAGTTTCCTTGAGAGCTGCTTGGAAGCCTGATGGTGTGTGAAGTTAGTGAGCCAAATGGAGTTGTTCTCCCACAAGAACCACTCGGCTGATCCTTCTTCAATATGCCCTTCACCAGCATGCAGTGTTTCCTTGATTGAATTAGCTCTCACATCAATATTTGCGTCTAGAGCCTTTGCATTGAGGGCTATCTGAAAACGGCTGTGGCGCTGAAGTTGCCTGTGAATGTGGAGTTGGTGGCATGTGAAACCCGCATGTGGAGCATTCGTTTGTGTGGGATGCTGACCAAGCTTCATTTTAGTCCTAGGCACACAAAGAGCACTAAGCATAGAGTGTGAAAACTGAGTTTCCTTGAGAGCTGCTTGGATACCTGATGGTGTGTGAAGTTAGTGAGCCAAATGGAGTTGTTCTCCCACAAGAACCACTCGGCTGATCCTTCTTCAATATGCCCTTCACCAACATGCAGTGTTTCCTTGATTGAATTAGCTCTCACACAAATATTGGCGTCTAGAGCCTTTGCATTCAGGGCTATCTGAAAACGGCTGTGGTGCTGAAGTTGCCTGTGAATGTGGAGTTGTTGGCATGTGAAACCCGCATGTGGAGCATTCGTTTGTGTGGGATGCTCTACCAGGTTCATTCCTAGATAATGCACTCAAAGGGCACTAAGCATAGAGTGTGAAAACTGAGTTTCCTTGAGAGCTGCTTGGAAGCCTGATGGTGTGTGAAGTTAGTGAGCCAAATGGAGTTGTTCTCCCACAAGAACCACTCGGCTGATCCTTCTTCAATATGCCCTTCACCAACATGCAGTGTTTCCTTGATTGAATTAGCTCTCACACCAATATTTGCGTCTAGAGCCTTTGCATTGAGGGCTATCTGAAAACGGCTGTGGCGCTGAAGTTGCCTGTGAATGTGGAGTTGGTGGCATGTGAAACCCGCATGTGGAGCATTCGTTTGTGTGGGATGCTGACCAAGCTTCATTTTAGTCCTAGGCACACAAAGAGCACTAAGCATAGAGTGTGAAAACTGAGTTTCCTTGAGAGCTGCTTGGATACCTGATGGTGTGTGAAGTTAGTGAGCCAAATGGAGTTGTTCTCCCACAAGAACCACTCGGCTGATCCTTCTTCAATATGCCCTTCACCAACATGCAGTGTTTCCTTGATTTAATTAGCTCTCACACAAATATTGGCGTCTAGAGCCTTTGCATTCAGGGCTATCTGAAAACGGCTGTGGTGCTGAAGTTGCCTGTGAATGTGGAGTTGTTGGCATGTGAAACCCGCATGTGGAGCATTCGTTTGTGTGGGATGCTCTACCAGGTTCATTCCTAGATAATGCACTCAAAGGGCACTAAGCATAGAGTGTGAAAACTGAGTTTCCTTGAGAGCTGCTTGGAAGCCTGATGGTGTGTGAAGTTAGTGAGCCAAATGGAGTTGTTCTCCCACAAGAACCACTCGGCTGATCCTTCTTCAATATGCCCTTCACCAACATGCAGTGTTTCCTTGATTGAATTAGCTCTCACACCAATATTTGCGTCTAGAGCCTTTGCATTGAGGGCTATCTGAAAACGGCTGTGGCGCTGAAGTTGCCTGTGAATGTGGAGTTGGTGGCATGTGAAACCCGCATGTGGAGCATTCGTTTGTGTGGGATGCTCTACCAGGTTCATTCCTAGATAATGCACTCAAAGGGCACTAAGCATAGAGTGTGAAAACTGAGTTTCCTTGAGAGCTGCTTGGAAGCCTGATGGTGTGTGAAGTTAGTGAGCCAAATGGAGTTGTTCTCCCACAAGAACCACTCGGCTGATCCTTCTTCAATATGCCCTTCACCAACATGCAGTGTTACCTTGATTGAATTAGCTCTCACACCAATATTTGCGTCTAGAGCCTTTGCATTGAAGGCTATCTGAAAACGGCTGTGGCGCTGAAGTTTCCTGTTAATGTGGAGTTGGTGGCATGTGAAACCCGCATGTGGAGCATTCGTTTGTGTGGGATGCTGACCAAGGTTCATTTCAGTCCTAGGCACACAACGAGCACTAAGCATAGAGTGTGAAAACTGAGTTTCCTTGAGAGCTGCTTGGAAGCCTGATGGTGTGTGAAGTTAGTGAGCCAAATGGAGTTGTTCTCCCACAAGAACCACTCGGCTGATCCTTCTTCAATATGCCCTTCACCAACATGCAGTGTTTCCTTGATTTAATTAGCTCTCACACCAATATTTGCGTCTAGAGCCTTTGCATTGAGGGCTATCTGAAAACGGCTGTGGCGCTGAAGTTGCCTGTGAATGTGGAGTTGGTGGCATGTGAAACCCGCATGTGGAGCATTCGTTTGTGTGGGATGCTCTACCAGGTTCATTCCTAGATAATGCACTCAAAGGGCACTAAGCATAGAGTGTGAAAACTGAGTTTCCTTGAGAGCTGCTTGGAAGCCTGATGGTGTGTGAAGTTAGTGAGCCAAATGGAGTTGTTCTCCCACATGAACCACTCGGCTGATCCTTCTTCAATATGCCCTTCACCAGCATGCAGTGTTTCCTTGATTGAATTAGCTCTCACACCAATATTTGCGTCTAGAGCCTTTGCATTGAAGGCTATCTGAAAACGGCTGTGGCGCTGAAGTTGCCTGTGAATGTGGAGTTGGTGGCATGTGAAACCCGCATGTGGAGCATTCGTTTGTGTGGGATGCTGACCAGGTTCTTTCCTAGATAATGCACTCAAAGGGCACTAAGCATAGAGTGTGAAAACTGAGTTTCCTTGAGAGCTGCTTGGAAGCCTGATGGTGTGTGAAGTTAGTGAGCCAAATGGAGTTGTTCTCCCACAAGAACCACTCGGCTGATCCTTCTTCAATATGCCCTTCACCAACATGCAGTGTTTCCTTGATTGAATTAGCTCTCACACCAATATTGGCGTCTAGAGCCTTTGCATTGAGGGCTATCTGAAAACGGCTGTGGCGCTGAAGTTGCCTGTAAATGTGGAGTTGGTGGCATGTGAAACCCGCATGTGGAGCTTTCGTTTTTGTGGGATGCTCTACCAGGTTCATTTCAGTCCTAGCCATACAAAGGGCACGAAGCATAGAGCGTGAAACCTGAGTTTCCTTGAGAGCTGCTTGGAAGCCTGATGGTGTGTGAAGTTAGTGAGCCATATGGAGTTGTTCTCCCACAAGAACCACTCGGCTGATCCTTCTTCAATATGCCCTTCACCAACATGCAGTGTTTCCTTGATTGAATTAGCTCTCACATCAATATTTGCGTCTAGAGCCTTTGCATTGAGGGCTATCTGAAAACGGCTGTGGCGCTGAAGTTGCCTGTGAATGTGGAGTTGGTGGCATGTGAAACCCGCATGTGGAGCATTCGTTTGTGTGGGATGCTGACCAAGCTTCATTTTAGTCCTAGGCACACAAAGAGCACTAAGCATAGAGTGTGAAAACTGAGTTTCCTTGAGAGCTGCTTGGAAGCCTGATGGTGTGTGAAGTTAGTGAGCCAAATGGAGTTGTTCTCCCACAAGAACCACTCGGCTGATCCTTCTTCAATATGCCCTTCACCAACATGCAGTGTTTCCTTGATTGAATTAGCTCTCACACCAATATTTGCGTCTAGAGCCTTTGCATTGAGGGCTATCTGAAAACGGCTGTGGCGCTGAAGTTGCCTGTGAATGTGGAGTTGGTGGCATGTGAAACCCGCATGTGGAGCATTCGTTTGTGTGGGATGCTCTACCAGGTTCATTCCTAGATAATGCACTCAAAGGGCACTAAGCATAGAGTGTGAAAACTGAGTTTCCTTGAGAGCTGCTTGGAAGCCTGATGGTGTGTGAAGTTAGTGAGCCAAATGGAGTTGTTCTCCCACAAGAACCACTCGGCTGATCCTTCTTCAATATGCCCTTCACCAACATGCAGTGTTTCCTTGATTGAATTAGCTCTCACACCAATATTTGCGTCTAGAGCCTTTGCATTGAAGGCTATCTGAAAACGGCTGTGGCGCTGAAGTTTCCTGTTAATGTGGAGTTGGTGGCATGTGAAACCCGCATGTGGAGCATTCGTTTGTGTGGGATGCTGACCAAGGTTCATTTCAGTCCTAGGCACACAACGAGCACTAAGCATAGAGTGTGAAAACTGAGTTTCCTTGAGAGATGCTTGGAAGCCTGATGGTGTGTGAAGTTAGTGAGCCAAATGGAGTTGTTCTCCCACAAGAACCACTCGGCTGATCCTTCTTCAATATGCCCTTCACCAACATGCAGTGTTTCCTTGATTGAATTAGCTCTCACACAAATATTGGCGTCTAGAGCCTTTGCATTGAGGGCTATCTGAAAACGGCTGTGGCACTGAAGTTGCCTGTGAATGTGGAGTTGGTGGCATGTGAAACCCGCATGTGGAGCATTCGTTTGTGTGGGATGCTCTACCAGGTTCATTCCTAGATAATGCACTGAAAGGGCACTAAGCATAGAGTGTGAAAACTGAGTTTCCTTGAGAGCTGCTTGGAAGCCTGATGGTGTGTGAAGTTAGTGAGCCAAATGGAGTTGTTCTCCCACAAGAACCACTCGGCTGATCCTTCTTCAATATGCCCTTCACCAACATGCAGTGTTTCCTTGATTGAATTAGCTCTCACACCAATATTTGCCCTAGAGCCTTTGCATTGAGGGCTATCTGAAAACGGCTGTGGCGCTGAAGTTGCCTGTGAATGTGGAGTTGGTGGCATGTGAAACCCGCATGTGGAGCATTCGTTTGTGTGGGATGCTCTACCAGGTTCATTCCTAGATAATGCACTCAAAGGGCACTAAGCATAGAGTGTGAAAACTGAGTTTCCTTGAGAGCTGCTTGGAAGCCTGAAGGTGTGTGAAGTTACTGAGCCAAATGGAGTTGTTCTCCCACAAGAACCACTCGGCTGATCCTTCTTCAATATGCCCTTCACCAACATGCAGTGTTTCCTTGATTGAATTAGCTCTCACACCAATATTTGCGTCTAGAGCCTTTGCATTGAAGGCTATCTGAAAACGGCTGTGGCGCTGAAGTTGCCTGTGAATGTGGAGTTGGTGGCATGTGAAACCCGAATGTGGAGCATTCGTTTGTGTGGGATGCTGACCAAGGTTCATTTCAGTCCTAGGCACACAACGAGCACTAAGCATAGAGTGTGAAAACTGAGTTTCCTTGAGAGCTGCTTGGAAGCCTGATGGTGTGTGAAGTTAGTGAGCCAAATGGAGTTGTTCTCCCACAAGAACCACTCGGCTGATCCTTCTTCAATATGCCCTTCACCAACATGCAGTGTTACCTTGATTGAATTAGCTCTCACACAAATATTGGCGTCTAGAGCCTTTGCATTGAGGGCTATCTGAAAACGGCTGTGGCACTGAAGTTGCCTGTGAATGTGGAGTTGGTGGCATGTGAAACCCGCATGTGGAGCATTCGTTTGTGTGGGATGCTCTACCAGGTTCATTCCTAGATAATGCACTGAAAGGGCACTAAGCATAGAGTGTGAAAACTGAGTTTCCTTGAGAGCTGCTTGGAAGCCTGATGGTGTGTGAAGTTAGTGAGCCAAATGGAGTTGTTCTCCCACAAGAACCACTCGGCTGATCCTTCTTCAATATGCCCTTCACCAACATGCAGTGTTTCCTTGATTGAATTAGCTCTCACACCAATATTTGCGTCTAGAGCCTTTGCATTGAGGGCTATCTGAAAACGGCTGTGGCGCTGAAGTTGCCTGTGAATGTGGAGTTGGTGGCATGTGAAACCCGCATGTGGAGCATTTGTTTGTGTGGGATGCTCTACCAGGTTCATTCCTAGATAATGCACTCAAAGGGCACTAAGCATAGAGTGTGAAAACTGAGTTTCCTTGAGAGCTGCTTGGAAGCCTGATGGTGTGTGAAGTTAGTGAGCCAAATGGAGTTGTTCTCCCACAAGAACCACTCGGCTGATCCTTCTTCAATATGCCCTTCACCAACATGCAGTGTTTCCTTGATTGAATTAGCTCTCACACCAATATTTGCGTCTAGAGCCTTTGCATTGAAGGCTATCTGAAAACGGCTGTGGCGCTGAAGTTTCCTGTTAATGTGGAGTTGGTGGCATGTGAAACCCGCATGTGGAGCATTCGTTTGTGTGGGATGCTGACCAAGGTTCATTTCAGTCCTAGGCACACAACGAGCACTAAGCATAGAGTGTGAAAACTGAGTTTCCTTGAGAGCTGCTTGGAAGCCTGATGGTGTGTGAAGTTAGTGAGCCAAATGGAGTTGTTCTCCCACAAGAACCACTCGGCTGATCCTTCTTCAATATGCCCTTCACCAACATGCAGTGTTTCCTTGATTGAATTAGCTCTCACACCAATATTTGCGTCTAGAGCCTTTGCATTGAGGGCTATCTGAAAACGGCTGTGGCGCTGAAGTTGCCTGTGAATGTGGAGTTGGTGGCATGTGAAACCCGCATGTGGAGCATTTGTTTGTGTGGGATGCTCTACCAGGTTCATTCCTAGATAATGCACTCAAAGGGCACTAAGCATAGAGTGTGAAAACTGAGTTTCCTTGAGAGCTGCTTGGAAGCCTGATGGTGTGTGAAGTTACTGAGCCAAATGGAGTTGTTCTCCCACAAGAACCACTCGGCTGATCCTTCTTCAATATGCCCTTCACCAACATGCAGTGTTTCCTTGATTGAATTAGCTCTCACACCAATATTTGCGTCTAGAGCCTTTGCATTGAAGGCTATCTGAAAACGGCTGTGGCGCTGAAGTTTCCTGTTAATGTGGAGTTGGTGGCATGTGAAACCCGCATGTGGAGCATTCGTTTGTGTGGGATGCTGACCAAGGTTCATTTCAGTCCTAGGCACACAACGAGCACTAAGCATAGAGTGTGAAAACTGAGTTTCCTTGAGAGCTGCTTGGAAGCCTGATGGTGTGTGAAGTTAGTGAGCCAAATGGAGTTGTTCTCCCACAAGAACCACTCGGCTGATCCTTCTTCAATATGCCCTTCACCAACATGCAGTGTTTCCTTGATTGAATTAGCTCTCACACAAATATTGGCGTCTAGAGCCTTTGCATTGAGGGCTATCTGAAAACGGCTGTGGCACTGAAGTTGCCTGTGAATGTGGAGTTGGTGGCATGTGAAACCCGCATGTGGAGCATTCGTTTGTGTGGGATGCTCTACCAGGTTCATTCCTAGATAATGCACTCAAAGGGCACTAAGCATAGAGTGTGAAAACTGAGTTTCCTTGAGAGCTGCTTGGAAGCCTGATGGTGTGTGAAGTTAGTGAGCCAAATGGAGTTGTTCTCCCACAAGAACCACTGGGCTGATCCTTCTTCAATATGCGCTTCACCAACATGCAGTGTTTCCTTGATTGAATTAGCTCTCACACCAATATTTGCGTCTAGAGCCTTTGCATTGAAGGCTATCTGAAAACGGCTGTGGCGCTGAAGTTGCCTGTGAATGTGGAGTTGGTGGCATGTGAAACCCGCATGTGGAGCATTCGTTTGTGTGGGATGCTCTACCAGGTTCATTCCTAGATAATGCACTCAAAGGGCACTAAGCATAGAGTGTGAAAACTGAGTTTCCTTGAGAGCTGCTTGGAAGCCTGATGGTGTGTGAAGTTACTGAGCCAAATGGAGTTGTTCTCCCACAAGAACCACTCGGCTGATCCTTCTTCAATATGCCCTTCACCAGCATGCAGTGTTTCCTTGATTGAATTAGCTCTCACACCAATATTTGCGTCTAGAGCCTTTGCATTGAAGGCTATCTGAAAACAGCTGTGGCGCTGAAGTTGCCTGTGAATGTGGAGTTGGTGGCATGTGAAACCCGCATGTGGAGCATTCGTTTGTGTGGGATGCTGACCAGGTTCATTCCTAGATAATGCACTCAAAGGGCACTAAGCATAGAGTGTGAAAACTGAGTTTCCTTGAGAGCTGCTTGGAAGCCTGATGGTGTGTGAAGTTAGTGAGCCAAATGGAGTTGTTCTCCCACAAGAACCACTCGGCTGATCCTTCTTCAATATGCCCTTCACCAACATGCGTTGTTTCCTTGATTGAATTAGCTCTCACACCAATATTTGCGTCTAGAGCCTTTGCATTGAGGGCTATCTGAAAACGGCTGTGGCGCTGAAGTTGCCTGTGAATGTGGAGTTGGTGGCATGTGAAACCCGCATGTGGAGCATTCGTTTATGAGGGATGCTCTACCAGGTTCATTTCAGTCCTAGCCATACAAAGGGCACTAAGCATAGAGCGTGAAAACTGAGTTTCCTTGAGAGCTGCTTGGAAGCCTGATGGTGTGTGAAGTTAGTGAGCCAAATGGAGTTGTTCTCCCACAAGAACCACTCGGCTGATCCTTCTTCAATATGCCCTTCACCAACATGCAGTGTTTCCTTGATTGAATTAGCTCTCACATCAATATTTGCGTCTAGAGCCTTTGCATTGAGGGCTATCTGAAAACGGCTGTGGCGCTGAAGTTGCCTGTGAATGTGGAGTTGGTGGCATGTGAAACCCGCATGTGGAGCATTCGTTTGTGTGGGATGCTGACCAAGCTTCATTTTAGTCCTAGGCACACAAAGAGCACTAAGCATAGAGTGTGAAAACTGAGTTTCCTTGAGAGCTGCTTGGATACCTGATGGTGTGTGAAGTTAGTGAGCCAAATGGAGTTGTTCTCCCACAAGAACCACTCGGCTGATCCTTCTTCAATATGCCCTTCACCAACATGCAGTGTTTCCTTGATTGAATTAGCTCTCACACCAATATTGGCGTCTAGAGCCTTTGCATTGAGGGCTATCTGAAAACGGCTGTGGTGCTGAAGTTGCCTGTGAATGTGGAGTTGGTGGCATGTGAAACCCGCATGTGGAGCATTCGTTTGTGTGGGATGCTCTACCAGGTTCATTCCTAGATAATGCACTCAAAGGGCACTAAGCATAGAGTGTGAAAACTGAGTTTCCTTGAGAGCTGCTTGGAAGCCTGATGGTGTGTGAAGTTAGTGAGCCAAATGGAGTTGTTCTCCCACAAGAACCACTCGGCTGATCCTTCTTCAATATGCCCTTCAACAACATGCAGTGTTACCTTGATTGAATTAGCTCTCACACCAATATTTGCGTCTAGAGCCTTTGCATTGAAGGCTATCTGAAAACGGCTGTGGCGCTGAAGTTGCCTGTTAATGTGGAGTTGGTGGCATGTGAAACCCGCATGTGGAGCATTCGTTTGTGTGGGATGCTGACCAAGGTTCATTTCAGTCCTAGGCACACAACGAGCACTAAGCATAGAGTGTGAAAACTGAGTTTCCTTGAGAGCTGCTTGGAAGCCTGATGGTGTGTGAAGTTAGTGAGCCAAATGGAGTTGTTCTCCCACAAGAACCACTCGGCTGATCCTTCTTCAATATGCCCTTCACCAACATGCGGTGTCTCCTTGATTGAATTAGCTCTCACACAAATATTGGCGTCTAGAGCCTTTGCATTGAGGGCTATCTGAAAACGGCTGTGGCACTGAAGTTGCCTGTGAATGTGGAGTTGGTGGCATGTGAAACCCGCATGTGGAGCATTCGTTTGTGTGGGATGCTCTACCAGGTTCATTCCTAGATAATGCACTGAAAGGGCACTAAGCATAGAGTGTGAAAACTGAGTTTCCTTGAGAGCTGCTTGGAAGCCTGATGGTGTGTGAAGTTAGTGAGCCAAATGGAGTTGTTCTCCCACAAGAACCACTCGGCTGATCCTTCTTCAATATGCCCTTCACCAACATGCAGTGTTTCCTTGATTGAATTAGCT
The DNA here is from genome assembly GCF_030435755.1 of Ochotona princeps. Lineage (NCBI taxonomy): Eukaryota > Metazoa > Chordata > Mammalia > Lagomorpha > Ochotonidae > Ochotona > Ochotona princeps. Next base: position 23,012 of record NW_026697924.1, on the reverse strand, counting down.
CTCACACCAATATTTGCGTCTAGAGCCTTTGCATTGAGGGCTATCTGAAAACGGCTGTGGCGCTGAAGTTGCCTGTGAATGTGGAGTTGGTGGCATGTGAAACCCGCATGTGGAGCATTCGTTTGTGTGGGATGCTCTACCAGGTTCATTCCTAGATAATGCACTCAAAGGGCACTAAGCATAGAGTGTGAAAACTGAGTTTCCTTGAGAGCTGCTTGGAAGCCTGATGGTGTGTGAAGTTACTGAGCCAAATGGAGTTGTTCTCCCACAAGAACCACTCGGCTGATCCTTCTTCAATATGCCCTTCACCAACATGCAGTGTTTCCTTGATTGAATTAGCTCTCACACCAATATTTGCGTCTAGAGCCTTTGCATTGAAGGCTATCTGAAAACGGCTGTGGCGCTGAAGTTGCCTGTGAATGTGGAGTTGGTGGCATGTGAAACCCGCATGTGGAGCATTCGTTTGTGTGGGATGCTGACCAAGGTTCATTTCAGTCCTAGGCACACAACGAGCACTAAGCATAGAGTGTGAAAACTGAGTTTCCTTGAGAGCTGCTTGGAAGCCTGATGGTGTGTGAAGTTAGTGAGCCAAATGGAGTTGTTCTCCCACAAGAACCACTCGGCTGATCCTTCTTCAATATGCCCTTCACCAACATGCAGTGTTTCCTTGATTGAATTAGCTCTCACACAAATATTGGCGTCTAGAGCCTTTGCATTGAGGGCTATCTGAAAACGGCTGTGGCACTGAAGTTGCCTGTGAATGTGGAGTTGGTGGCATGTGAAACCCGCATGTGGAGCATTCGTTTGTGTGGGATGCTCTACCAGGTTCATTCCTAGATAATGCACTCAAAGGGCACTAAGCATAGAGTGTGAAAACTGAGTTTCCTTGAGAGCTGCTTGGAAGCCTGATGGTGTGTGAAGTTAGTGAGCCAAATGGAGTTGTTCTCCCACAAGAACCACTCGGCTGATCCTTCTTCAATATGCGCTTCACCAACATGCAGTGTTTCCTTGATTGAATTAGCTCTCACACCAATATTTGCGTCTAGAGCCTTTGCATTGAGGGCTATCTGAAAACGGCTGTGGCGCTGAAGTTGCCTGTGAATGTGGAGTTGGTGGCATGTGAAACCCGCATGTGGAGCATTCGTTTGTGTGGGATGCTCTACCAGGTTCATTTCAGTCCTAGCCATACAAAGGGCACTAAGCATAGAGCGTGAAAACTGAGTTTCCTTGAGAGCTGCTTGGAAGCCTGATGGTGTGTGAAGTTAGTGAGCCAAATGGAGTTGTTCTCCCACAAGAACCACTCGGCTGATCCTTCTTCAATATGCCCTTCACCAACATGCAGTGTTTCCTTGATTGAATTAGCTCTCACACCAATATTTGCGTCTAGAGCCTTTGCATTGAGGGCTATCTGAAAACGGCTGTGGCGCTGAAGTTGCCTGTGAATGTGGAGTTGGTGGCATGTGAAACCCGCATGTGGAGCATTCGTTTGTGTGGGATGCTGACCAAGCTTCATTTTAGTCCTAGGCACACAAAGAGCACTAAGCATAGAGTGTGAAAACTGAGTTTCCTTGAGAGCTGCTTGGAAGCCTGATGGTGTGTGAAGTTAGTGAGCCAAAAGGTGTTGTTCTCCCACAAGAACCACTCGGCTGATCCTTCTTCAATATGCCCTTCACCAACATGCAGTGTTTCCTTGATTGAATTAGCTCTCACACCAATATTTGCGTCTAGAGCCTTTGCATTGAGGGCTATCTGAAAACGGCTGTGGCGCTGAAGTTGCCTGTGAATGTGGAGTTGGTGGCATGTGAAACCCGCATGTGGAGCATTCGTTTGTGTGGGATGCTCTACCAGGTTCATTCCTAGATAATGCACTCAAAGGGCACTAAGCATAGAGTGTGAAAACTGAGTTTCCTTGAGAGCTGCTTGGAAGCCTGATGGTGTGTGAAGTTAGTGAGCCAAATGGAGTTGTTCTCACACAAGAACCACTCGGCTGATCCTTCTTCAATATGCCCTTCACCAACATGCAGTGTTTCCTTGATTGAATTAGCTCTCACACCAATATTTGCGTCTAGAGCCTTTGCATTGAAGGCTATCTGAAAACGGCTGTGGCGCTGAAGTTGCCTGTTAATGTGGAGTTGGTGGCATGTGAAACCCGCATGTGGAGCATTCGTTTGTGTGGGATGCTGACCAAGGTTCATTTCAGTCCTAGGCACACAACGAGCACTAAGCATAGAGTGTGAAAACTGAGTTTCCTTGAGAGCTGCTTGGAAGCCTGATGGTGTGTGAAGTTAGTGAGCCAAATGGAGTTGTTCTCCCACAAGAACCACTCGGCTGATCCTTCTTCAATATGCCCTTCACCAACATGCAGTGTTTCCTTGATTGAATTAGCTCTCACACCAATATTTACGTCTAGAGCCTTTGCATTGAGGGCTATCTGAAAACGGCTGTGGCACTGAAGTTGCCTGTGAATGTGGAGTTGGTGGCATGTGAAACCCGCATGTGGAGCATTCGTTTGTGTGGGATGCTCTACCAGGTTCATTCCTAGATAATGCACTCAAAGGGCACTAAGCATAGAGTGTGAAAACTGAGTTTCCTTGAGAGCTGCTTGGAAGCCTGATGGTGTGTGAAGTTACTGAGCCAAATGGAGTTGTTCTCCCACAAGAACCACTCGGCTGATCCTTCTTCAATATGCCCTTCACCAACATGCAGTGTTTCCTTGATTGAATTAGCTCTCACACCAATATTTGCGTCTAGAGCCTTTGCATTGAGGGCTATCTGAAAACGGCTGTGGCGCTGAAGTTGCCTGTGAATGTGGAGTTGGTGGCATGTGAAACCCGAATGTGGAGCATTCGTTTGTGTGGGATGCTCTACCAGGTTCATTTCAGTCCTAGCCATACAAAGGGCACTAAGCATAGAGCGTGAAAACTGAGTTTCCTTGAGAGCTGCTTGGAAGCCTGATGGTGTGTGAAGTTAGTGAGCCAAATGGTGTTGTTCTCCCACAAGAACCACTCGGCTGATCCTTCTTCAATATGCCCTTCACCAACATGCAGTGTTTCCTTGATTGAATTAGCTCTCACACCAATATTTGCGTCTAGAGCCTTTGCATTGAGGGCTATCTGAAAACGGCTGTGGCGCTGAAGTTGCCTGTGAATGTGGAGTTGGTGGCATGTGAAACCCGCATGTGGAGCATTCGTTTGTGTGGGATGCTGACCAAGCTTCATTTTAGTCCTAGGCACACAAAGAGCACTAAGCATAGAGTGTGAAAACTGAGTTTCCTTGAGAGCTGCTTGGAAGCCTGATGGTGTGTGAAGTTAGTGAGCCAAATGGTGTTGTTCTCCCACAAGAACCACTCGGCTGATCCTTCTTCAATATGCCCTTCACCAACATGCAGTGTTTCCTTGATTGAATTAGCTCTCACACCAATATTTGCGTCTAGAGCCTTTGCATTGAGGGCTATCTGAAAACGTCTGTGGCGCTGAAGTTGCCTGTGAATGTGGAGTTGGTGGCATGTGAAACCCGCATGTGGAGCATTCGTTTGTGTGGGATGCTCTACCAGGTTCATTCCTAGATAATGCACTCAAAGGGCACTAAGCATAGAGTGTGAAAACTGAGTTTCCTTGAGAGCTGCTTGGAAGCCTGATGGTGTGTGAAGTTAGTGAGCCAAATGGAGTTGTTCTCACACAAGAACCACTCGGCTGATCCTTCTTCAATATGCCCTTCACCAACATGCAGTGTTTCCTTGATTGAATTAGCTCTCACACCAATATTTGCGTCTAGAGCCTTTGCATTGAAGGCTATCTGAAAACGGCTGTGGCGCTGAAGTTGCCTGTGAATGTGGAGTTGGTGGCATGTGAAACCCGCATGTGGAGCATTCGTTTGTGTGGTATGCTGACCAAGGTTCATTTCAGTCCTAGGCACACAACGAGCACTAAGCATAGAGTGTGAAAACTGAGTTTCCTTGAGAGCTGCTTGGAAGCCTGATGGTGTGTGAAGTTAGTGAGCCAAATGGAGTTGTTCTCCCACAAGAACCACTCGGCTGATCCTTCTTCAATATGCCCTTCACCAACATGCAGTGTTTCCTTGATTGAATTAGCTCTCACACCAATATTTGCGTCTAGAGCCTTTGCATTGAGGGCTATCTGAAAACGGCTGTGGCACTGAAGTTGCCTGTGAATGTGGAGTTGGTGGCATGTGAAACCCGCATGTGGAGCATTCGTTTGTGTGGGATGCTCTACCAGGTTCATTCCTAGATAATGCACTCAAAGGGCACTAAGCATAGAGTGTGAAAACTGAGTTTCCTTGAGAGCTGCTTGGAAGCCTGATGGTGTGTGAAGTTAGTGAGCCAAATGGAGTTGTTCTCCCACAAGAACCACTCGGCTGATCCTTCTTCAATATGCCCTTCACCAACATGCAGTGTTTCCTTGATTGAATTAGCTCTCACACCAATATTTGCGTCTAGAGCCTTTGCATTGAGGGCTATCTGAAAACGGCTGTGGCGCTGAAGTTGCCTGTGAATGTGGAGTTGGTGGCATGTGAAACCCGAATGTGGAGCATTCGTTTGTGTGGGATGCTCTACCAGGTTCATTTCAGTCCTAGCCATACAAAGGGCACTAAGCATAGAGCGTGAAAACTGAGTTTCCTTGAGAGCTGCTTGGAAGCCTGATGGTGTGTGAAGTTAGTGAGCCAAATGGTGTTGTTCTCCCACAAGAACCACTCGGCTGATCCTTCTTCAATATGCCCTTCACCAACATGCAGTGTTTCCTTGATTGAATTAGCTCTCACACCAATATTTGCGTCTAGAGCCTTTGCATTGAGGGCTATCTGAAAACGGCTGTGGCGCTGAAGTTGCCTGTGAATGTGGAGTTGGTGGCATGTGAAACCCGCATGTGGAGCATTCGTTTGTGTGGGATGCTGACCAAGGTTCATTTCAGTCCTAGGCACACAACGAGCACTAAGCATAGAGTGTGAAAACTGAGTTTCCTTGAGAGCTGCTTGGAAGCCTGATGGTGTGTGAAGTTAGTGAGCCAAATGGAGTTGTTCTCCCACAAGAACCACTCGGCTGATCCTTCTTCAATATGCCCTTCACCAACATGCAGTGTTTCCTTGATTGAATTAGCTCTCACACCAATATTGGCGTCTAGAGCCTTTGCATTGAGGGCTATCTGAAAACGGCTGTGGCACTGAAGTTGCCTGTGAATGTGGAGTTTGTGGCATGTGAAACCCGCATGTGGAGCATTCGTTTGTGTGGGATGCTCTACCAGGTTCATTCCTAGATAATGCACTCAAAGGGCACTAAGCATAGAGTGTGAAAACTGAGTTTCCTTGAGAGCTGCTTGGAAGCCTGATGGTGTGTGAAGTTAGTGAGCCAAATGGAGTTGTTCTCCCACAAGAACCACTCGGGTGATCCTTCTTCAATATGCCCTTCACCAACATGCAGTGTTTCCTTGATTGAATTAGCTCTCACACCAATATTTGCGTCTAGAGCCTTTGCATTCAGGGCTATCTGAAAACGGCTGTGGCGCTGAAGTTGCCTGTGAATGTGGAGTTGGTGGCATGTGAAACCCGCATGTGGAGCATTCGTTTGTGTGGGATGCTCTACCAGGTTCATTCCTAGATAATGCACTCAAAGGGCACTAAGCATAGAGTGTGAAAACTGAGTTTCCTTGAGAGCTGCTTGGAAGCCTGATGGTGTGTGAAGTTACTGAGCCAAATGGAGTTGTTCTCCCACAAGAACCACTCGGCTGATCCTTCTTCAATATGCCCTTCACCAACATGCAGTGTTTCCTTGATTGAATTAGCTCTCACACAAATATTGGCGTCTAGAGCCTTTGCATTGAAGGCTATCTGAAAACGGCTGTGGCGCTGAAGTTGCCTGTGAATGTGGAGTTGGTGGCATGTGAAACCCGCATGTGGAGCATTCGTTTGTGTGGGATGCTGACCAGGTTCATTCCTAGATAATGCACTCAAAGGGCACTAAGCATAGAGTGTGAAAACTGAGTTTCCTTGAGAGCTGCTTGGAAGCCTGATGGTGTGTGAAGTTAGTGAGCCAAATGGAGTTGTTCTCCCACAAGAACCACTCGGCTGATCCTTCTTCAATATGCCCTTCACCAACATGCAGTGTTTCCTTGATTGAATTAGCTCTCACACCAATATTTGCGTCTAGAGCCTTTGCATTGAGGGCTATCTGAAAACGGCTGTGGCGCTGAAGTTGCCTGTGAATGTGGAGTTGGTGGCATGTGAAACCCGCATGTGGAGCATTCGTTTGTGTGGGATGCTCTACCAGGTTCATTCCTAGATAATGCACTCAAAGGGCACTAAGCATAGAGTGTGAAAACTGAGTTTCCTTGAGAGCTGCTTGGAAGCCTGATGGTGTGTGAAGTTATTGAGCCAAATGGAGTTGTTCTCCCACAAGAACCACTCGGCTGATCCTTCTTCAATATGCCCTTCACCAACATGCAGTGTTTCCTTGATTGAATTGGCTCTCACACCAATATTTGCATCTAGAGCCTTTGCATTGAGGGCTATCTGAAAACGGCTGTGGCGCTGAAGTTGCCTGTGAATGTGGAGTTGGTGGCATGTGAAACCCGCATGTGGAGCATTCGTTTGTGTGGGATGCTCTACCAGGTTCATTCCTAGATAATGCACTCAAAGGGCACTAAGCATAGAGTGTGAAAACTGAGTTTCCTTGAGAGCTGCTTGGAAGCCTGATGGTGTGTGAAGTTAGTGAGCCAAATGGAGTTGTTCTCCCACAAGAACCACTCGGCTGATCCTTCTTCAATATGCCCTTCACCAACATGCAGTGTTTCCTTGATTGAATTAGCTCTCACACCAATATTTGCGTCTAGAGCCTTTGCATTGAGGGCTATCTGAAAACGGCTGTGGCGCTGAAGTTGCCTGTGAATGTGGAGTTGGTGGCATGTGAAACCCGCATATGGAGCATTCGTTTGTGTGGGATGCTCTACCAGGTTCATTCCTAGATAATGCACTCAAAGGGCACTAAGCATAGAGTGTGAAAACTGAGTTTCCTTGAGAGCTGCTTGGAAGCCTGATGGTGTGTGAAGTTAGTGAGCCAAATGGAGTTGTTCTCCCACAAGAACCACTCGGCTGATCCTTCTTCAATATGCCCTTCACCAACATGCAGTGTTTCCTTGATTGAATTAGCTCTCACACCAATATTTGCGTCTAGAGCCTTTGCATTGAAGGCTATCTGAAAACGGCTGTGGCGCTGAAGTTGCCTGTGAATGTGGAGTTGGTGGCATGTGAAACCCGCATGTGGAGCATTCGTTTGTGTGGGATGCTGACCAGGTTCATTCCTAGATAATGCACTCAAAGGGCACTAAGCATAGAGTGTGAAAACTGAGTTTCCTTGAGAGCTGCTTGGAAGCCTGATGGTGTGTGAAGTTAGTGAGCCAAATGGAGTTGTTCTCCCACAAGAACCACTCGGCTGATCCTTCTTCAATATGCCCTTCACCAACATGCAGTGTTTCCTTGATTGAATTAGCTCTCACACCAATATTTGCGTCTAGAGCCTTTGCATTCAGGGCTATCTGAAAACGGCTGTGGCGCTGAAGTTGCCTGTGAATGTGGAGTTGGTGGCATGTGAAACCCGCATATGGAGCATTCGTTTGTGTGGGATGCTCTACCAGGTTCATTCCTAGATAATGCACTCAAAGTGCACTAAGCATAGAGTGTGAAAACTGAGTTTCCTTGAGAGCTGCTTGGAAGCCTGATGGTGTGTGAAGTTAGTGAGCCAAATGGAGTTGTTCTCCCACAAGAACCACTCGGCTGATCCTTCTTCAATATGCCCTTCACCAACATGCAGTGTTTCCTTGATTGAATTAGCTCTCACACCAATATTTGCGTCTAGAGCCTTTGCATTGAAGGCTATCTGAAAACGGCTGTGGCGCTGAAGTTGCCTGTGAATGTGGAGTTGGTGGCATGTGAAACCCGCATGTGGAGCATTCGTTTGTGTGGGATGCTGACCAGGTTCATTCCTAGATAATGCACTCAAAGGGCACTAAGCATAGAGTGTGAAAACTGAGTTTCCTTGAGAGCTGCTTGGAAGCCTGATGGTGTGTGAAGTTAGTGAGCCAAATGGAGTTGTTCTCCCACAAGAACCACTCGGCTGATCCTTCTTCAATATGCCCTTCACCAACATGCAGTGTTTCCTTGATTGAATTAGCTCTCACACCAATATTTGCGTCTAGAGCCTTTGCATTGAGGGCTATCTGAAAACGGCTGTGGCGCTGAAGTTGCTTGTGAATGTGGAGTTGGTGGCATGTGAAACCCGCATGTGGAGCTTTCGTTTGTGTGGGATGCTCTACCAGGTTCATTCCTAGATAATGCACTCAAAGGGCACTAAGCATAGAGTGTGAAAACTGAGTTTCCTTGAGAGCTGCTTGGAAGCCTGATGGTGTGTGAAGTTAGTGAGCCAAATGGAGTTGTTCTCCCACAAGAACCACTCGGCTGATCCTTCTTCAATATGCCCTTCACCAACATGCAGTGTTTCCTTGATTGAATTAGCTCTCACACCAATATTTGCATCTAGAGCCTTTGCATTGAGGGCTATCTGAAAACGGCTGTGGCGCTGAAGTTGCCTGTTAATGTGGAGTTGGTGTCATGTGAAACCCGCATGTGGAGCATTCGTTTGTGTGGGATGCTCTACCAGGTTCATTCCTAGATAATGCACTCAAAGGGCACTAAGCATAGAGTGTGAAAACTGAGTTTCCTTGAGAGCTGCTTGGAAGCCTGATGGTGTGTGAAGTTAGTGAGCCAAATGGAGTTGTTCTCCCACAAGAACCACTCGGCTGATCCTTCTTCAATATGCCCTTCACCAACATGCAGTGTTTCCTTGATTGAATTAGCTCTCACACCAATATTTGCGTCTAGAGCCTTTGCATTCAGGGCTATCTGAAAACGGCTGTGGCGCTGAAGTTGCCTGTGAATGTGGAGTTGGTGGCATGTGAAACCCGCATATGGAGCATTCGTTTGTGTGGGATGCTCTACCAGGTTCATTCCTAGATAATGCACTCAAAGGGCACTAAGCATAGAGTGTGAAAACTGAGTTTCCTTGAGAGCTGCTTGGAAGCCTGATGGTGTGTGAAGTTAGTGAGCCAAATGGAGTTGTTCTCCCACAAGAACCACTCGGCTGATCCTTCTTCAATATGCCCTTCACCAACATGCAGTGTTTCCTTGATTGAATTAGCTCTCACACCAATATTGGCGTCTAGAGCCTTTGCATTGAGGGCTATCTGAAAACGGCTGTGGCTCTGAAGTTGCCTGTGAATGTGGAGTTGGTGGCATGTGAAACCCGCATGTGGAGCATTCGTTTGTGTGGGATGCTCTACCAGGTTCATTCCTAGATAATGCACTCAAAGGGCACTAAGCATAGAGTGTGAAAACTGAGTTTCCTTGAGAGCTGCTTGGAAGCCTGATGGTGTGTGAAGTTAGTGAGCCAAATGGAGTTGTTCTCCCACAAGAACCACTCGGCTGATCCTTCTTCAATATGCCCTTCACCAACATGCAGTGTTTCCTTGATTGAATTAGCTCTCACACCAATATTTGCGTCTAGAGCCTTTGCATTGAGGGCTATCTGAAAACGGCTGTGGCGCTGAAGTTGCCTGTGAATGTGGAGTTGGTGGCATGTGAAACCCGCATGTGGAGCATTCGTTTGTGTGGGATGCTGACCAGGTTCATTCCTAGATAATGCACTCAAAGGGCACTAAGCATAGAGTGTGAAAACTGAGTTTCCTTGAGAGCTGCTTGGAAGCCTGATGGTGTGTGAAGTTAGTGAGCCAAATGGAGTTGTTCTCCCACAAGAACCACTCGGCTGATCCTTCTTCAATATGCCCTTCACCAACATGCAGTGTTTCCTTGATTGAATTAGCTCTCACACCAATATTTGCGTCTAGAGCCTTTGCATTGAGGGCTATCTGAAAACGGCTGTGGCGCTGAAGTTGCCTGTGAATGTGGAGTTGGTGGCATGTGAAACCCGCATGTGGAGCATTCGTTTGTGTGGGATGCTCTACCAGGTTCATTCCTAGATAATGCACTCAAAGGGCACTAAGCATAGAGTGTGAAAACTGAGTTTCCTTGAGAGCTGCTTGGAAGCCTGATGGTGTGTGAAGTTAGTGAGCCAAATGGAGTTGTTCTCCCACAAGAACCACTCGGCTGATCCTTCTTCAATATGCCCTTCACCAACATGCAGTGTTTCCTTGATTGAATTAGCTCTCACACCAATATTGGCGTCTAGAGCCTTTGCATTGAGGGCTATCTGAAAACGGCTGTGGCGCTGAAGTTGCCTGTGAATGTGGAGTTGGTGGCATGTGAAACCCGCATGTGGAGCATTCGTTTGTGTGGGATGCTCTACCAGGTTCATTCCTAGATAATGCACTCAAAGGGCACTAAGCATAGAGTGTGAAAACTGAGTTTCCTTGAGAGCTGCTTGGAAGCCTGATGGTGTGTGAAGTTAGTGAGCCAAATGGAGTTGTTCTCCCACAAGAACCACTCGGCTGATCCTTCTTCAATATGCCCTTCACCAACATGCAGTGTTTCCTTGATTGAATTAGCTCTCACACCAATATTTGCGTCTAGAGCCTTTGCATTGAGGGCTATCTGAAAACGTCTGTGGCGCTGAAGTTGCCTGTGAATGTGGAGTTGGTGGCATGTGAAACCCGCATGTGGAGCATTCGTTTGTGTGGGATGCTGACCAGGTTCATTCCTAGATAATGCACTCAAAGGGCACTAAGCATAGAGTGTGAAAACTGAGTTTCCTTGAGAGCTGCTTGGAAGCCTGATGGTGTGTGAAGTTAGTGAGCCAAATGGAGTTGTTCTCCCACAAGAACCACTCGGCTGATCCTTCTTCAATATGCCCTTCACCAACATGCAGTGTTTCCTTGATTGAATTAGCTCTCACACCAATATTTGCGTCTAGAGCGTTTGCATTGAAGGCTATCTGAAAACGGCTGTGGCGCTGAAGTTGCCTGTTAATGTGGAGTTGGTGGCATGTGAAACCCGAATGTGGAGCATTCGTTTGTGTGGGATGCTGACCAAGGTTCATTTCAGTCCTAGGCACACAACGAGCACTAAGCATAGAGTGTGAAAACTGAGTTTCCTTGAGAGCTGCTTGGAAGCCTGATGGTGTGTGAAGTTAGTGAGCCAAATGGAGTTGTTCTCCCACAAGAACCACTCGGCTGATCCTTCTTCAATATGCCCTTCACCAACATGCAGTGTTTCCTTGATTGAATTAGCTCTCACACAAATATTGGCGTCTAGAGCCTTTGCATTGAGGGCTATCTGAAAACGGCTGTGGCACTGAAGTTGCCTGTGAATGTGGAGTTGGTGGCATGTGAAACCCGCATGTGGAGCATTCGTTTGTGTGGGATGCTCTACCAGGTTCATTCCTAGATAATGCACTCAAAGGGCACTAAGCATAGAGTGTGAAAACTGAGTTTCCTTGAGAGCTGCTTGGAAGCCTGATGGTGTGTGAAGTTAGTGAGCCAAATGGAGTTGTTCTCCCCCAAGAACCACTCGGGTCATCCTTCTTCAATATGCCCTTCACCAACCTGCAGTGTTTCCTTGATTGAATTAGCTCTCACACCAATATTTGCGTCTAGAGCCTTTGCATTGAGGGCTATCTGAAAACGGCTGTGGCGCTGAAGTTGCCTGTGAATGTGGAGTTGGTGGCATGTGAAACCCGCATGTGGAGCATTCGTTTGTGTGGGATGCTGACCAGGTTCATTCCTAGATAATGCACTCAAAGGGCACTAAGCATAGAGTGTGAAAACTGAGTTTCCTTGAGAGCTGCTTGGAAGCCTGATGGTGTGTGAAGTTAGTGAGCCAAATGGAGTTGTTCTCCCACAAGAACCACTCGCCTGATCCTTCTTCAATATGCCCTTCACCAACATGCAGTGTTTCCTTGATTGAATTAGCTCTCACACCAATATTTGCGTCTAGAGCCTTTGCATTGAGGGCTATCTGAAAACGGCTGTGGCGCTGAAGTTGCCTGTGAATGTGGAGTTGGTGGCATGTGAAACCCGCATGTGGAGCATTCGTTTGTGTGGGATGCTCTACCAGGTTCATTCCTAGATAATGCACTCAAAGGGCACTAAGCATAGAGTGTGAAAACTGAGTTTCCTTGAGAGCTGCTTGGAAGCCTGATGGTGTGTGAAGTTAGTGAGCCAAATGGAGTTGTTCTCCCACAAGAACCACTCGGCTGATCCTTCTTCAATATGCCCTTCACCAACATGCAGTGTTTCCTTGATTGAATTGGCTCTCACACCAATATTTGCATCTAGAGCCTTTGCATTGAGGGCTATCTGAAAACGGCTGTGGCGCTGAAGTTGCCTGTGAATGTGGAGTTGGTGGCATGTGAAACCCGCATATGGAGCATTCGTTTGTGTGGGATGCTCTACCAGGTTCATTCCTAGATAATGCACTCAAAGGGCACTAAGCATAGAGTGTGAAAACTGAGTTTCCTTGAGAGCTGCTTGGAAGCCTGATGGTGTGTGAAGTTAGTGAGCCAAATGGAGTTGTTCTCCCACAAGAACCACTCGGCTGATCCTTCTTCAATATGCCCTTCACCAACATGCAGTGTTTCCTTGATTGAATTAGCTCTCACACCAATATTTGCGTCTAGAGCCTTTGCATTGAAGGCTATCTGAAAACGGCTGTGGCGCTGAAGTTGCCTGTGAATGTGGAGTTGGTGGCATGTGAAACCCGCATGTGGAGCATTCGTTTGTGTGGGATGCTGACCAGTTTCATTCCTAGATAATGCACTCAAAGGGCACTAAGCATAGAGTGTGAAAACTGAGTTTCCTTGAGAGCTGCTTGGAAGCCTGATGGTGTGTGAAGTTAGTGAGCCAAATGGAGTTGTTCTCCCACAAGAACCACTCGGCTGATCCTTCTTCAATATGCCCTTCACCAACATGCAGTGTTTCCTTGATTGAATTAGCTCTCACACCAATATTTGCGTCTAGAGCCTTTGCATTGAGGGCTATCTGAAAACGGCTGTGGCGCTGAAGTTGCCTGTGAATGTGGAGTTGGTGGCATGTGAAACCCGCATGTGGAGCATTCGTTTGTGTGGGATGCTCTACCAGGTTCATTCCTAGATAATGCACTCAAAGGGCACTAAGCATAGAGTGTGAAAACTGAGTTTCCTTGAGAGCTGCTTGGAAGCCTGATGGTGTGTGAAGTTAGTGAGCCAAATGGAGTTGTTCTCCCACAAGAACCACTCGGCTGATCCTTCTTCAATATGCCCTTCACCAACATGCAGTGTTTCCTTGATTGAATTAGCTCTCACACCAATATTTGCGTCTAGAGCCTTTGCATTGAGGGCTATCTGAAAACGGCTGTGGCGCTGAAGTTGCCTGTGAATGTGGAGTTGGTGGCATGTGAAACCCGCATGTGGAGCATTCGTTTGTGTGGGATGCTGACCAGGTTCATTCCTAGATAATGCACTCAAAGGGCACTAAGCATAGAGTGTGAAAACTGAGTTTCCTTGAGAGCTGCTTGGAAGCCTGATGGTGTGTGAAGTTAGTGAGCCAAATGGAGTTGTTCTCCCACAAGAACCACTCGGCTGATCCTTCTTCAATATGCCCTTCACCAACATGCAGTGTTTCCTTGATTGAATTAGCTCTCACACCAATATTGGCGTCTAGAGCCTTTGCATTGAGGGCTATCTGAAAAAGGCTGTGGCGCTGAAGTTGCCTGTGAATGTGGAGTTGGTGGCATGTGAAACCCGCATGTGGAGCATTCGTTTGTGTGGGATGCTCTACCAGGTTTATTTCAGTCCTAGCCATACAAAGGGCACTAAGCATAGAGTGTGAAAACTGAGTTTCCTTGAGAGCTGCTTGGAAGCCTGATGGTGTGTGAAGTTAGTGAGCCAAATGGAGTTGTTCTCCCACAAGAACCACTCGGCTGATCCTTCTTCAATATGCCCTTCACCAACATGCAGTGTTTCCTTGATTGAATTAGCTCTCACACCAATATTTGCGTCTAGAGCCTTTGCATTGAGGGCTATCTGAAAACGGCTGTGGCGCTGAAGTTGCCTGTGAATGTGGAGTTGGTGGCATGTGAAACCCGCATGTGGAGCATTCGTTTGTGTGGGATGCTCTACCAGGTTCATTCCTAGATAATGCACTCAAAGGGCACTAAGCATAGAGTGTGAAAACTGAGTTTGCTTGAGAGCTGCTTGGAAGCCTGATGGTGTGTGAAGTTAGTGAGCCAAATGGAGTTGTTCTCCCACAAGAACCACTCGGCTGATCCTTCTTCAATATGCCCTTCACCAACATGCAGTGTTTCCTTGATTGAATTAGCTCTCACACCAATATTTGCGTCTAGAGCCTTTGCATTGAGGGCTATCTGAAAACGGCTGTGGCGCTGAAGTTGCCTGTGAATGTGGAGTTGGTGGCATGTGAAACCCGCATGTGGAGCATTCGTTTGTGTGGGATGCTCTACCAGGTTCATTCCTAGATAATGCACTCAAAGGGCACTAAGCATAGAGTGTGAAAACTGAGTTTCCTTGAGAGCTGCTTGGAAGCCTGATGGTGTGTGAAGTTAGTGAGCCAAATGGAGTTGTTCTCCCACAAGAACCACTCGGCTGATCCTTCTTCAATATGCCCTTCACCAACATGCAGTGTTTCCTTGATTGAATTAGCTCTCACACCAATATTTGCGTCTAGAGCCTTTGCATTGAGGGCTATCTGAAAACGGCTGTGGCGCTGAAGTTGCCTGTGAATGTGGAGTTGGTGGCATGTGAAACCCGCATGTGGAGCATTCGTTTGTGTGGGATGCTCTACCAGGTTCATTCCTAGATAATGCACTCAAAGGGCACTAAGCATAGAGTGTGAAAACTGAGTTTGCTTGAGAGCTGCTTGGAAGCCTGATGGTGTGTGAAGTTAGTGAGCCAAATGGAGTTGTTCTCCCACAAGAACCACTCGGCTGATCCTTCTTCAATATGCCCTTCACCAACATGCAGTGTTTCCTTGATTGAATTAGCTCTCACACCAATATTTGCGTCTAGAGCCTTTGCATTGAGGGCTATCTGAAAACGTCTGTGGCGCTGAAGTTGCCTGTGAATGTGGAGTTGGTGGCATGTGAAACCCGCATGTGGAGCATTCGTTTGTGTGGGATGCTCTACCAGGTTCATTCCTAGATAATGCACTCAAAGGGCACTAAGCATAGAGTGTGAAAACTGAGTTTCCTTGAGAGCTGCTTGGAAGCCTGATGGTGTGTGAAGTTATTGAGCCAAATGGAGTTGTTCTCCCACAAGAACCACTCGGCTGATCCTTCTTCAATATGCCCTTCACCAACATGCAGTGTTTCCTTGATTGAATTAGCTCTCACACCAATATTTGCGTCTAGAGCCTTTGCATTGAGGGCTATCTGAAAACGGCTGTGGCGCTGAAGTTGCCTGTGAATGTGGAGTTGGTGGCATGTGAAACCCGCATGTGGAGCATTCGTTTGTGTGGGATGCTCTACCAGGTTCATTTCAGTCCTAGCCATACAAAGGGCACTAAGCATAGATTGTGAAAACTGAGTTTCCTTGAGAGCTGCTTGGAAGCCTGATTGTGTGTGAAGTTAGTGAGCCAAATGGAGTTGTTCTCCCACAAGAACCACTCGGCTGATCCTTCTTCAATATGCCCTTCACCAACATGCAGTGTTTCCTTGATTGAATTAGCTCTCACACCAATATTGGCGTCTAGAGCCTTTGCATTGAGGGCTATCTGAAAACGGCTGTGGCGCTGAAGTTGCCTGTGAATGTGGAGTTGGTGGCATGTGAAACCCGCATGTGGAGCATTCGTTTGTGTGGGATGCTCTACCAGGTTCATTCCTAGATAATGCACTCAAAGGGCACTAAGCATAGAGTGTGAAAACTGAGTTTCCTTGAGAGCTGCTTGGAAGTCTGATGGTGTGTGAAGTTAGTGAGCCAAATGGAGTTGTTCTCCCACAAGAACCACTCGGCTGATCCTTCTTCAATATGCCCGTCACCAACATGCAGTGTTTCCTTGATTGAATTAGCTCTCACACCAATATTTGCGTCTAGAGCCTTTGCATTGAGGGCTATCTGAAAACGGCTGTGGCGCTGAAGTTGCCTGTGAATGTGGAGTTGGTGGCATGTGAAACCCGCATGTGGAGCATTCGTTTGTGTGGGATGCTCTACCAGGTTCATTCCTAGATAATGCACTCAAAGGGCACTAAGCATAGAGTGTGAAAACTGAGTTTCCTTGAGAGCTGCTTGGAAGCCTGATGGTGTGTGAAGTTAGTGAGCCAAATGGAGTGGTTCTCCCACAAGAACCACTCGGCTGATCCTTCTTCAATATGCCCTTCACCAACATGCAGTGTTTCCTTGATTGAATTAGCTCTCACACCAATATTTGCGTCTAGAGCCTTTGCATTGAGGGCTATCTGAAAACTGCTGTGGCGCTGAAGTTGCCTGTGAATGTGGAGTTGGTGGCATGTGAATCCCGCATGTGGAGCATTCGTTTGTGTGGGATGCTCTACCAGGTTCATTCCTTGATAATGCATTCAAACGGCACTAAGCATAGAGTGTGAAAACTGAGTTTCCTTGAGAGCTGCTTGGAATCCTGATGGTGTGTGAAGTTAGTGAGCCAAATGGAGTTGTTCTCCCACAAGAACCACTCGGCTGATCCTTCTTCAATATGCCCTTCACCAACATGCAGTGTTTCCTTGATTGAATTAGCTCTCACACCAATATTTGCGTCTAGAGCCTTTGCATTGAGGGCTATCTGAAAACGGCTGTGGCGCTGAAGTTGCCTGTGAATGTGGAGTTGGTGGCATGTGAAACCCGCATGTGGAGCATTCGTTTGTGTGGGATGCTCTACCAGGTTCATTCCTAGATAATGCACTCAAAGGGCACTAAGCATAGAGTGTGAAAACTGAGTTTCCTTGAGAGCTGCTTGGAAGCCTGATGGTGTGTGAAGTTAGTGAGCCAAATGGAGTTGTTCTCCCACAAGAACCACTCGGCTGATCCTTCTTCAATATGCCCTTCACCAACATGCAGTGTTTCCTTGATTGAATTAGCTCTCACACCAATATTTGTGTCTAGAGCCTTTGCATTGAGGGCTATCTGAAAACGGCTGTGGCGCTGAAGTTGCCTGTGAATGTGGAGTTGGTGGCATGTGAAACCCGAATGTGGAGCATTCGTTTGTGTGGGATGCTCTACCAGGTTCATTTCAGTCCTAGCCATACAAAGGGCACTAAGCATAGAGTGTGAAAATTGAGTTTCCTTGAGAGCTGCTTGGAAGCCTGATTGTGTGTGAAGTTAGTGAGCCAAATGGAGTTGTTCTCCCACAAGAACCACTCGGCTTATCCTTCTTCAATATGCCATTCACCAACATGCAGTGTTTCCTTGATTGAATTAGCTCTCACACCAATATTTGCGTCTACAGCCTTTGCATTGAGGGCTATCTGAAAACGGCTGTGGCGCTGAAGTTGCCTGTGAATGTGGAGTAGGTGGCATGTGAAACCCGCATGTGGAGCATTCGTTTTTGTGGGATGCTCTACCAGGTTCATTCCTAGATAATGCACTCAATGGGCACTAAGCATAGAGTGTGAAAACTGAGTTTCCTTGAGAGCTGCTTGGAAGCCTGATGGTGTGTGAAGTTAGTGAGCCAAATGGAGTTGTTCTCCCACAAGAACCACTCGGCTGATCCTTCTTCAATATGCCCTTCACCAACATGCAGTGTTTCCTTGATTGAATTAGCTCTCACACCAATATTTGCGTCTAGAGCCTTTGCATTGAGGGCTATCTGAAAACGGCTGTGGCGCTGAAGTTGCCTGTGAATGTGGAGTTGGTGGCATGTGAAACCCGCATGTGGAGCATTCGTTTGTGTGGGATGCTCTACCAGGTTCATTTCAGTCCTAGCCATACAAAGGGCACTAAGCATAGAGTGTGAAAACTGAGTTTCCTTGAGACCTGCTTGGAAGCCTGATTGTGTGTGAAGTTAGTGAGCCAAATGGAGTTGTTCTCCCACAAGAACCACTCTGCTGATCCTTCTTCAATATGCCCTTCACCAACATGCAGTGTTTCCTTGATTGAATTAGCTCTCACACCAATATTTGCGTCTAGAGCCTTTGCATTGAGGGCTATCTGAAAACGGCTGTGGCGCTGAAGTTGCCTGTGAATGTGGAGTTGGTGGCATGTGAAACCCGCATGTGGAGCATTCGTTTGTGTGGGATGCTCTACCAGGTTCATTTCAGTCCTAGCCATACAAAGAGCACTAAGCATAGAGTGTGAAAACTGAGTTTCCTTGAGAGCTGCTTGGAAGCCTGATGGTGTGTGAAGTTAGTGAGCCAAATGGAGTTGTTCTCCCACAAGAACCACTCGGCTGATCCTTCTTCAATATGCCCTTCACCAACATGCAGTGTTTCCTTGATTGAATTAGCTCTCACACCAATATTTGCGTCTAGAGCCTTTGCATTGAGGGCTATCTGAAAACGGCTGTGGCGCTGAAGTTGCCTGTGAATGTGGAGTTGGTGGCATCTGAAACCCGCCTGTGGAGCATTCGTTTGTGTGGGATGATCTACCAGGTTCATTCCTAGATAATGCACTCAAAGGGCACTAAGCATAGAGTGTGAAAACTGAGTTTCCTTGAGAGCTGCTTGGAAGCCTGATGGTGTGTGAAGTTAGTGAGCCAAATGGAGTTGTTCTCCCACAAGAACCACTCGGCTGATCCTTCTTCAATATGCCCTTCACCAACATGCAGTGTTTCCTTGATTGAATTAGCTCTCACACCAATATTTGCGTCTAGAGCCTTTGCATTGAGGGCTATCTGAAAACGGCTGTGGCACTGAAGTTGCCTGTGAATGTGGAGTTGGTGGCATGTGAAACCCGCATGTGGAGCATTCGTTTATGTGGGATGCTGACTAAGCTTCATTTCAGTCCTAGGCACACAACGAGCACTAAGCATAGAGTGTGAAAACTGAGTTTCCTTGAGAGCTGCTTGGAAGCCTGATGGTGTGTGAAGTTAGTGAGCCAAATGGAGTTGTTCTCCCACAAGAACCACTCGGCTGATCCTTCTTCAATATGCCCTTCACCAACATGCAGTGTTTCCTTGATTGAATTAGCTCTCACACCAATATTTGCGTCTAGAGCCTTTGCATTGAGGGCTATCTGAAAACGGCTGTGGCGCTGAAGTTGCCTGTGAATGTGGAGTTGGTGGCATGTGAAACCCGCATGTGGAGCATTCGTTTGTGTGGGATGCTCTACCAGGTTCATTTCAGTCCTAGCCATACAAAGGGCACTAAGCATAGAGTGTGAAAACTGAGTTTCCTTGAGAGCTGCTTGGAAGCCTGATGGTGTGTGAAGTTAGTGAGCCAAATGGAGTTGTTCTCCCACAAGAACCACTCGGCTGATCCTTCTTCAATATGCCCTTCACCAGCATGCAGTGTTTCCTTGATTGAATTAGCTCTCACACCAATATTTGCGTCTAGAGCCTTTGCATTGAGGGCTATCTGAAAACGGCTGTGGCGCTGAAGTTGCCTGTGAATGTGGAGTTGGTGGAATGTGAAACCCGCATGTGGAGCATTCGTTTGTGTGGGATGCTCTACCAGGTTCATTCCAGTCCTAGCCATACAAAGGGCACTAAGCATAGAGTGTGAAAACTGAGTTTCCTTGAGAGCTGCTTGGAAGCCTGATGGTGTGTGAAGTTAGTGAGCCAAATGGAGTGGTTCTCCCACAAGAACCACTCGGCTGATCCTTCTTCAATATGCCCTTCACCAACATGCAGTGTTTCCTTGATTGAATTAGCTCTCACACCAATATTTGCGTCTAGAGCCTTTGCATTGAGGGCTATCTGAAAACGGCTGTGGCGCTGAAGTTGCCTGTGAATGTGGAGTTGGTGGCATGTGAAACCCGCATGTGGAGCATTCGTTTGTGTGGGATGCTCTACCAGGTTCATTCCTTGATAATGCATTCAAACGGCACTAAGCATAGAGTGTGAAAACTGACTTTCCTTGAGAGCTGCTTGGAATCCTGATGGTGTGTGAAGTTAGTGAGCCAAATGGAGTTGTTCTCCCACAAGAACCACTCGGCTGATCCTTCTTCAATATGCCCTTCACCAACATGCAGTGTTTCCTTGATTGAATTAGCTCTCACACCAATATTTGCGTCTAGAGCCTTTGCATTGAGGGCTATCTGAAAACGGCTGTGGCGCTGAAGTTGCCTGTGAATGTGGAGTTGGTGGCATGTGAAACCCGCATGTGGAGCATTCGTTTGTGTGGGATGTTCTACCAGGTTCATTCCTAGATAATGCACTCAAAGGGCACTAAGCATAGAGTGTGAAAACTGAGTTTCCTTGAGAGCTGCTTGGAAGCCTGATGGTGTGTGAAGTTAGTGAGCCAAATGGAGTTGTTCTCCCACAAGAACCACTCGGCTGATCCTTCTTCAATATGCCCTTCACCAACATGCAGTGTTTCCTTGATTGAATTAGCTCTCACACCAATATTTGCGTCTAGAGCCTTTGCATTGAGGGCTATCTGAAAACGGCTGTGGCGCTGAAGTTGCCTGTGAATGTGGAGTTGGTGGCATGTGAAACCCGAATGTGGAGCATTCGTTTGTGTGGGATGCTCTACCAGGTTCATTTCAGTCCTAGCCATACAAAGGGCACTAAGCATAGAGTGTGAAAATTGAGTTTCCTTGAGAGCTGCTTGGAAGCCTGATTGTGTGTGAAGTTAGTGAGCCAAATGGAGTTGTTCTCCCACAAGAACCACTCGGCTGATCCTTCTTCAATATGCCCTTCACCAACATGCAGTGTTTCCTTGATTGAATTAGCTCTCACACCAATATTTGCGTCTAGAGCCTTTGCATTGAGGGCTATCTGAAAACGGCTGTGGCGCTGAAGTTGCCTGTGAATGTGGAGTTGGTGGCATGTGAAACCCGCATGTGGAGCATTCGTTTGTGTGGGATGCTGACCAAGCTTCATTTCAGTCCTAGGCACACAAAGAGCACTAAGCATAGAGTGTGAAAACTGAGTTTCCTTGAGAGCTGCTTGGAAGCCTGATGGTGTGTGAAGTTAGTGAGCCAAATGGAGTTGTTCTCCCACAAGAACCACTCGGCTTATCCTTCTTCAATATGCCCTTCACCAACATGCAGTGTTTCCTTGATTGAATTAGCTCTCACACAAATATTTGCGTCTAGAGCCTTTGCATTTAGGGCTATCTGAAAACGGCTGTGGCGCTGAAGTTGCCTGTGAATGTGGAGTAGGTGGCATGTGAAACCCGCATGTGGAGCATTCGTTTTTGTGGGATGCTCTACCAGGTTCATTCCTAGATAATGCACTCAATGGGCACTAAGCATAGAGTGTGAAAACTGAGTTTCCTTGAGAGCTGCTTGGAAGCCTGATGGTGTGTGAAGTTAGTGAGCCAAATGGAGTTGTTCTCCCACAAGAACCACTCGGCTGATCCTTCTTCAATATGCCCTTCACCAACATGCAGTGTTTCCTTGATTGAATTAGCTCTCACACCAATATTTGCGTCTAGAGCCTTTGCATTGAGGGCTATCTGAAAACTGCTGTGGCGCTGAAGTTGCCTGTGAATGTGGAGTTGGTGGCATGTGAAACCCGCATGTGGAGCATTCGTTTGTGTGGGATGCTCTACCAGGTTCATTTCAGTCCTAGCCATACAAAGGGCACTAAGCATAGAGTGTGAAAACTGAGTTTCCTTGAGAGCTGCTTGGAAGCCTGATTGTGTGTGAAGTTAGTGAGCCAAATGGAGTTGTTCTCCCACAAGAACCACTCTGCTGATCCTTCTTCAATATGCCCTTCACCAACATGCAGTGTTTCCTTGATTGAATTAGCTCTCACACCAATATTTGCGTCTAGAGCCTTTGCATTGAGGGCTATCTGAAAACGGCTGTGGCGCTGAAGTTGCCTGTGAATGTGGAGTTGGTGGCATGTGAAACCCGAATGTGGAGCATTCGTTTGTGTGGGATGCTCTACCAGGTTCATTTCAGTCCTAGCCATACAAAGGGCACTAAGCATAGAGTGTGAAAACTGAGTTTCCTTGAGAGCTGCTTGGAAGCCTGATGGTGTGTGAAGTTAGTGAGCCAAATGGAGTTGTTCTCCCCCAAGAACCACTCGGCTGATCCTTCTTCAATATGCCCTTCACCAACATGCATTGTTTCCTTGATTGAATTAGCTCTCACACCAATATTTGCGTCTAGAGCCTTTGCATTGAGGGCTATCTGAAAACGGCTGTGGCGCTGAAGTTGCCTGTGAATGTGGAGTTGGTGGCATGTGAAACCCGCATGTGGAGCATTCGTTTGTGTGGGATGCTCTACCAGGTTCATTCCTAGATAATGCACTCAAAGGGCACTAAGCATAGAGTGTGAAAACTGAGTTTCCTTGAGAGCTGCTTGGAAGCCTGATGGTGTGTGAAGTTAGTGAGCCAAATGGAGTTGTTCTCCCACAAGAACCACTCGGCTGATCCTTCTTCAATATGCCCTTCACCAACATGCAGTGTTTCCTTGATTGAATTAGCTCTCACACCAATATTTGCGTCTAGAGCCTTTGCATTGAGGGCTATCTGAAAACGGCTGTGGCGCTGAAGTTGCCTGTGAATGTGGAGTTGGTGGCATGTGAAACCCGCATGTGGAGCATTCGTTTGTGTGGGATGCTCTACCAGGTTCATTCCAGTCCTAGCCATACAAAGGGCACTAAGCATAGAGTGTGAAAACTGAGTTTCCTTGAGAGCTGCTTGGAAGCCTGATGGTGTGTGAAGTTAGTGAGCCAAATGGAGTTGTTCTCCCACAAGAACCACTCTGCTGATCCTTCTTCAATATGCCCTTCACCAACATGCAGTGTTTCCTTGATTGAATTAGCTCTCACACCAATATTTGCGTCTAGAGCCTTTGCATTGAGGGCTCTCTGAAAACGGCTGTGGCGCTGAACTTGCCTGTAAATGTGGAGTTGGTGGCATGTGAAACCCGCATGTGGAGCATTCGTTTGTGTGGGATGCTCTACCAGGTTCATTTCAGTCCTAGCCATACAAAGGGC